>NC_143443.1:26592620-26941995 GCF_987193195.1 Phasianus colchicus
CAAGCTCCTGGAGAAGAGCCCGTTCTCCGTCAGTGCCCCGAGCCCCCTGCTCCCCTCTCCGGCCAGCCTGCAGCTGGCCCAGCTCCAGGCACAGCTCACACTGCACAGGCTGAAGTTGGCTCAGACCGCCGTCACCAACAACCCGGCTGCCGCCACGGTCCTCAACCAGGTGCTCTCCAAAGTGGCCATGTCCCAGCCGCTCTTCAATCAGCTGAGGCACCCCTCTGTGATGGGTGCTTCTCCAGGACACGCTGCAGGTGGCCCTCCGCCAGGGCCTGGCATTGCAAGCACAAGGTTCTCCTCCGGCGGCATCGCCTTTCCCGCACAGAGCGCGGGGGGCAGCCTGGGGCCCATGCAGGCCCAGGCCCCCAACGCCATCGTCATGAGTCCCTTTGGAGGCGTCATGGCTCCCACCTCCAGCCAGCAGCCCGTGGTCGTTGGACTCAACAAGGTGGGCCCCTCCACCGCTGCCGCTGCCGGAGGCTTTTATGAGTACAGCAAGCAAAATGTCACCACCCCGCAGGCCTACACCTCGGAAGGGGATCAGCCCGGCTTCCCTTCAGCGGTTGGGGCTCGCTATGAGGGGCCCTTTGGCCCCGCCGGCCCGCTGAAGCACGACTCTCCAGCAGGGTTCCAGAAAGATGCCTATGGGGCAGCGCCCGCCTTCCCCGGCGACCCACACACCGGTACTCATCCAAAAGGAGATCCCAGCCCCATCTTACATGGCACAGGTACAAGCAACCAGTGGGAAAATATCCCGAATTTCTCCAGCCAAAACAAGTCTGACCTCCTGCCCAGTGACAGCATGTGGCCATCAGCAAGCCAGCAGCCGTATGAAATAAGAAACGAGCTGTACAACCCTGAAGAACCGACACCTGACACAAAGTTTAGCACGGCCGCTGCCCCGGCATTCGGCAGGCTCAACAATAGCAAGCAGAGCTTCAGCAGCCCCCGGCTGAGGCAGAATGAGGAGCTGAGCGCCGGTGCACCCGACCTGCCCATGAGGTCACTGCAGCCCCACGAGCTGAACGACCTTCATGGTGTGGCTCCCCTCCACTTCCCCCACGTCTGCTCCCTCTGCGACAAGAAGATCTTTGATCTGAAGGTGAGTGATTTTAACGCTCCCAGGGGCACCTGTGGCTTTCAAAGGGGTTTCCCTGTCTGTCACTTGATTTTTCTGTCTACCTGTCCTGCATAGTCTGTCAGCCAGGTCAGGCTCTATCACAGAGAGAAACAGAGTTTTGTAGGGCTTGTAGCACTGTAAATCTGGTCTGTGGAAACTGCTGGGCTTTCAAGATCTGTTTTTGTACCGCATTGCGCTGTGAAAATGTGGAGAGCGGTGTGTGCACAGCAGTCTGCCGCTGGGAGGCTGTGGTCCTGGCGTCAGAAATGCCAGATCCAGACACGCATCATTCCCATCTCTGATGGGTGTGAATCAGGGAGAGGAGGAGCTTGAACCTGATCCTCCCTCCTCCAGCCAGTATTGTAACTGCACATCTGCAGTTTCATTTGGCTATCTCTGTTTCTGATCCCAAAGCCTTCCTGATAGAAGCTTTGTGGAAAGTCGCTTGAACAAAATAGCACTTTTCCATAAAATGACTTTGATAATTTCTTTGTTGGGGTGTCCTCCACCTTCCAGTAACTCAAAGAAAAGAATTAGGACTCATTGTCCTAGTGGCTTTGGCCTGGAAGAAAGATGCTACCCAGCATAAGGGGTGCAGACCAGATCTATGCACCAGATCTTATCTGCTGTGGGCCCTAACAGCTTTTCTTGACCACATTCATACTGTCAAAAGACCCCGAAATTGAAACTCAACCTTGAGGAGAAACTTGCCTGTTGTATAGAAATTCTGTGTTGCAAGATCATGGTATATAGGTCAGCTCTGGAGAGAGCCACTGTGGGGTTGTTCTGCCCTCTAGGTGAGCTCTGTTCCACTGGTCCTTGTGGCCTTTTCCATCACACTGCAGGACCAGCACCTCACTGCAATGGCACGTGTTTTCGTGCCAGTGGTAGCCTGACAAAAATATTGTAACAGCATGAGTATACAAAGGAATGTAGCCAGCAACTGAAATAGTACCTGATACATACATGCCCTGTGGCTTTGGGAGATTTGAATATATTTGCTCTTTCATGTTTCCCTTTTATTCTTTGAGCAGCTGCTTGCAAGAGGTTTTTCTATGACTACTGCAGCTACAGGAGTGGTCTGAACTCACCCCCACCTAGGGCATGCTGGGCATGTGTGTTTTTCATTAAACATTTTATAAGAATGGCGTAATTACAGTGAGCTTCAGTTGGTCTGTTTATTAATGTTTAATATAGTGCCTTATTTTGTCCGTAGAAATGTAAAAAGCTGAATGCACTTCTCTTGCAAAGGTGTTCATCTACTGAAATGAACTATCTTTGCTGCCATGTGTGATGAGCACCCTTGTTATGGACATTGCAGGAGCTGAGGATGCTCAGAGCCTTTCAGGACGAGCTTTTCAAAATAAATTACCTGATTTAATAGAAATAAACGTGTAGAATTTAAAAACTAATTCAGGGAAGCTATCCATGTTAAGTAACTGGTAACTGAGTCTACAAATAACAAATCAGTAAATGCTTTGGAGAAAAGAACGCTTGGCTCCAGTATCATACAGTTAGATCTTCAGCATCTCAGCTTTAGAATAAGGTAAACTGAACGGAGAAGCAATTTTTCAGAAATTTGTCTTAAGATTTTTCCTGTTCTCATTGTCTCTTTGTTTCAACATAGGACTGGGATCAGCACGTAAAGGGAACTCTTCACATCCAAAAATGTATGGCTTTTTCAGATAAGTAAGTATTATTTCAGAGATGCTTTTCCAATTGAATTTCTAATAAAGCATCCCTTACTACAATGGGTTTATACCAGGAATTTACAATCTAATAATTAGGCTTTAATATTTATGACACGTTATGCATGCTCCTAAAGTTGTTTCTTTCTTTTCCAGCACTGGTATCCGGTGTGTGTTAAGTTCAGCAGATGGAACATTGCATTTATCACCAAATAATGCAGCAGTTTTCAATCCATCTAGTATTGAAGGTGAATGGTTGCATGTACAATAATTAAAAAACTATTTTTAATGAAAGGGGATTTCTTTGGGGAGAGGTGGGCATTTCAAATGACATATGATACAAGCTTCCAGGGAAAATAGTTTTTAGGCATCATATGCAGAAAAACTTAAAAGACAACCTGCCTTTCAAAATAGGAATTTATTTTTCTTTCCAACAAGTAGTTGTTTCCACAGTACAATGAAGCAATGGTGTTAAAATGATGAAATTAATTGTTACCTAAATGGGGCATTGCTTATTGAGTCAAGATAATAATATGAATCAAGATTTTCACAAAATTGTGTAATCCATTATTTAGATTATCCACCAAATGTCGGCTCATCTTTTATCACTACGTCAGCAAGATCCTTTGGCCAGCCAGGTGCTACATTTCCTTCTCTTCCATCAGGGGTAAGAGTGAGTATTTAAGAAATTGGTTTCCTTGCAGAGATTCTTGCAGAAACCACTTCTACGTAATGGAATTAAAAATCTGTCATTTTAAGACTTCCTTTTAAGCAATGATGGGAACGCTCAGTCCATCATTTAAATTTACCTGCAGCTCTTTTATGCTTTTGATTTTGATCAAAACAAATGTAGATGTAGTTCTTTTGGTGTTTTTTGTATTTGTTTGTTTGTTTGTTTTTTTGTTTATTTTCTGTGCTGAAATTGTTTGCTTGTTAGAGTGATCTGGAGAAGGTGGCAGGTTGTTTTGCGTGTATCCTGTGGCTTTCCCCCCCATATTCTGAGCCTTATTGAAGCAGGAAAATCAGCTGAAAAACTGAATTAAGTTTTACTTACTCTAAGTATTGATCCCAGTGAGAGGCCTGCATCTCTTCAGTTATTTGTCTGTAGCAATCACTCTCTGCTGGGGACCTCCTCCCATGTAGCAGTGGTGGAAAGACAGTGGCTGCAGCTCCACTAATGCTTATTCGCTTGGGCGTCTCAGTTCAATTAATTATACTGGACTAGCTTTTTCTTAGTTTATTTTAGTGTACTATTTATATCGCCTGCTGCCACTGGTAACCTTTCAACAAGTTTGCTTCAGTATACATAAACCTTCTGTGGTTTCAGTTTATTATCCTCCCAGTACTCAGGACAGGTCCCAGTTGTGTTCCTCTAGTGTGCACTTGAGTTACCATCCCAATCAGCAGAGTGTCACACACAAAAAAAATCTAACATTAAATGCGGCTTTTAAACTGAGGGAAAAAAGGGTTTTAAAAGAGGGGGAAAAAAGCAAGAAACTGCAAATCATATGCAGAATAAAAATACAAAGACGTTAGGGTTAAACTGAAGCTCAACGTATATGAGAAAGCTATTATTGGAGTTGGAAACATCAAGGAGTAATGCTAGGTTGTTCATAGAATAGCAGCAGTAATCCGGGGGTTCAAGTTTTCACCTTGTTAGCTTTTATGTACACATCCTGATGTCGGCTCAGGCACTCCAGAAGGACAGGCTGAGCTGTGTCCCTGTTCACATCGCTCCAGCTCACATCGGCATTTCTTACAAAAACATCACCCAGATTTGTGTAATCCAATCAATTTTGTGCTGTGGGGTTTTGCTATGACAGGAGTTGTTGGAAGGGATTTTGGCTTCTGCCTGTCACAGACACCACGTGTGCAGGGCAGCAAAGAGCAGAGCTGCTTGTGATGGCTGCCTCCAAGGTCAAAGGTTGGAGTCGCGGCGGCTGTGGAGGAATGTTCCTTTTCATCATGTCTGTCAACCTCACAACAAATGAAATTACTGCTAATACCAGTATCGTTTCTCCTCAGAATCTGTCACTATTTATCATCTAAGCTGCCTGCAGAAGTCCTTCTGAATGACCTGCAGTGCTAAGAGAGATAAAAGAACCAATAACTTTGGCTTTTCTGGACACTGCAAATCCCCTTTTTCTTCAGAAGCTCAGGAGGTGGTCAGGGAACTATATTAGAGGTGTTAAATTAGAGTTTACCAGCTGTCATTCCCCCACAACTCAGGTGGTTTATAATTTATTATATCTTTGCACAGCAGTATTCACTTTCAACTAAGCTGCTGCCATTTAACTGAGCAGTGGGAGATTATACTTGACCCTGCATGTAATCATAAACAAAGTGTTCAGATTTCTGGGAGAGCTTGATACATGCTCTCTGTCTGCAAATAACTCAGTCCTTCTTCTAAAGGCAAATAGAGCGCTGCCAGCCTTCCCTCAGGCAAGGAAAGCCACTGGCACTGAAGGAGTGGAACTGTTGGTTTCTTATTATCTTTAGGAAAGAGTTATGAAAAGCTCAAGAAATGGATAAAGGATTTGAAAAGTAAGAGATCCCAAAAAATGGGAAGGAAAAAAAAGATGCAATTAAAAATATCTTAATTAGATTGATGCAAGAATATGGCAAACTGCATGAGATGCCCTTCACTGTTATGCAGGAAATAATTTATTCAACCACTTATTTTTTGAACAAACTATTTTTTTAACAGTTGTCCAACTGCGCTGGTAGATCCCTGTAGACGTCAAAGAAAGTTAACATGAAGTCTTACTGAAAATCACATTCTGCACTGGACACACCGTGGCTCCTTTAACTTCCTGAGTGTGGATATAGAAGTTGTATATTCCTTTTCTGGCTGTGTTTTACAGCTCATTTAGTGAACGAATCCAATTTAACTTCAATCAGCTGACAAGAATATTGTCTGGTACAGCTCATCTGATCCCCATATGGGTGTCTGACCACTTTTTAGTCGTGAATTATAGCAGATTTATGACATGACATTTCAATTCAAGCCATTGCCAATTTTGGGGAGGTGGTAACGTCTTAGAGTCATCTGATTTAATGTACTGCTGAGTTCATGTCTGAGCCTGGGCCCTGGAGCCTAGGGAGGGAACAGCTGTCTTTCTAGTCCTGTATATGCTTAACACACCATCTCTTAACAGATCTGACAAAACACAGAGAAGGTGCCAGGTGACATGAGGTGTTCTTGTGCTGTTAGGAAGGTTTCCTTTTTCCCTGCCAGCTGCATATTGTGTTCTCCTGTTGTGTGCTACGTGCTGCCTTGCCAGATGCACTCAGCCATCACTACTTTTCTTTTCAGGTGGAGCTGAGTTGATGCCATGTTTCTTTAGGGTGAAGTTTTTGTTATTTTTGTGATAGAGAAAACACTTTCCTTTTGGACTGTGGCACTTGTTTGATTTGCTTTATGCACCTGAGCAGTCTCTGTGAGCTGAATAGCAGACTGCTGTGTGAGGCAGGCTTGCACTGCAGCAAAAACACACCAGTGGTTAAGGGATGAAGTCTGGAGGGAAGGTAACGGGATGAAGGTGCAAATAAGATAACATTAGCTCTGTAACTTGTGAACTTGCTGACAAGCCAAACATTTGTGATGGCTCTGGTGAATTTGATCCCACAAGATTACATGATTTGCATCTTCTCTTGAATGGCACAATTTTAACTGAAGGTAGAGTTACTTCTTCGATAAAACCCTAACAGCGGAAGTCATAAACAGGGAAGTATTCTGGGAAGACTTAATCCTGTGTGAGCAAGGTTTGCATGTCATTAGCTGAGGTAAATTATATTTCTCTCTCAGTATACTCTGATGTCTGTTTGCATGAGGAGCGCAGACACTGCTTTCCACATCAGGGAGAAAGGCAACTCTTTGGGAACTGCCCCAGCACCCCAGAATAGACTTCCACCTTTGGGAAGTGACTGCTGCATCAACAGCATGTGCCTGTGCCAGTCTAGTTTGGGACCTCTGCCTCTCTGCATGCCCCCTGTGGTCAGCATGCTCTCAAGAGAAATGCGTCTCTGACTATGTGGTGCTGCAAAGAGGGAGGAAAGCAGCAGGTGTTCCAACCTCAGGTACAGCTGGGGTGTTCTCTTGCAGAATGAACACTGTTGTTTTTACCCCCAGCCCAATCTGTTCCATGAGAGCATGAGGAGGGTTTGAATTCAATCCCTGCTATCCTGAACACCTCTACAGTCATTTAAACTGTTTTTTAACATCCATAAATCGTGCAGGGACTGCAGTGAACATCTGCTTGAAAATACTCTTCTTTATAGATGTGTGTGAGCATTGCTGGCAAAGTATTTGTTAAGGGTGTTTTACTCAGTAATATGTGGTGCCCTCATGTGTGGGGAAAGTGCAAGGCCATCAGTGGGACAGGCAGATGCAGAAGGACAGAGTGAAGGCTGCGTGACTTGGCAGAAGAGCCTTGGAGCTGGCTGGTGTAGCAGACAGATACCGTGCCCGCAGTGAGCTTATTGGCACCTCCCCATTGCACCTCTGAGCACTGAGGGGTCTCCAAACTCCTTCTGGTGCTAAGTGCCCAGCCCTCTGCTGGAACGTGCCAGGGCCCCGAAGTCCCTTACTCTCTTAGATTTGATGTGGCAAGTTCCCTTCTGCAGCCATATCACTATTTCTGTTTAAACTAGAGCATCTCTCCTAGTAATCCTCTCCCAGTAATTTAGGGATGGAGACTCCACAGCAAGCCACAGTTCAGTTAAATATATGAATGGGAAAGAAAATTTTTAATTAGGATGGTTTTAATTAAGGATATTTGTCCTTAAAAACAGGTGTGTAGAACAGATCATTTCAGGTTTTTTTTTCTTTTGCAGAAATTAAGATCTTATCTAGTGGCTGGAATATTTAAGGTGTAAACATGGTTTTGAGTGGGACTTTTTTTCCAGTTTCCCCAGAGAAAATCTACATTGGGTCGAGTTGTTCACATCTGCAACCTCCCCGAGGGAAGCTGCACAGAGAACGATGTCATTAACCTGGGCCTTCCGTTTGGGAAGGTCACCAACTATATCCTCATGAAATCCACTAATCAGGTATTGTGCTTTTGAGCCGCTGCTATTGAAGTAAATAGGCAGAAAGCATATTGACACGCTCAATGAGACAGTGCCCATACCTTTTAATCTGCATCACACCGTAGCCTCTGTCTTCAGGGTTATGTCTACCAGTGCTGGTAGGCATGGTAGACTGGAAAATCTCTCACTGGAAATCTCTCATCCATAGCAGACAGTGCAGAATGAAGTAGAATCCATGACAGTGAGCAGTGTTAACATTTCAAAATGCAGTCAGTACACAGTTAAGTTTTTTTTCCCTTGGACAGTTAAACCACTGTTACATCAAGTGGCATTTTTCATGCAAGTAGAAATGCTAGTTAATATAGTTGTTTTATTAGTAGTAGTTCTTTGCTTTATTCTGGCTGCTCACATTCTACTTCTCCTATAGAAGCTCTAGTGAGGAAGTGAGGAAAAGGTGGGGTTTTTTTTGTATATCAGGAAAGATTGGATTCCAATTATTTGTTTTTTTAACCAGCTACTAAAGCTGCATATCAGCTTTCATAGCTATACTGTAAACCGTCATTTTTAGTTAAGAGGCTGAGCAATCACCTTAGTATCCCTATTTCTCTGATACTTTGTTCTGTAATGATGTAGTAGATTTTAAAGCTCTCCCCATCTGTGCTAGGCCTTTCTGGAAATGGCTTACAGTGAAGCAGCACAAGCCATGGTGCAGTACTACAAAGAAAAACCTGCTATGATAAACGATGACAAGTTACTTATTAGGATGTCTAAAAGATACAAGGAGTTGCAGCTGAAGGTAAGATCAGATTCCTGATAAGAATTCATGAGTTTCTATACCTTGTCCATGAGAATACATCTAAATGTCTTTCTGATTGCTGTTTTCTAGTTAATGTTTTAATATTGTGGGAAAAGAAATGAAGAAAGATAAACTAACAAATGATAATGATCTCTTATACTTAACTTTAATTAATTCTTAGATGAGATCCCATTCTCTGGTTCTCTCATAGCACAACTTCAAAAATCCCTTCCAAGCTTCTTCTCCAGTAAGCTGCTGGTTGAACTAAGCAGCCCATGCTGCTCGGTTGAACTAAGGCGTAAAACAATGTGTAAGATAACACATGTCAGCAAAAATAAGGGAGTGCCATCCTTTTGGACAAGCATTGAGCCTAGGGCATTGCTTTTCACTGCTTGCACACTCATAATACAGTCTTCACACTGAGCAGCGATGGCAAGAATAAGCATCATCCTGATTAGCTTTTGTTTCTTGACAGTGACCTAACCTAATATATATATATTTATGTGTGTATATATATATATGTATGTATGTATATATATATGTATGTATGAACATGGGATCAGAACAGATCAATATTTGTTCTTTGGACTTTCTGTAGACTTTCTCTGACACTTCTGATATGTCTAATCTGAGTGATCTCTAAAAACCAGTACTCTTGAGAGCATATTTATGGCAGCTTCTGTTCTGCTGGAATGTAATGCTAAAGGAATAAGCTTTCTGAATGTAGACTTGGACTGGAACCAGCAGTGAAGAGCTAGGAAGCCTTATATTATCCCAACACAGCACAGTAATTCTATAAAATAACTTTTTAGTGTTCCAAGTTAAGAGGCATTTTATGAGCATTAAGGGAAGACAAGTAAGAGGAGATTTGAAGGAACTGCTACTCTGTGAACCAGGGTATTCTTTCTTATTGTGGTACTGAGGCACTGCAGAATAAGGTGATGGAGTCTGCACATCTTAACATGAAGGCTGAGCTGGACTTATTCAGGAGAGTGGGATTTCAGGAAGATTTTCAGCAGTTCCATTGGAAGTTTCTCAGATCATGGAATTGGTTTTCTCTTCATGAGCAAAAACTCTTTTGCATTGTTAAAAACAAACAAATGAACAAAAGTACAGTGATATGAGAGGGGAACATGCATGAGTTACTTACCACTCTGAACTGCTCTGAGTTCCTACATGATTACGTTGCTCAGTTGTGCATGCTCCATGTGGTTGATGGATTGCACACACTCCAGCCTGGACTTGTGCAGAGCCGTATTGTAGTATAGAATTAAGGCAGCTCCTCCCAAGGGTAAGAAACAATGGGCTGATGCATCTATTTAGTTCAAGTATTAGAAAAAGGGTCTGATTTGTGTCATCTTATATCCAGTTATATACTCTGCAGTGAGTGTATCAAGGAAGTACAAGCTGCTTTTTGAAGCCAAGTTTCCAGAAACCAGTTATGAGCAGACAGTGCTACAAGCAAATTTTCCATTTGTATCATTTTACTGCTTTGATCATGCTATTGAGATACCAGTTGCAGAAAAGACTATAACCAGAACACTGAAACCAAATATTTCTCATTACTGTAATGAAATGATGCATGCATGCTGTTTCTTAAAGGGCAAATCTTGTATAATAGCTTGGAGAGCAGTGCAGCATGCTAACAGTGTCTTTGTCTGATGTAGAAACCAGGTAAGAACGTGGCTGCTATCATCCAGGACATCCACTCACAGAGGGAGAGGGACCTGCTGCGTGAGGCAGACAGGTAAACTGTAATGATCATAGTCTGTGTGCTTCCCTTGTGTATCTCATTGCCTTTCTGATTTTGGATTGCATTCCAAATCACTGTAAAAAATGTAAGTGGGTACAATAGTAAGTGCGGAACCTATGTAAAGAGTTCAGATGGAAAAACTGTACTTGTTAAGAAGACAAATGATCTCATTACTACTGATGATGATGACTCAGAAAATATGCCTGACACATGAGGAACACACAAATGAAGCCATTTCCCTCTCTAACCCTCCATAGTGAAAAGCATAAAGGCTGGAGATGTGGTAATACTGGAGAGGAAGAAATGTATTTGGTATATTTCTGATCTGTCTGGCTTCATTAGTACTTTCTGGACCTTCCAGCAAAGCTGGAGAAGAATCAGAGCCTTAAAACATCTATTTTAAATAGTTTATAATTTTCATTTTTGTCTGGCTAACTAGAGCCTAGCTAATGCTAGGTTATTGTAAGGGTATTAACATGTACACTTCCGATATTAAACACCTAGGAGACATTTTTAAGAACAAATGAATATATTCTTAATAGATCTGTGCAGTGCATGTCTGTGACAGGGGTGCAGGCACTAGGGTAGTGCCAGAGTGTTTGCAATGCACAAGACCTCTCAGCAGCCTGCTGTTACAGCCAGTTACAGCTGCCTTTTCCCTCTGCAGCAGGTATGGCGCAGAGAGGCCACGCTCTCGCAGCCCCATAAGCCGTTCCTTGTCTCCCCGATCCCACACTCCCAGCTTTACCTCCTGCAGTTCACCCCGCAGCCCGATGGGGACCAGCAGGACCGACTGGGGAAATGGAAGAGAGTCATGGGATCAGTCCCCATATTCTCGACGGGAAGAAGAAAGAGAAAGCAGAGAATGGCGAGAGAATGGGGATGAGAAGAGAGACAGGACTGACATGTGGGTACATGAGAGGAAACATTATTCCCGACAGCTAGACAAATTTGACTTGGATGAACGGATTGAAGGAGGCAGAGGGCACAGAGAAAAATACGTAAGGAGTGGTTCTCCTGGCTCCCTCCACCCTTTGTCTGGCTACAAGAGCAGGGAAGATGACTATTACCGAAAAGCCTCTAAGTCAAAATCTGACAAATTTCAGAGGCAGGAGTTTTCTGGGAGATCCAAGAGAAAGGAAGAAGCAAAGTTCAGGGAACACAGGCATTCTTACAGCGAGGACGCTGTAAGGGAGGAGACGGCTGAACAGAAGCATAGCAAGGTCTCTGAGAGCTCCAGGCAGAAACAAAGTGATAAGAATAAAGTGAAGAAAGCTGAAAAAGACCAAGAAGATGCTGTTGCTGGAGGCAGCGATGTAAAGGAAACCAAACCTCCTGAGAATAAGGTAAATAGAACTCCCAAACTGTATGTAAGGAATAGGTAAATGCTGATGTAATATCTTTTCTGAAGTATTTTTGGTTAGTTGTTTTGGGGCGTGGTGCTGGTAATATGCAATGTTTTGCCATGATGGGGTTAGGGAATATATTCCTAAAGTAGATCCTGAAATGTCACCTCATTCAGGTCTTTGCTTAGACCTATGCAAATCTGTTACTCCGTTCTACTGTTAAGTACCTGGATATCATCTTTCACTGCCATGTGCAGACCTTTTGGGTAAAGTGTGAGGGGAAGGGAAGAGACAACTGAAAACAAAACCAAATGAACATCTCCTGTTTGCATGTGGGTTGCCTATGCAGAAGCAGTCGATCTGCTGTTCTGTCTTCCAGATCTGTGCTAAACCCCCCCATGGCTGCTCCCTTTGCATTGTTACCTTCTTCCACTGCCTGTGATAAGAATTAAGTTATCTAGGAATTAAGTTGTCCAGGAATTTTTGAGGGATGCGTAATATACATAATTATGCTGCTATTACTACAGGTTGTTATACTGCTAAAATGGGGAATGAACTTTCAATAAGGAACATTTTCTTTTGGTCAGCTCTGTAGAGTAATTGGTGTCTATTAAATGTGAGGTCATGTGCAGCAGGGATAATTCACACTGCTCACTTCAGTGTGCTGGAGGTGTGTCTTCCCATGGTAGAACCACTGAATCAGCTCATCTGTGAAGTTATGGGATCTCTGTAGAAATTCTCCCAGTCAATGAAGTGGTGGTGTTTGTGAGTTTAATTCTCTACTAGGAAAGAGTGGACAGGAACAACAGCATTTGTCCCAGTACAGCCCAGGATTATATTCCCTACAGGATTATGATTATTGGTTTGTGACCACCTTGCCTCCCCCAGTCCCTGAGTGCTACGTGGCCTCCACCCACCCACCGGGATGCAGTGCAGGAGGCTGCAGAGCTCCCTCACTGACCAGGGATCTATCTCTAGTGAATGGCTTTTGTGCTGCTTGAGCAGTCTTTGGCTGGTTTTAATTGACCTTTGCATTTGTTCTTCTTGTGTGGGAGCAAGGTTGGTGGAAATATCTGAATTTGTAACTCAGCTAGCCTCTGTAATGGGCAGCAGCACTAGCTCATGCCATAGAAATGTGCTTCTGTAACCACCTTTGTCATCTTTCTCCTACTGCCGATATTTCACTGTGACAGATGGTTCCTTGGGAGATTTCTTTCACTTACAGAAAGGTCAGGCAGCTTCCTGAATCATCAGTGTTGCACACCCCTCTGCATGTTTTCAAGTCATTTTAAGCTGGCTTGGTAAAAGGCACACCTCCCGAGGGACTACTGCTAATAATGTATTTTAAAGGGCAGAAATAGGTTTGACTGCTCTTGAACTCATCGTACTCATGCTCCACTCCTCTTTTAATAAGTGCCAGGTAATATTGTGGCTTTGTTCTTCCAAAGTATCAGCAGTGTAAGTAGTTACATTCTCAGTTGATCCTGCATCAATAAACAAAACATTTAATGTCTTTTGTAGAGTTTCAACACTGCTCTGCTGGTCTCTACCACATCTGAGCCAAGAATAACAGACACGGGTAAAGAACGGGGGAATGGAGGCTGGAAATTTTAATGAATTCACATTCTTCTCCACCTGTCTTCTAGCCTCTCTTCTGTCATCTCTATGATGTAAATTACATGTATTTAGTTTTGTTTCAATTTCTTTTTCATCATTCTTATTTGTGCTGCTTTTCCAATGGAATCCAATTCTTGGGTCTTTTCCCACAGTCCAGTTGACTTGCATAATCTTTAGAAATAAAGGATGTGACCTTGTGAGTGACTTTGCTTCCCTAAACCCAAAATAGAAACATAATAGAGCGACGCTGTGTATTGCTATATGTGTATATGTTGTATCTATTTTAGCTTGGTAAAGAGGAGCAAGATCCAGAGAAGAGCTCACCTTCAGCTGATAAACAAGGAGGAGAATCTGGAGAGACTCTGGAAAACGCAGGAAAGGAGAAGGTTGGTGACACATAGTTGGTACAGCTTCCATGATAAAATAAGTGAAAACCCAAGTTTGGTAGTACGTTCTCCCAACTGAAATATGAAAGACTTCTGGACGGGTGCGTAGAGGGGCAACAGAAGGGAGATGTCTAATTTAACTTGCCTTATCTTGACCTTTTCCCGAAGTCTCCAGAACTCTTTTTTTAGTTGCTCTTTGCCAATGTACATTGCTTCACATGCATAGCCCTTGGCACTGACAACTGTAATGTATGCCTGAGTGAACCATGTAACTTTGTGAACCGTGCCCAAAAATAGAAGATGCAGTCAGTTAGTGGAGAAGTGGAGGGGGGGACTAACAGTGAAAACTTTTCAGAACATTGGCTTTAGATGGTCTGCCGATACTAGCTTCTTCTGATTGCTTCTGGTTTTAATTAAATAGTGTTTTCACAACAACCTTTCTGAAGCATCACAGTTGGGAACAGCAATGTCCTTGGAATTCCTCCAGCTTCATATCTGTAGGGTCATGGGTTGATGATCAGATATGGAAGCTATTGATATCTCTTGCCGTAGAAAACTGATCTCCTGGCAAGAACAGTGCAACTCCCAGAGTTTTCTTGCTGTTTTAGAATTCTAGGAAGGGAAGTGTGCGAATGGCCGAACAGGAGGAGAATACAGATTATTAACAGATTATGTGCTCACAATGATTCTGAGAGCTGAAATCTAAACTGCACCAACTATGTATGAAAAGGAAGCATGGGAAGCATGTACATTAACATTCTGATACTTCTTAAGTCCAGTACTAGAATCTGAGCGTCCTACATGTCTATAATTTCCTATGTGAAGTACATCAGATTATAAATCTTGGAGTATAGCTGTAAAACTGATTTTTCTTAAGGTCTAGGGCAATCTCTACCAACACAGTCTCTGGCAGAGGGCTCTTGCAGGTGGAAGGAAATGGCTACAGATGGTAGCTGCATTTTGTCAGTCACCATAAGAATTTAAAGGATCCAATCCAGAAAAGTCAAAGCCAGGGACTAGAGTGGTGTTCAGTGTATTCTCATTGTGTTCCTATTTCTGATCGCTCTGGAACAGAAGTAGAGGAGAGGGAGAGGTTAGTTTCCTTGGGGATTGTGTAGCAGAGTCAGTTGTGTAATAAGGTGTATGACAGGCTGTGCATTGTTCTTCTGCCTACAGAAAAGCAAGGAGTGTGAGACTGGAGAGACTGCAATCTCCAAGGCAGTCTTAGAAGCTCCCAAAAGTGAAGTTCATATTATTATTATAAAAATACTACTTGCATGCGTGCATAAGTTTAAAATCATAACATCGAGGCATATCATCCACTGAAACTAAACCACGAGAGGGGTTAGGCATGGCCAGATGCCTAAAATTTGTCCTGGTTACTGATGTTCAAAGCCCACTGATCTCTCATTTTTTTTACATCTTTGTGACAGGACCAAGACTGGGAGAGTGGAAGTGAGATAGAAGGCGAGACCTGGTATCCTGCTAACATGGAAGAATTAGTGACAGTAGATGAAGTGGGAGAAGATGACCTAATTATGGAGCCTGACATTACTGAGCTTGAAGAAATTGTACCAGTTGATCAAAAAAGTAAAGCTGCTACAGAAATGTGTTCCTGTATGACAGCCATGTTAGAACTGGAAAACGATCATAGCCACCTAACCAGGAACGAAGAGAAATTTACCCATAAACCTTTAGAAACAAACTTCAGGTCAGCAAAGGGCAGTGTAGCTTCTAGCATCTGTCAGGATGATGAGGAAGATGATAATGATGATGCTGTAACTGAAGCATCAAGCCTCAATCTGGACCCTGAGCAGAAGCCAGAGGAGTCGCAAGAAGACCAGTTTGCTAAGGAGTCTGATCACCAGCAGAAGGAAGTAAAGAATGATAAAGGCTCTGACACTCATGTAGAACCTGAAGATCAGCATACACCTTCTGTTCAGCTAAAAGAAGAGGCGCTCCAGCTCCCTGATGCATTCATAGATGATTACAAACAGATGGGATCACAAGGAGCTGAAAGCAGAGAAGTTATGGAAATGCTTGTTAAAAACGTTAGTGAAGAAGCAAGACGTGAAAGCCAAGAGTGTCCAGAGGGTAACTACTGTTTTTTTTTCTTTTTGGCCTGCAGGGAGCCTTGCATGTTTTCTCTGACAGTAGGCTGAAATTTATTGCTAACAAGAGTAAATGTTGCTAATAGTATCAAGACTTGTCCTTGGAGCAGCTCAGTAAAAGAACTCTGGTGCCTTTTGCCAAGCTAAACCATTAGAGGCTCTTAGCTGAATAGTGTAAATGAAATATGATAAGCAGCTTGCAAGCTTTCTGAAAGGCATAAGCTGCTATAATTGTCATGTCAAGGTTCACATGAGTTTAAGTGAACGCTTTCAGTGCTCTGCTAAATTTATTTTGAATTGTCAATGAAATGAGTGACAGTCACTGAAGGTCAACAGAAAAGTATCTGTAATGTCTGGCTGGCTCCTGGACAAGGTGGGTATTCTTACACACTGTACTGAGGCATTAGTAACATGGAAATCATCCGCAGATTGTTACTTCTTAGTCCCTGTTCATACAAATACATGCCTTTTGTCAGGACTTGCCTTATCATCTCCTCTTATCTACTGCATGCTGCCTTTCATATATCTGATAGGACATGCCGTGAGATAGTGCCAATAAACATAAGCATAGCTGTCTATTAATATTTTACTGTCAGGAAGAAAAAAAGAGATCTTGAATGTCTGAAATTGAGGTTGGTTCCTTGTCAGGCTTTCAAATGAAATTTGAGCAAATGTGTAGTGCATAAGGAGTGGAAGTGGAAAACGAAATAGACCATTTAGGTCAGGAACGCTCTTCTTTGGTTGCGACTGGAGCCCGTGTGTTGGAGAAGGGTTTGTGAGCAGAAGTTGCTGGAAGTTTTATGAATAGCATTTTCTTGCAGAACACTTGGTGTGGATATCTGATCTTGAGCTAACTTTTCCCTCCTGAATAGACTTGAAACTTGTTCACCTTTCAGTACTTGCCTTCTGGCCTGAAGACAGCTTTCCAGGCTTTGTGTGTTTGGAGACAATCTGCCATGCCATGCCCTGCAACTGGAGATGGCAAGCTTGGCTCCCCTGGCTTCCTGCTTCACAGGCATCGAGCTCCAGTAACAGAGGCTTTTGATGTTTCCAACATCTCAACTTGCCAGTAGGGAGCCTGGAAACTCCAGGAGAGCATGTGTCCCAGGTGTCTGCCATGGATGTGGAAGCTGCTTTGCAAAGCTCCAAGCTCTCTGGAAATGCAACTGCCAGCTCAAAAGCCCAGAAATCAACCTAAGTGAAACTTAAGTTGCCAGAAAGGCCCTGGGTGTTTTAAGAATACCCAACTGAAGCTCTTGAGTTTTTCAGGATGTCTTCAGCACATTTGGAAACTTGGAATGGTCTTAAAAGTTAACTTGAAAGCCAATCAGTCAGGTTTTTTTATTATTATTTTCTTTTAAATCATGTGATACGCACATTTAAAATTATGAGGGAGAATTCATTTTCATAATCAGAAATTGCAGAACCTTGAACTGCAGACTTGAAAGGCAGGAAGGGTTTGGTTTGGGCAGAAATTTATTTGTTTTGTAAGAAAATGTAGCCCTTATCTGGGTGAAATTTGCAATGCAGTGCAAATTCCATTAGGTTAAGGGAACTGGTTCCTTGATGTAAGAACTGAAGAGTAGCAATTATACCAATTTATCAGTAATTCTGTTGCTCTGTGGAAAAAGAAAAAAAAAAAAAAAGTCTTGTCTGAGTCCACTTATGTTGATCAGTAGGAATCAAACCTCTCCTTCCTGGCCAGAAGCCACAACCTTTCAAAAGCCATAAAGCAGAATCCATCCCTTGGGGAGCAGAGGATGGGAGAAGAGTGGCTCCAGGAAGAAGATAGCAGCAGTGCTATGGGGGTCCTGCTGTGAGAGAGTTTGCAGTAGGGGAGCTGCTTGCAGCCAGTGCTCCTGCCCATGTGCAGCCCAGCTCCAGCCCTTGTCACACAATGCCATAGGTGGCTACGGGGCTGCAATTCAACTGTGCTTGGGCTGAAGGCATGTGTAATGTTATGGATCTGTTTAGAATTTAAAATATTAAATTTAAAAAAACATAGCAAGCATGATGTGAAAAATAGAAAAATGATCTAGAAGAAATAGGATTAACTATGTCAGCTGTTGAAGTAGCACTGAGTTGGATCTTGCTTGAATGGAAGAGCTTCCCTCATAGCTCCACCCAAAATGTGTTCTAAGAATTCTACAGATGTCTGTTTAAACTAATAAACTGTTTTCATTCAATACATTTATTCATTTGTTAAGCAAATTCTAGGTACCTGGAAATGAGATCTCTGGAATACCCAGAAGTAGAGTCTAGGAGGAGGCACTCTCCAGCAGGCTGGGAACAAGAAGATGTCTTCACTGAACTCAGCATTCCCCTGGGTACGTTGGGACATTCAGGCCGAGGGTGGCTGAGATGCCTCCCACTGCAATTCCTAGAGCTTACAACAAGATGTCACTTTAAGGCTACTTGCTATATTTATTTCTCAGAACAGATGTGAGGAGAGTGAGGGAGCAGTGTAAAGGACAGAAGGGAAGCTGTTGAAAGAAACAAGCTTTTCATTGTAGACCTTTGCCGATTTCTTTCCAGATGAATAGCAAAAGATGTTAATGTCACTGATGAAATCAGTTCCCTTGGGCTTCTTTGTCTCAAACCTGAGCCTGATGCACGGAATCTCTGCAGTAATCAGAAAGAGTAAACTAGCATGGTTTAGCCTTGTGCACCCCCCACAGGCACACTGCATTCATAAGGGACCTGGTGAGGCTGTGATAGAAACTGATCAAAGTCAAGGGATCTTGAGGGCAGAAAGATCATCCAGGAAATTCTCTAGGAATTAGAGAGTTGAACTCTTAAGACATTTGGTATGAAAAATACTTAGTAATTTTAAAAAGTGCCTGTCATAAAAGTGTTGATTATACTCTCAGTATTACAAAAAGTATTTGCTTTACTGTGTAAACACTGATCATAAGTAAAACACTTGGGAGAATGCATCTTTTAAGAGTAATTTGCATGATGTCAGTGTGAATTTGCTGCTAATAACTACTATAGCTGTTCTGGCCCTTGAAGGTTACACAGTGAGATTTCCAGTCAGTATTATGTGAGAAAAGGTCCATGTGTGTGATATCTGCCAGAGAAGTGCAAGGTGTATTTGCAATGCACAGGATTTTATACTGCAGCTCAGGCGTTCAAAGCCAGGCAGGATGGGGCTGTGGGCACCTGGCTGCCCTGCCCATAGCACAGCGTTGGAGTTTGGTGATATTTAAGATAGCTTTCAACCTAAGCCATTCTATGAATCCAGGATCAGTCTTCATATCTATGCCATTTAACTAGCTTATTTTGGAGGGGAAGGTTTTCAACTGACATGTTGAATTTCTCAATAGGCGTGGAATTCGTGGTGCCTAGAACTGGGTTTTACTGCAAGCTCTGCGGACTCTTCTACACAAATGAAGAGACAGCAAAGACAAATCACTGCAGAAGTACTGTCCACTACAAAAATCTTCAGGTAAAAGCATAGGTGAAAATAGCCAATAACAAGGTTTTGGGGTGGACTGGGTATAAGATAGAGATGCTAGCAAAAATCAGTTTTTGTGCCATGGACAGAATTCAAAGTGAAATTTAAGTAAGCAAAACTTTTCAGTAGTTCCAAATTTTAGCACCCTAATTTTTGACTGCCAGGTCCCTGCTTATGGTTCATAAGTAAAATGGGGCCAGCTGGTAATTGTATCTTCTCATACAGACTGGATCCTTGTCACCAGCGCAGCAAGCAACTCAGACCTTTAGTTAGCCATTGTTAAGGGTCCCAGATGTTTGCGTTGTTGGGAGTGAGCCCAGCAGCAGCCTTTATTATTTCTTAGTTTCAGGAGAAGAACTTGTTTAATAACTTTGCTATTCTTGCTTTGTATGAGCATTAACTCCTGCAGCGTGTTTCGGCACGCAGTACTCTGTGATGCACAGGCTCTCCTGCTGTGACCTGCTGAAATCACCTCCCTGTGCTGCAGAACAGCATGGCAGTTCAGCCACAGAGAACACCACCACTGAATAATTTCTGCAAGGATATGCAGAGGCACGTAATCACTTCTGTGGTTTCCATAGGTGTATACCATCAGCCCTTGATAATAGCATGAAGAGACCATGGGCACTTGCCTTTAAATAAAATTTCCTGCCTTTATCACTTTTCAGATGTACAGTTGATAGTATCAGTAACGACAGCACAAGCATCATGCCTAATGCTAAGGACTCACTGAAGGAGCCAGCCTTGCATCACATCTCCTTGAAACCATACCCATGTGTATGGTGTATACACTGCAGAAAACACTTTTATTTAGGATGCTTTGAGACAGTTAAGAGTTCTTATTACACTTTTATTGGAATTCACATGCTCACAAAAAAAAGCATGAAAGAATATGACTGTCCCTTCTTTCTCTGTTCCTTCCCTCTGCCCATAGCAAATGCTGGAGCTCTACTTTTCTTCAGGTAATAGGCATTTTTCCCTAGCTGGCTAGTAGGCACTAGCCTTTCTGACAATAGTTTTCTTAATGAGATGTGGTTTCTCTGGAAGAATTTTCTTTTCAGGCCTCTGACTGTCAAAGACTCTGCCTGCAGAGCTGCTGTCCTTGCTAATGATGGTTCCTGTAAGTGTGATCTCAAAGAGCAGGCTCCCAGTTCACATATCTTTTTTTGCTTCTTTCAAGAAAATCCAGAGAAATTGGCCAGAGGTAGCACCACTCAGTACTTGCCCTGTATCCCATGCAGGTGTGTCCCAAAGAAACTTTGCTTAAGCAAAGGTTGCAACTCCAGCCCCATGTCACCAGTCCTATGAGAAGAAGAGGCAATTCTCACTTTCTAAGTTATTTTGTCAAAGTCATAGAAAAAAAAAAAAGTACAAATAAAATTAGGAGAGCATAGAAAAAAATCTTTTTCTCCCATGATACGTTTCCCAGGAAGACTGTAGTAGATATGTAACACTGATTTGAGATAAAAGCACAAAGACGGCAAAAGCTGTTAAAATGAAATCTGTCAAATATGGTAATGGAAACATAATGTTCTGTAGAGCCATTATCTTCTTAAATGGAGGAAATATACATCTGATAAATAACCATCTAACTTTTGCCAACTCAAATGGAAGTTCAGCAAGTTTTCACTTTGTGTTTCTAGATCCATATTAATTATGTACTCTGCAAGAAACATCAATCTTTCAGGGTGGTGCACTTTAATGAGTGTATCCAGCAACATAAGAACTGTGGACTCTAGCTGTATGTGAAGCTGTGGAGCTGCTCTACAGACTGTCATTCTGTTGTCTTGCCCATGTGACAAATGCCACTGTCTGATGCCAGCATCACTGTTCCAAATGCTTTCATGAATATGAGTCTTTTCCAGTTGATTTGCCACATGGTATCTTTTGCACAACTCTCTTGGAGCCACATCCAGAATATATATTCAGTGTTTGGATTTTAACATAAAACCGAAAAGTTTGTTTGTAACAGTTTTCTTCCAAAAACCTCACTTAGGTGATGAGTAAATAAGTCACGTTTACCTCTTTGTCTCTCTGTCTTGCCCTTGAAGAACAGCAACTGGAGAACAAATTTCAGCTGTTTCTTGTCAGCCTTGCACACTTTTTGTACTTTTCCATTCTCTGTGGCTTAATACATAATTTCCCAGGTGATATTTATATTTGCAATCCACTGCATTTTCCATGTCCAAAAGATCTATCATTCGTCCTTCCCTCCTACAAGTATCACACCAAGCTGTCAGATTCATCTGGTGTAAGCTACCTTTGGCAATTTAGTGCAGCATTTTATCCTGTTTAACCCTAGCTTTATACAGTATTCATCAAAACTTGTATTTAAAGGAAAAAGAAAAACGCTTTTTTCCTAGACTTTTATTTTCCTATAAATGAATGTGAATATCTGATGTGTGAACTTCAAAACTGGTGAAAGCTGACATTAACATCAGCTAAAGGTGATGGATAAACCTCAGTCTTATTTTGGTGGGTAAGGGTAATCATTAAAACCCAGACGTGTGGGTTATTTGATCCAACAAGTGTTAGGGATTCGTTACAGTTCATGATATACAGACCACTTGTAGTCTTTATAGATTCTATCTCTCTATACTGCTGTAATGTTGGCCTTCTGCCACATGGAATTTTGTACCTGGAGCCACAATCAAGAGGTGTGTAATTTCTACTCCCAAGTCATGTTAATGGGGGTGCAGTCATCATTTTCTCTCAGTTACACCTACTCTTACATTTACTGAGTCTGTCTCAGATGTACCTTTTACATCCACAACTTGTATTTATGTGAGACAGCCTGGCAATCAGAACATAGGCCCTCATTTCTTTATATTCATTTCCCATTCCTCCTGTTCATCATGGAGGTCAAAGAGGTTGAACTCTAGAGGTCAAAGAGGAGGTTAAACTCTACTCTGGAGGAATCCTTCAACTAGATAATGTTAGTATGACCACTTCTACATTACTGTGTGGGTATCTGTGTAGACTAGCTGCTGATGAAGAAGCTTCTTTCCATCTATTTCTAAATCTGTTGACCATGAATAATTACTTTGAGCACCATTTTCCAACCTACATTCAGTTGTTTATCTTCCATTTCTACTAAGAGTGCTTTCAGAAGTTTAGAAGTCTCACTGGCCATGTTTGTATTTTCAAATGACGCTGAAATGCTTTTTCTTAGAATAACACAATACACACAGATACTCTAGCCAGAGTGCTAGTGTTAATTATTACTGAGTTTGATTTGTCTCTTAATATAAATATTTTTGTGCACAAGATACATGTCTGAACTGGAAGTGCTGAAAATGTTATATATATGCTTTAAATTATGACTCAGAACCTGTATCTACTTTCTGACACAGCAGTCTTACCCTGGTATAATTTAGTTGACTCAGTGGGGTTCCTGTGCTATATCATACAGGAGCTGTGAGTTTACTTGCAAAGAGAAGTGAGGTCTAGTTACACAGACTGATGGGGAGTTGTGATCTTTCTGATTCTGACAGCAATTCCCCTTGTGGCACAAGAGTAAATAACAGAATTTTCAAATCCATGGATTAAGCATTTTACCTGGCTTGAATTTTGACCAGGAGGAGGGTTCTATGTATATTCTTCCATTCTGAGGTGCTGGGATTGTGTAAGCTCTGAAAAGAAGTAGAGCATTCTGTGTTGAGTATTTTCAGTTTTAATAGAGATGGTTTGTTTTTGTTGTGATTGCAGAAATATCTGTCCCAGCTTGCAGAAGAGAGCCTGAAAATGAAGGAAGAAGACAGCCACCTGCTTCAGGATGACACTGGAATTGTTCCTCACTTTACAAAGAAAAAAATATGATGCGTATGAGCTGGAAGAGCCATAATGAATGAATGCTGATAGATTTTTTTTTAATTTTATTTTCTCTGACATAACTGTCAATTTGCACTGTACAGAGGAGGGGAAATAAAGAGCATCTTCCATGCACCTATGCCCAGAGTGCCATTAAAAACCAAAATGCCTGAAACTGTTTCCCACGGTGAAGCAAAGCTGGCATATCTGTACCAAGTGGAGCAATTCTTTCTCACACTCTGCACGTTGGGAGTGGTTTCCTAGATTAAATCAGAATTCTCAGGGATTCTTCAGGTTTTAATTCTGATGTGACACATCAGGTCAGGCAGAGTATTTAGAAGCACTCAGCATCCTCCAGTGGACGCTGGAAGGAAAGGAGATGTGACTATAAATAGGCTTTAATGTTGCTTAAAGTGTCTGCAGTCATTTTGCTCATTACCCCAGTGAGTAGGATTAGTGAGTAGGATTTGCATAGGACATCTAAAGCTATTGTGCTAAAACTAATCTGTAGATGGCATCGTGTAAACCCCATCAGCATCCATCTCCATGCGTCTTAGAGCTGGCTGAAATGATAGATATTTGTTGTTAAGCACTGACAGTGTTGTATGAATGCAGAGGGAGCCACAGTCTCTGCCCAGGGACCTTATAGCCTGAGCCCAGCACAGCGAGAGCAATTCAAACACATGTGCTGACAGCTCTGGATTTCAGCATTTCCTATGGCATGATCAGGGTGTTCTCCAGCTACTGTTCTGTTTAAAACTCTTCTTTTTGACGAATCTAAAGAGTGCCAACTTTGAGTCTTACAGACTTGAAACTCTCATGGGAAGTTTTTAAAGTGCCATGTGTTTGGACCATGTTGCTTTCAGACATTTTACTTGAGACTCTTGCTTTTGGAGTCTTTCTGTTTTCTTTTCAGAGCTGCTTTTCCTTGGCTTGGCGATGTTGAATTTTCCTGGTTTTCATGGAAAGATGCCAGACTTTTAATATTGTTTTCATATTTTATTTCCCTGATTTTTTTAAGGTGGATGTCACAACTCATGGCTCACAGGGCTGCACTGAGAACACAGGATGCACCAGCAGCTCTGGCATTATTACGAGCTATTGTTTCTGTGCAGTTGCTACTTAGTATTTTGCTCAGTCCCTTTGAAATGCACTGTACAAGTTTCTGGTTCATTTCAATGGGGCTTTGTGTTGCATAGTGAATGTGTATGCAAACCATTGCCAGAATTGATCCCAGAGTTATGCTTTTATAAAGTGCACCACGTAATCTAGGCATATGGGGATTTGCAGATGTGTTTCTGTTCTTTGCCTGACTCTCATACTCATCAGAGTATGTTCTGTAAAAATTACTGGTGCAAGATGTCCTGTTTAGATGTTGTAAGTGGAAATAGTTTCCCAAAAGGTTCCCGTCATCCCTAAGAATGGCATGGACATTGCAAACTATTACAGAGTGACTAAGATGCCAAAACCGCTTCCACTAAAGTATTCGTTCCATTATTTCTTGTGCCAGCAGTCATGCTTGTTCTCTGCAGTATCCTGTGGCCAGGCAGCGTGTCTTAGAGGTGTCTGGCGTTGTTGCCTGAAGCCCTCTTCCATTTCATGGCCTGTGCTTTCCACTCGTTTTTACCAGAGGTGGGTTCAGATTTCATATTTGGAATTCCTGTTACAAGTTGAGGGATTCTTTGCATCCCACATTCAGATGTGGCCTATCCAAAAGACAAGGGGAAATGAAAAACATTGCAGCATAAATCCTTCTTTATCCACACTTGAAGTATTTTTAAGATTTGGGTCCATCTGTCGTTTAAAACAGCCTTTGTTTTTCCCTAAGTAAAAATAAATAAATAAATAAATAAAAGGGGGAAAAAAAATGCAAACAGAATTTTTCCTTCAAAGGTTGGGCTTTCCTTTGGCTGTTTGTTTTTCACATAGCAGTGAAATTTGAGCACAGAGCTGTTAGGGCAAGAGCTTATATTGCAAGCTATAAGATTACAAAAATGGCAGCAGAGATTGTGCAACCATCTTCTAAAGCGCAGCTCTCAAGCTGGTCGTGTATCATCTGAATGTGAAGCTCCCCTTATGCCCTTCAGCACAATCTGGGTACAAGGGAAGGAAGTCACTCCACATGCAAGCATTAGATTTTTGAAGCTAACCCTGCTCTCAAACTGGGGCTCTCACTGCCCTAATGGCAGCTTGGTAGACCATGTGGTTAAGTTTAATTGGATGTGAGACACAGCTGACTGTATATCAAAGTCATATGCCTCCAGCAACTTTATCCCCAGGTAACCTCAAATGAGAAAAGTATCACTCTTATTATTCTTTATTTGTATTGCAGCAGAAGCTACAGGTCCACTGCCTTTATTATAGGCATGACACAAATCCACAACAAAGACTTTCCCAGGCCAAGGAGCTTTAAACCCAACTTTCAGAAAACAGACAACAGGTGGATACAGGCAGGCAGGGAAAGCAATAGGCAAGCAATGAGATTTTGACTGGCAGCAGCAGAATTACTAAAGTGAGGGCTTGCCCATGAGGTTATTTTTCACCCCTCCTCAAATTCTTAATCAGGATCACTCTCATTATTCATAGCTTGCATATTTAACCTTCTTTTTCCTGTCTGGTTGCATTAGATATGCAGAATTACTTCTTGACAGAGTAGACTTCAGTATCTTTCAGTCCTTGATGAAGATGTGCTCATTTAAGTTTTGGTCTCCATCCAGGGCTCCAGGAGCAGGAGTCCTGACCAAGAATTACCAAAGGCCTGTCATGGCTCCAGGTCCTTTGTTTTGCAGCAGGGCCAAGGCCACTGTTTTGGAGCTGAAGGAAGCAGAAGGAGGACACTCCGTGTGGCATCTCTACCCTACTTAGTTTCCTGGAAATGTCTCAAGTGAGAGATGCAGGAGCCATGCCCAGCCCCACAGATGTGACCTAACCAGACATTTATAGAGATGGTTTGGGGGACCCATTCCTCTGAGCATTGTCCCACACAACAGCAATCTGTAACATCTTAGGTACAGCCAAAGGGGCAGTTTTCTTTTTGAGGAGGTCCTTTCTCACCCTAGAACTCAACACTTTAAAGCAATCTCAAGTCTCAATTAACTCCTACCGATCCCTACAATCAGTTTTCAGCCCAATTCACTTTGAGATCTCAGAGATAATCTCCTTCCCTCCCCAACAGGCCATCATGCAATGCTGACAGGCACTCAGCTCCTCAATTTCTACTACCTATTCTGCTGAGGAAGAAGGCCACTGTAGGCAGTTGCTTGCCTTTCTCAGCTTATGTAAAAACGTGTTGTGGTTTTTTTTTGTTTGTTATATTTTAAATCTTTACTTTTTTTGTCAGCAGAATTCATCATCACTATAATCCACGCTGTTTATTAATACATATATATATATATACATACTTTTTATATATATAGCACAAAGCAGGCTCAGGTCTAGCCAAAAATATATTGATATTTAAAAAAAACAAAAAAGAGCTTCCTTAATATATACAAACCATTTCAACACATCTTAACCAAAGATCGCACTTTTTGAATAGGGACTGTGCTTTTCATCTCTGTGAAATCTGTATTGATCTCAAGTAGTCTTTAATGTCAATCTGCAACTTACTTTCCTTGAAGTATAAAATAAAACAATTAAACATTTGCCCCATAAGATTAGACAAAGTTTCACATTGGCTTTAACACTAAATTAGTGTTAGGCTGGTTATATTCAGGGTTTTTCTATTCTCTAAGGATTAAGGCTGTGATTTGTTGAATTATACTTGAACTGGACCAGATGTATTATTTATTGAGCTTATATAATCTTGTTAATTTAAGTTTTGGCTTGTAAACAGTTGGAATTTGTTAGTACTTGTTTAATTATGTAGGAACTGTCATCAATATTAACTGATCTGTGTAACTGATTGCAATTTGTGTTTCCTAAAAAGAAAGATTTTAATAAAGAGAATTCAAATGCGTAAGTAGTGGTGGGCAGTTGTCCCAGCAACATTGTGCTTCTGGCTTTCCAGGAAATCTGTTGCAAATCAAAATGAATGAAAGCTAGTTTGGGGAGTAAGGTGAAAATAGGAGGCCGAAGTGTTTGCTGTTCAATATCATTTCTAGAAGTTGTGATTCTTACCAGGTGGTTCCTGCCACACACCACGAGTGACGGCAGTCATCGGGTTCTGAAGTTGAAGTGAACACATCTTGGCGTTGCGCTCCATAATTATTTTTAATAGTTACTACCTGCTCTAATACCTACTATCTGTTACTACCTGCTGTCCCTCCAGATATGCACTCGCTTCCCTTTTTCTCTTTATTTTCTCAAAATAAATTTGGCAGGCTGGCTGTCCCCACTTGCTTTTCTCTGTTTCCATCCAGACTGTTGTTTCATCCTTCTGAAAGTACCATAAAAAATAATTGTCCCCAACAAAACTAAGCATACCTAAAGCATTCCCTACCCGATCTCAGCCTAAGTCCCTCAATTTGCCTGTTTCCCTCTCTCCTGTGCTCTCCTTTTGCTGAAACTCCCTCTTTCGGCACACTGCCACTGAACAGCTGGGGAAATGGGTCATTGGCAGTAAGGCTGGCACTCTGGTTTTCTGACTCTCCAGTTCATTAAATCAGCACTTTAATGTTTTCTAAGTAAGTGTTTTGCAGCCAAAGCACACGTGTAATGTATTTTAAGCCCAAATGGTTTCGGTTCTTCTGCTGTGGATGTACTGAAACCTTCATACATGTGATTGTGGTATCATCTCTTCACAACTATGAATCTGTCTCTAAAAATCAGGAAAGTCAATTTTATAAGTGTTTATTTGGCATCACGTGTCCTTAGCTAACAGAAATCCAAACTGCAGGGTGGAGGCTGCCGAGGACATCAGTGTTAGTATGGCAGGAACCCTGCCGTGTTTGTGCAGGTGGCAGTGGGACAGCCCCAAAGAACAGGTTTTCCTTTGCTTGCTTTTCTACGTCTCCCTCCACCAACCTCTGCTTATCTGTGTCAATACGCTGAGCGCTCCCCATGTGTTTGGCTTGCCTGATGCAATGCTGTGCTGTGCAAGTGTGCACCTGAGGTAAGGTGCTTTCCGTGTTGTGGAAAAGATGGGGACTGTGCAAACCCAGAGATCTTCCCTGCCTTTTCTGGACCATCCTCAGTGGGATGGGGTAATGCAGTAGTGGAATAAAAAGATCCTTTTCCCTTGCACTAAAGAAATACCTACAGGCATCAATCAACCTCGAGCTTGGCAGCAGGCATCAGAGCTGCAGGGCCAGCAGAACCTATTTTCCATGCACAAAGGTTTCTTGTTGGGGCTCATCTGCACACAATTGCATCAGCCTACTGCAGGGTGAGATTTCTGATCAGATACCCATAATTAAAAAGCTGGGGAGTTCTCATTTCAGTTTGTATCAGGCTGACTCTGCTTAAGCAGCCCTCCGTCAGGAGCAGTGTTTAGCTACCAGAAGTAAGCTTCATTTAAGCTGAAATAGCAGCATACGTCAATTTTTAATTAAATGGGTCAGATCTAAATGAGTGGGCATGTCCAAAAGTTTTTTGTGCATTACAAAGCCCCATAGGGCAGGCTGTATCCAGCCTTTTAGATCAGTGCTGGGCAGAGCACTGGCCAATATCCCTCCAGGAAAGACAGCACCGGCAATGCAGCCCTGGTTGGAGGCAGCTTTTCCAGCCTGGTTTCTTACCAGTGCCTTAGCAGTGAGGGATCCTGTTTGTAATCTGCAATAATGTTGTTTGAGGACATGTATATGAGTTCCACCTTCCTCAAACAAAGCCTTTGTGTCTTTAAGAGGGCACAGGAAGCCTGTTTTGTTTGTGGGTTTCTACTCCGGCTTGGTTGTGTTTGCATTGCAGTTGGGTTATCTTCAGCACAGAGCAGCGCGTTCTTGGCAGCAAACTTTCACCTTGTGCTCAGGGGGTGTAGCCAGGCAATGCTGTGCGCACCTGTGCTGGGAAATGAGGATAAATTTGCCTGCTTGTATCACTGCTGTGATGCTAAAACCAGTTTCACAGCAGGGCTATTAGTGAGCTTAGCAGCACCCAGCTCCCAAGGCATGGGTACACTGCAGGGCATGGGGGTGCACCTATGTGTGTGTGCATGTGTGTGCAAGAGCAAGGCTTGCACTGCCTCGCCTGGACTTTAGCATTAAGCACTTGGCTCACACTTTGCCAGTATTACAATAACAAGTCATATTCTGGTGCATGCCCAAATTGTGTTTCTAACATCCCTATCTGCCCTGTTGGCTGCTACTTCCTTGACGCAGGGATCCACTGCAGTGGAGAGCAGTGTGTGCACTGAACTATATGAGGGGAGCAGTGCCTGTGTTTCCCAAGGTGCCCCCACCAAAAAGTGTGGGATCTTCAGAAACAAGGCAGATCTTAACCTGACATGCCCACCAAAGGAAAATGACTTGAGACAAACAGGAGGGTCAGCCCATGTCTGTCCTGACACTAAGGGCAATCAGCGCTGCTCTGTCTGGGCTGTTCCAGGGCCTACTTCCAGCTGATGGAAATTGGGACAAGTTAACTCAAGCACAATATGCAGGATATTAGCCTGCCAACTGAACAACAAGAGGCTGTAAATAATCTCTTTCCTTGTGTGACTGTTGCTGAGCTGTGTGTGGACCCAAGAGTTCTGAATGAGGCCAGTAGGACCCATGCTCATGGGCGTTTCCCAGCAGTGGGCTGGTGGCTGTGGCTGTGTGTTCACAGGCTCTTCTGCTTTCATCTTCCTGCAGAGGCATATACTGCTGCCTCTTCTGAAACCTCCTACATGGGCTCTGAGCCCCAAACTAGCAGCAAGTCTGGATGAATTGAGAGTCACTGAAGGCTTGAGGTTAAGTACCCATTTAATGCAGCATCAAATGCAAGCAGTGCCTCGCAACATGAGAAAATGCAGAGCCCAGTGAGACGAGAATAAAAAACACGAAGTGAAAGAAACCTGACAGAAATGCCATTTGGGTATGTTTCCTCCTGAGAGCTGCTCTATCTCTTGGCACTCTGGGCATGCTCACAAACTCACTTTCATGAATTACTCTTCAGTCAAGCAAAGTGAGAAGCAAAATGTGTTTGCTTAAACCAGCATGCAGGTGGTCTGAACAAGTGAGTGCTACCCCTGAAGAAGCATGTGAGAGGTGTGTACCATGGGCTGACATGGGGCAGCTGATACACGAGTGCTTGCCCTGCTGTTGTATCTTGGTTGCTTGTGACTGTGTGAAAATGCCTGGAGATGCAGCTGGGACAAAGCACAGCAGTGGTCATGAGGTGTTTGAAGCTCACATCTGTTCCTGTTGGGTCCTGGAGGCTTTCAGCCATGGCCACCCACTGTAATGAAAAGAATTGCTTTCCTAAAATACAAAGGACCGAGACATAGCTAGTTACATTAAATGTCCTTCTGTGATCTTGTGGAGCCTCTCAATTCCTCTCTGCCTACAGGAGGTTTACCAAGGTGCAAAATGAGTACCTAGACCAAAAAGGCACTCCTTTCTAAGAAGATCTAGGGTGCTAATGCTCCAGGTCTTTTGTCTTTAAATATTAATGCCACAGTGTGCACTGTCACAGGTTGCTAAAATAATCTTTTTCCCACCACTTTCCTCTTGTCAGCATTTCTGGAGCTCCACTACATTGTGGCTGCTGCTGTTATGTAAGGATTTATGAATGGCTGCAGACTTCAAAGGCAGATTGGCAACCTCCAAATCCTGAGAAGCCAGCAGTCAGCCCAAGCCCTGCCCCATTTCCCAAGAAGTTATTTTCCAGTTACTTCTTTTCCCAACTTAAAAAAAAAAAAAAAAAAAATCTCATTAGCCAATGTAATGCAGGATCTCTTAATTCAGTTTCCAATTTTTTAAGTTACACTAGTTTCATATTTTCAAATCTTTCATCCTTGAGGGCTAGGAACATGACTTGTTTATAAATGAAAGCTACAGTTCCCTTGCTTCAAGAAGCTGGGATTTTATGATACAATCCCCAAAGCTCAAAAAGTGTGATAAAATCACAGGAGCTGCCAGCAGTGCACAGAGCCGCCTCTGTTTGGGAAAGGTGTTGGGCTGCAGTGAGCTGCAGGCATCGGCTCCAGCTACTGCTGTGTTAGTGAGTCAAATAGAAAGAACCCCTTGGCTAAGTGCAAGCTCTGCAGGCCTGGCTACAAAGACAACCTCAACTCTTTTTATCTGCAGTGCCGCACAAAACAGCTCCCTTTGTAAAACTCCAGATTAATTTTTATACTGAAAGGCCCCAGAAGGCCCCTGCCACCCTGGCAGACTGCACAGGGGAGAACACTGGACATGCAGAGCACAGGAGGATGCAGGCAGCTACCAGCTGGATGCGTGGCTGTGGCTGCTTGCAGTCTGGGAGCATTTCAGCCAGTATTATTTCAGTAATCTTCCCTTCTCCCTTCTCCTTACTCCTCATCACTGCTTTAATTGTGGCTCCCTGCTGCCTTTCATGTAGTCCCCCTCAGCTTGAATCAGATCCCTATTGTCTGTGTTGTCAACACAGCTGTTTAAATCCCTTCCCCCAAATCCCCATGCTTTCCAGAAAGCTTCTGTCTGCAAGGAGCTCTGAGCTTCTTGCTTTTTGTTGGACCCAGGCTCAGGTCAGATTCCCAGGTGGAGCTGGATGTGGGAGAATCCTGCACTCCCCCAAAGCCTGCTGCTGGTAGCTACATGCTCGTGGCTTCTGCAGCGCTCCAGCCTGAGACCGACAGGCAGCTCAGGGGGAAGCGAATGATGAGCATTATTAAAAATGCTTTGCAATTATACAGCGTCTTTTCATCTGAAGATTTCAAAGCTTCATAGCGCTCATGCAAAGTTACTTATTATCCCTGGCATTTAGCAGAGTCAGGAAATGAAGGGGAGCAACTAAGTGACTTGCCCTAGGTCATGCAGTAAGTCAGCGTCAGAGATGGGAACCCGGCCCTGCGGTGCTGACTGTGCTGTGCCAGGCCTTGTCATGAGGGCACTGGCCTGGGGGGCTCAGGAGGCTGGGGCAGCACTGTTGTGCCAAAATCTGCTCCAAACTACGGGGCCTGTTGTGCCTGAGGCTGTTGCCCAGATCACTGTTACATCGGCAGCAGCCACAGCCTGAAGCACACACTGTGAAGGGCAAGATGTGGTGTGGGCCCTGTCTCCAACACACTCCCTTCAGCCCACTGGACCTTCCTTCATGGGTGTCTTCTCCAGAGCCCCCTGGAGCTGGATGGCCCAGAACAAGTTGCGCAGGAACTGGAGGGGAGCAGGAGTGGTGGTTCTGCTTACATCAGCACTGCACTGACTGCAGCTGTGCTGAGAGGGAGCACCAGGTGCCAAACTTGTGTGCCTTGCAGCAAACGAGTTGAGAAAGCCAAGCCTTTGTACACGGTCCCTTCTCTATCTTCCCATTCCATCCTGGGACTCTGGGGCAGCATGGTGGGACCAAGAAGGAAAGGCTGATGGAGAGAGGAAGAGTGATGAGATAGGTGACTTGAGCTGAGGCTCCAGGCCTTGCAGAAGTAAAATACCACAAAGAACTTTGTGAACTACCACAAAGGGCCACCTACGCAGCTATATTTTAAGGTTAAAATTGATTTCCAAAAGGAGCAGCAAATCTACATCTGCTCTTCTATTCTGTCTTGCTGATATTTACCCTAGAAATATCAGAAATATCTACTTCTGACAAGTTGTGTTTTTTTTGTTTTGTTCTGCTTTTTTAAAATGGAAAACTCAGGATGCTTCTGGCTTTTTAATAATAAACAAAGCTCTGCTTAAAACACTATATCCCTGTGATGAAGACGGGCATTGCTGGTACAGCTTCAGTTTTCCAAGGGACATATTTAAATAAATAACAAGAACTAATCCATTTTATCAGCTGTTCTAGGAGCCTGGGGATTTTCATGTCTCAGTGCTGCTGGGATGAAGCTCCAGGATCAGTGTTCATTATGCATTACCTCACTGGAGATAAAACCCAGCAAAGGGAAAAACTGGAAAGCACAGGCTGCAGTTAAATCAATTTCAAATGTAGAAATGGTATTGAGAATAAGCCGTCATTGCAAGGAGTTATTTTATAAAAGTAAAATAACTGAACAGTCATAAAACCAAGTTAGGCAGTTTGCTCTTCTAAATGGCATTAATGAAAAGGGGAAAACATTTTTCCCAGTTGCATATAGCTGAGGAAAACGGGGAAAGAGGAAAGAGATTGCTCTCCAGTAAGAATAGTATAGAGGTGAATGTACATTAGCTATGTGCAAAATCCAAATTCTTTTAGCTTTCACTAAGGGTGAGGATGTTAATCATGTGACTGCAGATGAGCAAGCTGGTGCGATGGGCAAAGGAAATGTTCACAGGCAGGATAGAAGCAAGTCCCAGGGATCCCTCATGCACTGCAGGCAGAGGAACGGGCTCACCCACATGCCAGAGCTCCTGCAGAACTGGCCCCAGCATCTTCAGCACATCTCTGCAGCCAGGGACCGGAGCAGAGCACACGGCCTGTGCGCACTGAGCAAACCGATGTGGGCAAGAACAGGCATGAACACTGCAGCTTAATGGTGTATGGAAAGCTCCAGCACAAACTGCGACAGAAAGGATAGCTAAAGAAAGGGGGGTGAACAGCATGAGACTAAATGCGTTTACCAAACCTGTTTATCTTTCTTGGGTGAGGAAAAGCATTTACTTAGTGAGAGAATTGGGGTGGATTTAGATTCCACACGGTGCAACATGGAAAGTTCTTAGGAACAGGGAGAAGAGATTTAGGACAAGGTGTAAATGCAGTGAAACTTGCAGTGAGTGGGAGGCTGCCAGCCTAGCAGGAGGCTACTGGGGGCTGTTAGGCACCACTCTTGGGAAGGTGCTTTCTGGAATGAGCCTGGCACAAACACTGGTGGAGAACTGGTGAAAATTGCTGATGACAGAAAATATGAAGTGACCTCAGGTCAAAGGAAGCTTGAAATGTTATACACAGAAAAAAAAAAAAAAACAGCTGCAAGGAGAACAATCAACAGAAAGGGAAGGTCATAGGTCTGAACCTTTTCCTACATGCAAACTGGCAGCTCGTGCTTCGATCACAGAATAACTAAGCTGCCAACACCATGGAAGCATGAGAAAAGCAATGAAATCATAGAACACAATGGGAAAAGTGCATCCCGGGCTGCAGTGAAAACTGGGTGTACCCAAGGAGAGGCTCTCCTGCTTGATTTTGCAACCAGGAGGATTTCTCTCTGTAAATGCATCGTGGAAGTGTCTCCCAGGGAGGGTGAGGAAAGACTTAGTGGTGCTAAAGGCCAGTGCTGGCAAAGAGTAAATGAGCAAAAAGATCCATTAGAAATTTTGATTGCTGCTAACCATCTGATAATCTGGGAGGAACAGCCTCCCAATTGCAGTCATGCATGCAAAGTATTGAATCGCTTTGAGGACAGAATTTGTGAAGTTTATGAAAGGAATTATATCACATGTTGCCGTGATAGGAGACCTGGTGCCCAAAAGTTCCTGCCAGTCCTATGCACATAGGTAAATATTTTGTAAGCTTCTGTCAATATAAGTATGGAGCACGTGATTATACACACACAAAAAGCAGGCACGTGATTTATTAATCACAGTACCTCAGTTTGTCAAATAATAATTACAAGGCAATAACACAGCTTGTTTGTTACAGGTGGCTCCTGAAGATTTTCTCCCACAGTAAACCAGTAAGAAAAAGACAACTATTCTGAAGTATTACACTATTACATGTTTCTGGTTGTTAGCTTGTAAATGAACTCACTATCTGGAACACTTAACAGCCAATCAAATAAACGTTCCATTTCTTTGCACATTTCACAAGTTCAGCCCTTCCCAGTAAAATGTCTTTTCAGAGGCATGATTGTCTTTGTTAAGGCAAGAATAAACAGATGACAAATGTAACACAGAGGAGACGTGCCTGAAACGGTTTTAAAGAGCAAACCCAATTCCAAATTGCCTGACAGGAAGGTGTACACAGAAACACAAAGGGGAAAAGGTTTTTGTGCACTGTCAGAGGCAAGTCCTGGAAAGCCATGGCACAGATAGTCTGTGTTTCATGAGAACGTTTGTCCAAAACCATCTCAACAAGTGACACTTGAGCTTCCACACCCAGACAGATATGACCTGCATTCCCCCTGTTTGCCTATCCTGGGTAGGGGCTGCAGATGCAGGATGCAGCTGCAGCACTGTTGCCAGCTCACGTATAGAGCTGAAGGAGGATGTTCAGAAGCAACTCTAATTAATGAGCATTAAAAAAGCGAAGGCGTGTTTCAGTATCCTTTCAACCTGGAGCTGATGCTGACTGGTGAGGAATGGGATTGCTGTGCTTGCAGTTCATTTGAAGAAGACACCTTGAAGCCAGTGCAGAAGATGCAAATGAAAGTGCAAAGAGGGAAAAGAAACCAGAAGGCCAAGAGACAGGCAAGTGAACAGAGCAGATGGATTTAGCAGACTCGGTATGCTTTAGCTCCCTGCATTATGTGTGGAAATCTATATTCTAACTGTCACTCCAGCAGAATAGACTGTAATGAAACAGACTGCTGAGGTGTCAACATCACAGGTGTTAGGTTTTGAAAACAACCAAAACAGAAAGCAAAACTCTGAAAAAACCCACATTGAGGAGTACAAAGAAAATGCTGGGTGATGTTTTTAAGTAAACACAGCCTCTCTGCTTTTCACTGCTCTCTGGGTGCTGGAGGGCAGATAAACAGTGTGAATCTTGCTGAAGTGGGCTGAGAAGCAAAGGCTGACAGCAGGCGGGTGCAGGGTATGTGTGCCCCCAACCCCGGGCTGGGGGAAGGGTTCTCCACGTGTTTTGGAGAACTGCAGCCAACGGATCCCTCCCCTGGGTGTTCTGGGAGGGCTTGGCCAACATGTGAGAAAGGGAGGGGAGAGTTTGAAAACAACCCAGCCAGCGCTAAGGGAGGAAGAGAGCTGGGAAGTGACCTGCTCGCTTCTCTCCCAGCAGTTTGCTCCAGGTGGGAGGGCAGGAGGGGAAGGAATCCCTGCAGTTCCTGCGTGGCGAGGCACGGCGTGGCACAGTGGAGCTTGCAGTTCAGGTAAACGTGGGCTGCAGGCGGACACACCGCAGCTTGCGTGTTGTGCCAGGAACTGGGTTTGGTTTTGGTTTTGTTTTTTTTTTTCTTTTTCTTTTTTTTCCTGAGTTTGAGTGGTAGATGGGAAAGGGGGGAGTGGGATTCTGCCCTCTTGTTTTTATGGGGATTGAGTGCTGTTCATACAGCCAGGGAGGGAAGCAGGGAAGGAGCAAGCTGCTCTCTACAGCCTGGAGATTAGTATGTAATGGACTGTGTCTTTTTAATATTAAGGTTTTGAGGCAAAAAAAAGGCAAAATGGAGATATCTTTGAGTAGTCTGCTTGATACAACAGGAAGATACAAGTAATCTTGCATGCACATCAGTCCTTTTTCAGGTCGTTGTGTTTTAGAAATCAGAAAGTTTGTACTGTCAAATCTAGACAAGATTTTCAGTGTTTGATAACCAGGCTACTAATAGAGACATGCAGCAGAAGAAAAGAAAAACACGCTGTTCCTTGTCTGGAAAAGTGCTGGTTGGTTCAGGCGTTTTCCTCTTCTTTTGATTTAATCAGATGGCTTTTGGGCTTTTGGAAGTGATCCAGCCTTAAATATTACAAGAAAATCCTCCAGCAATTTTACAGAATGCTTTAAAACTGGTAGTAGCAACGGGCAGGATGCACTGAGGTGTTATTTTGTGGCATCTTCTCTTGTGCGGGTTCCTGTTACTGTATCATCTCTCATTCTGCCATCTCTCCTGGCTGCAGAATCTTTTTCAGTTCCTTTGCTGTCTTGCTGTGGGGAAGCTGAATTCCACGATCTTTGTTAATGGATAGATTCTATTTTCCACGTCTCAGTGATGATGCTGTAGCATCACATGCTAGGCACAAATGTGCAAAGAGAAAATTAGGAATTATTTTTTGATTGATGAGAGAAACAACATCTTTTGAGGCTGCCCCTTATATGAAGAAAGGCTTGTGTGAGCATGCCAAGCTGTCCTGCCTGGAACACGGCTGGAACCCAGAGTTATCACAAACAAGAAAGATTTTCTTTCCGTCGTGTCTGATGGGGGAAGTGTTTATCACTAAAGATACAGCAATCATGCCGCACAGTCCTTTAAAAGATCACTGTTGTTTTGGTTCTTAAACTTCCTTCTGATGATTCATGCCGAGCAGGGCCAATAAGTGAACTCAGCAGCTCTTACACAAGGGAAGTTTGGCTGCAGTTCAGATTTGGGGTAGAAATACATTGGAATAATATTAAAAAAAAACAAAACAAAACAAAAAACAACACACACACACAAAAACAACAAAAGTCAAGTCGTAATGTCGTCATTCCTTCGCTGGCAGCTGAAGAACCCTGTGGCGTTCTGCACTGAGGCAGAATGGCCGCTCAGGGCTCTCAGACGGAACGGCTGACGGAGTTGTTTTAGGAGGGGCTGAGCAGAGGCAGAGCACTTGACAATAAAACAGGCTGTCAGCTGTAATCAGGTGCCCGGCCTTAGGCACTGTGTATAGAATAAAGAGCGTTAGTGCAAACTAATCTGAGGTAGAAAATCTGTGAGGCGGTGGATGGGGACGTTGGTTTGGTTATCAACGCGTGTTAGCAGCTTTTCCTCACAGACCCCACAAAAAGCCGTCGGCTGTGGGCAGCCGTGTTGCTCCTGGGCAGCCCCTGTGACGCCCACACAGAGGAGGAAAGGCCTCAGCCTTCGCCCTCCCCCGTTAGCAACGCGGAGACGAGGTGATACACCAGTTTTCTCGTGATTTTATTCAAAACATAACAAATATTGATTTTTCACAGTAGGAGCACACGCTACTGAGCGGCCAGGCCCTGTGCAAGCAGGCTGGGCAGGCAATGGGTACAGCTGCACAGGGAACCCCGCTGAGACCACCTCCCCCCCCTCTCTCCACACGAGCGGCCCTTCCCGCCCCCACGCCGACGCGGCCGAGATGGTTTCCCCACCCCCCGCCGTCCCTTTCCTTTCCAGCGGGCCGATGCCCCACCCACCCGCCTCTCCTTCTGCCCGCCGATTGGCTGAGGCAGCGGGCGGGAGTCAGCCAATCGGCGGCGCCGCTTTGCTCCGTGTCGCTGGGGGGAAGAAAACAAAAACAAGCAGAAACGGGCGCGCGCGGCCTGGGGGCGGGGCCGGGCCGAGCCGAGCGCGGCCGAGCCGAGCGCAGCCGAACCGAGCCGAGCCGAGCCGAGCCGAGCCGCCGGTGGTAACGGTCCCGCCTCGGCGCGAGGGGGCTCGGCAGGCTGCCCGCCGGGTATCGGGGCCGCGGTGAGGAGCGGCTCCCTGCACCCATCGCTGAGGTAACCCCTCACTCAGGGGGCGGCGGGAGGCCGTGAGGCGGCGCTGGGCCTGCGGCGCGGGGCGGGCCAGCAGCGGTACCTCGGGCGGCCGCAGGCTGTGAGCGCTGTGAGGGCGGTTTGCGCGGGAGGGAGGTGCTGAGCGGCTCCGTGTGGCGTAGCACGGCGAGATATAGACAGATTTTCTCCGTACGGTGATAAAACCGACGTGCTGGAATTGGAGCGGGGCACAGCCCGGGCTGGGAGGTGGCATCGCGGGGCTGAGGGCGGTCGGCATGGCAACGGGGATGGTGGAGCTCGGTTATTCCACGTCCTAGTTACAGACAAAGCGGGGTGCTGCGTCCCTGCGGCACGGCATATGGGGGCTGTGCTGCTGATTGTTATGCTGCCGTACGTGGAGGATTTCGGTTAGGGCTCCGTGGGGAAAAAGCGTGCCTCTGCCTCGAAGGGAGAGAGCCTTGTTACTAACGGTGAATGCCTTCCTCTTGATTGTTATTTAATGCAGGCTTTGTGTTTTGTCTGCTTTTTTACAAGAGGTGGACCAGCAGATGGAACATTCCACTAGGAAGGACAAAACAGGTAATTTACTCCGGTTAGATTGAAGTCTGCTCAAGGAGGCTCGCGGTCAGCAGTGACTGGGAACGCTGGGAACTCCTGAGTGATCAACTGAGGTAAGTTGGGAGCGTATTTACTTAAAAAAAACCGTGGGCTGGGGAGGACTTCGTAGTCCATTAAGTTGTTAACTGTTGAGATAGATGTTGAGAAATAACCAGATCATGAGAGCTCAGCGCTGTGCCCTAAAACGGTTACTTTATTTTCAACGGTCTGGGATGAATCATGAGCAGTTAATGTGGTAGGAAAGTGGGCATGAGAGGGGAAAACAAGGAAAGAAAAGCGGAAGGGAGGGATGTCATTTGGTGTCACAATCTGACGGCTCAACTGTAAGCAGTTTTCAGGGCAGCAAAAGGTAAGAAAGGGAAAGAAGTGCCACTGAATTCTTGTGAGGTGGACACGTGCCGATGATATTTGCAGTGCTACGGGGTGATTAGTGAAAATCTTGCGGGTAAAAAGGTGTGTGGGGATTCATGAGGCTGCATTAATTTTGTGTACGTAAAGATGGATGGTGATCCTTTTCACAGTTACTTGTGGTCATTTGTAGAATAGCAGCTGCTAGGAAGAGAGAGTAACAGGAAAAAGAGAAGTGTTGGGCTGTATCCCTTGCTGATTGGCACAGGAGCATGTGAAAATTTGACAGCTGTACATCGACATAGTGTAAAATATAAAAACTGTGTTCCTGAAGGGAGCAATTAAAAATATCTTGTTTTCTAAAGGTTTGTCTGAACTTGATAAAGTGGTATCATTTTATCACTGTAGTTCAAGCTGGGGACAGTTTGTCTTATGGATGCAATTACAACATTAATGTTGTATGCTTATATAGATACCTGCTCTACAGAAGTGAACAGTCTCGAGTTGATAGAGGTGACTTATCAACTTAAGAAAGCTGCATATGGAGGGTTTTTATCCTAAACGTAATGGCTTTTATCCTGGTTCCACCTTTATAAGCAGCAGAACTGACAAGTGCTAAGACATCAAGGCTTAAATAGACATGTTTAAGGGTGGTGCTTTCTCATGTTACATCTTCTACCTTCTCAGGAATTTTTCAGTGGATACTGGTAGTTAATTATAACTTAAAAAACATTTATTTTTGTGGGTGAAGCCTTTGCAGCTCTTTATTCGTTCAGGAGTTAGTCTAGTGCTTTTTTTCCCCCTAAGATTCTCCATTTTTGTTTAGGCCTTGAAGGGGAAACGTTAAGACTACATTTCATTGCCAGTTCTGTTCAGCAGCTATGGAAATAGAAAAGCAGCATGTTTACGTTAGCACAGTAGGTAAGTAGTGTATTCAGTATTCTTTTTACCTAAAATTGTGTATCTGACCTGAGCTGTTCTCTGTTGTAAATTGCATTTCTTGTTAATTTTTTAATAATACTACTTACGTATATATCTTCATCACATATCTACAGAATTGTAAAGGTACATTTAAGAGGTGCAGGTTCAGCCTTACCTTTCTGTCTAGCTTAAGATTAGAAGAAAGGCTTGGCTAAAGTGAGCTGCAATGGGAAAACATTACTGAATGCATGTTACACTGTCTTGAAATTGATGACTTATATATAAGTCCATATAAGAAGTCCATATAAGAAGTGTTATATTATGCTTAGTCCAATTACTGCAATTTCAAGTTGTGATGGTCTGCACCGACCTTTTTATACCAATAAGTTTTTGTAGGTTTTAAATGATTTTTAGAAAGAAATACATATAGGTTAAGATGATATGTGACACAGCTGAAGTTGCATCATTCTTGCTAATAACTCCTATTTTAAACCAGAAGTAGTTCACTGTAGTAGGTTGCTTTTCAGCATTTTAGGATTACATTTGGGTGGTAGAGAAGAAGCTGTGAGATCTGAACTGATCTAATTTGGTCAAATGAAGCTTGTGGGTAGGGAAGTACTTGCTGAGTGTTCTTTTTGGTACTTCTTGCTGCATAGTACCACAGATTTTAACTGGCTGAATAGCAGATTAACAAGAACAATTTGGATAACTTTTTAATATGTGGCAAGCAAAACCTTAAAGTGTACAGGACATGTTGTTGTTTGTATGTCTGTGTAGATGATATGAGGCCACAATGAGAAGTTGAAAAAATACACATCATTTGACGTATACATTTTATAAAAAATGATTTTTTAAAAACGGAAGTATTCCAAATTAGTATAAGTTTAATCTGTTTTCTCCAGAGTAATGAGGTAACTAATAGTGGAGGGGCAGTAGGTCACAGTGTTGTGGAGAAAGAGGCTGCAGCTCCAAGTTGGATACTGCTATATAATAATAAATACAATACAGTGTGCAATTCTAAGTCGCATAGGCTGCAGAGGATTTCATTTAGTCTCAAACCTGAGAACAGGAGGGTGTGTGGAGACTGTGGTGTAGCCTCACTTTTTTCCTTAGGAGTCAGAGCAGGGAGTGACTTGTTTTCATTAATTGGTGGCCATTTCCTTTGAAAACTGAGGGAGAATGAAGTGATCAGTGAAGCGTGGGGTCTAACCTGGAGAAACAAATGGGAGGCTGGGCTGGGTTTAGAGTTCAGTTATCTGAGATGAGCTGGTTCTGAGGAGGGCTCCCTGGGGAATTCACAGAAGGAAACCTGTTCTCTTCAGTTTTGCTTTTTTGCCCTGTGCTAGCTTTATGCAAATCTGTCATTGTAGTATTAAAATATTAGACAAACTGAGAATGCTTGTTTTTCTGTACAGGGTGCATGGTTTTTCTCTTTTTAGCTTGCTGCAAGCTTAAAGGGAATACTTTTGTGGGAGTAGAAACTTATACAGGAGTGCCTGCATTACTGTTCAGCTATAGCATTCATAGCTGTGTACTCCTGAATGGTTGTTCTTTGATCATGAAGGAGGCAGTTGCATCACACTGTCATAATTTTGTAGTGCAGTATCCTCTTTGATATGGATATGCACTTTGAGGTTAGAAATATTTTATTAGTGTACTTTGCTTTCAAAACCCATTTTCGTGAGCCTGTTTTGAAATGAGAAAATACAATTCTGGAGCTATTGTCAAGTGGACATTTTTAATTAGAATAGATTGGAATGGTAAAGTAATATATTCAGCTATGTTCAAATCGCAGTTTAAAATATTCTCCATATTGTGGGTTTATGGCTGTGAATGTTTCTGTGAAGCAGGTTTGGCATAGCTGGAAAAGCAGCTCCTGTATGCCTCATCAGTGTGCATCCTTGGGCTGTGGCTGGAAGTTGTATCTGTGAGTCTCCTGATTGCAAGAAAAGGAGGCTGCGTAACAGAGCTTAGGTTGTTGCCTTTGTGTGTGTCCTTTAATTCACAAGGAGTTTCGGAGTGCTAACTGGAATATAAAGCAGGTCCTCAATTGCTTTTCTTTATTATTATGTGTTATTCATCTTCATGAGTTGAGGAAGATGAAGAAATTACATAGACTTTGGCACTTAAAACATTCTACTGATCCATAGAGTTCACGTGGGAAGATTCTTTGTGAAATAAGACCTTAATACACGTATAAAATTTGGATCTGATTTCACGAAGGAGTGACGTTATTGCACTTCTTAGTGCTCTGAAACATTTACGGGTGTTGTAAGAAAACTTTCTCATTTTACAGAGGGTTTTTTAAAAGGAGACCAAGCTAGTTAGTTAACAGTTACATATGACTGCAGTGAGGAATAAACTCACTGCAATCATATGTCTAAAGTGGTGACTTTTAGAAACAGTCTTGACTTAGCAGACAATAAGGAACAATCCCTAGGGAAGTGAGATCATGTTGTTTCAGAACATTTATTCTGAGTCTTTGTTTTCAAACTCTCTAAGTTTTGTATTAAACTGCTTTTTTTTCTTTCTTCAAAAACAGAAATTAAAGCAGTCTTGTACACATGCTCTTGTGTGTCTAAGTCATTGATTTTCCAGATGGTGAGCTATGTTTGAAGTTCCTCGAATGAGATGAATGTTGGTTGATGATTTAGGAAATTAATTAAAAAGTCACTACGGTGACTATTCAGTTAATGGCATTGAGTTATTACAAAATTCACTGCATTGACAGTTGTTTTTTTCCAAGACAAGCACTGAGTGGGTGGAGCGATAACCAGTCACATAGATCTTATGCACTGTGGAATTCTGATAAATTGTTTAACAAGGGTGGAGTTTTCTGTGGTTTACCTATTTATAAATGGTTTATTCGTTTGCTTTCCAACTATTAACATAAGCTCTGTTTAGATTGTGGGTAGTATGTGTAGGGGGATAAGGAACTCCTTATTACTCTGATGTGTAGACACATCTAAATAGAATGTCACCATTTATCTGTTGGAAGTAAGAGTACTATATAATGTAATCCATTTTAAATGCAGTGTGCTCTGGTATTTTAACATAAAACAGTTCAAAACAATAACAGATTTTTCACTTTGTTTTCTTTTTAAGAAGTGGAGAATCTGAGTGATGCTCTGTTCTCCGGTGATGAAGAAAATGGTGGGTCTGAGGAAAGAAAGACTGAAATCAATGGCAATTGGATTCCTGCAACTTCAATTACTGAAGCCAAAATAAATGCTAAAGCAAAGAGGCGGTTGAGGAAGAATTCTTCTAGAGATTCTGGGAGAGGAGACTCTGTTAGTGAGAATGGAGAGACGCAGAAGGCTGGGCTGGTTGTACCAACAAGCCCGAAGGGGAAAGTCCTGGACAGGCGCTCCCGGTCTGGGAAAGGAAGAGGTCTTCCAAAGAAAGGTTGGTGTAGTTTAGTGATGAGAGTACCATGATAAAGATTCTGTCCAGAATGTAATGGTGGTGTTTTTATTGAGAATTGTGTTCACAACGCACAGTCTTTGTGCAGGCACTTGGTTCTTTGTTAGGTGGTGGCAATAGGAGTTAATAGTAGGTGGAATCTTAACAGGAAAAAATTGTGTGTACTGTTAAATAATGTCAGACTTCAAGTATCTTTTATTAGTAAATTGAATACACAGGCTTGAACTGCTGTGGTCAAGTGGTTCACAGAATTGTTACCAATGTAAACTGAAGGCTTGACTATATTTACAAGTACAGTTGTTTCAACCTTCAGTAATTCTTGTGCACTTCTGTGCACACTGCTTTTAATATCTTAGTGGAAAGTAATGAAAAGACTGGTTGCTTAATGTGTCATACAGATGCTTCTGCCATTTTCAGCATATGTTGCCAGAGTCAATGGCTACAAGCACACCTGTGAGTGAAAGAATGTTGGGTTGTGTTCAAAGTCTTGTTTGTAAACTGTCTGTCCTTGCTTAGTTTCTCACTGTTCTGTGTTTTGCCAGGTGGAGCAGGTGGTAAAGGAGTCTGGGGAACACCAGGTCAAGTGTATGATGTGGAAGAAGTAGATATTAAGGATCCTAATTACGATGATGACCAGGTAGGCAAACAAACTTCTTTGCTCAGTGCTTGTTTTGATTTTATATTAATTAAAATTACTGTGATGCTCATATTAATAAATGCTTAACCTCACAAGTTATATGGATATTTGACTGGCTGGTTTAAGTACTCGTTTTTTGTTTGTTTGAAAATGGATTATTGACTTAAAGAAGACTGATGTAGAAGTGTTGCAGTATTTAGCATGCACAGGTCTTACACCCAAGCCCTCCTTCTGTGCCTGACTAGACAGTGTGTTTTTCCCAGGTGTGTTCTTCCCTTGCTGGTTCTCAAGGAGATGAATGTTGCAGTGCTGCTCCGAGTTGCAAGCAGGCACTGTGTTAGAGTGCAACACAGACCTGCAGTTGAGAATTTAGCTCATGATGTTATCTTCTAGGGATTTCTCTCTTCTTTGTATCCCCAACACTGCGGATACAATATCTTGTATCTTCTTGCTACAAACACTTACAAGTAGTGTGAAGTTGAGGACCTGGATTTTCTGTTTATTTACACATATTTATTTAGGATATGTTGTGGAAGATTCTGCTTTACAGCTGTGTTATCAACACCAACAAAAAGAAAGCAATTTCCTCAACAAATTTTTTATCAGATTAAATCTCTGAGATTACAGGCACAGATTATTGATGTCTCTGTGACAGATGTATTTGTGAGACTGTAAATAAAGCCCGTGTAACAGCAGCAGAGTGATGGTGGTGTCCTTTGAGCTGCAGCTTTTTATCGTAGCCATAGCTGCTGAGATGATGCTCTGTGGCTATGTTAGAATCACTTCTTCCACCAATTCATCACAGATCAGCAGATAGCTATTGAAAATGAAGTTGATGATTGCATAAAATAAATTTGTATGAAAATTGAGAAGTGCAATAAACTCCTGCTTAGCTTTTCTCAGATTGTAAACAAAGTGATATGATAGAAGAATAGGCTTTTGGACTTGTACTGTAATTCTTGGTCCTAGAACGTTTCTTTTCTATAAGTATTAGTTGGAAATTTCTTTGAAACTGCAGCAATCTGTAATATTGCTCTGAATGTTTGGTAGTCTGTGAGGAACTGAATCATGGTGGGGAGTCTTGACAGTGCTAGAACTCTTCAGGACCAGTTGCTGCATAAGATTTTCCTCTAAAGAAATTGCTTGGCTTACAGATGTTCTGGAAGTGCTTTTCTCTGTCTGGCAGATCTGTACATGCTGTCACCTGTCTGATCACGAAGGCCCTCTATGGAAGAGGGCAAACAAGCAGGCTTGCTGGCAGGGACAGAAGTGTCAGTTGCAGGGAGGGTTGCTAAAAGTTTAATCTTGTGGAACTGATAACTCTGCGGGGCTGGGGTAGGAGTTTCTGTCACCCTCCCTTGAGTACCAGGGTACTTGATTCTGTGTTCATATGGTGTCAGAAGAATGCTAGGAACAGAGTGTGGAGTATTTACTGTCATTTAATGGTGAATTCAGTTAACACTAAACTCAAGAAGTATGACATTTAGCAGCATTGTCCACACTTCAACCATGGAGACATAATCTGATATTTTCTGGTGGAATGCTGACAATGAGAATTAAAGCATTAGAGGTGTAGATTGTGTTTTGTTGCTGTTAGCACTTTATAAAAGTCTTTATGTTTTTGTTTCCTTTTGAAATAGGAGAATTGTGTCTATGAAACAGTAGTTTTACCTCTGGATGAAAGAGCATTTGAAAAAACCTTAACACCGATCATACAGGAATATTTTGAACATGGAGATACTAATGAGGTTTCGGTATGTCGTGTGCTTTACACTTATTTCAGGGGGCAAGCTTATAGTGCACAAGTGAATCCCAAGCGCTGGCTGTAAATAAGTGTTTGCCAGAAAAGTGCATAGGAATACCATAGCAGTTAATTCATTACATAGGTAAAAGCATATATGTAACTGTGGAAATACTTGTTAATAAGGTACATTTCTGTAATGTTAAAATGGTGAGATCTTAATCTGTTTTGTTTCACAAATTTTATTTTAGGAGATGCTGAAGGATTTAAACCTTGGTGAAATGAAATACAGTGTGCCAGTGCTGGCTGTTTCCTTGGCACTAGAGGGGAAGGCCAGTCACAGGGAGATGACATCTAAGCTTATCTCTGACCTTTGTGGGACAGTAGTAAGCAAAACTGATGTGGAAAAATCATTTGACAGGCTGCTTAAAGATCTCCCTGAATTGGTGTTGGATTCTCCCAGGGCACCACAGGTATATTGGCAAATTTTTATGTTGGTCGTCGAGAATTTTTCTTTTTAAATTGTGCCTAAAATTAATCAAGCAAAATGAAGTAAGACTATATTTTGAAAAATAGCTATGGAGAGTCTTCCAGTTTGTAATCTCTGTATCCAGTTTCCCAAGCTATGCTTTTACTTTGAGATAAAAATAAATAAAATCTGAAAACCAAGCATATTATATTTGTCTGCTTAAAACTGTTTTCAGATTCAACCTTTACTTAAAAATGCTTCTGCTTTGTTGTAGTTGGTGGGCCAGTTTATTGCTAGAGCTGTTGGAGATGGGATTTTGAGCAGTACTTACATAGATGGCTACAAAGGCACTGTGGATTGCATCCAAGCTCGGTAAGTTTCTTGCAGTCTGTAGCTGTGGTTTTTCTATTTCAAATGCCTGAGAAAATCAGGAATTTGGGTCCTGGGGACAAACCATTTGGTTCTCAGAGTTCATTTCTAATTTCAAGAGATCAAAAACGCGCAGTCTGCAATAACAACAAAACCCAGATTTGCTCAGGTCAGCTAAGAAACGCTGGAAGTGCCTTAGAAACATTGATACGTTTTAGATCAGTTTGTCGGGTTTGTTGTCCCACTTAAGTTTGAATGGGGAGCCTGAGCTGAAACAAGAAGTGGTTATAAAAGGTTTTGTCTTTAGGAAAAGTTTTAATGTTACTAATGAGTCATAGTGTCAGGACAGCTCTTTAAAGATGTTGTGAAATACACAAGGGATGAAATGCTTTGCCTCATAAAGGTTTCAAGTTTGTGCAGTATGTTTTCCTAGAATGTGGAACTTTATTCATCAATAAATATTTTCATTTCAAGGGTGAGATATTTCAAGGAACATCAGAGAGAAGAGACATTGTAATAATTAGCCATGTTTTTTTATTGTTTGTTCTCCCATAAGTGTTTCAGACTTGGATAATGGAGTGCTGAACTCCTAAAACTTATAAAAGTTCCATTTGTTATGATTAAAGCTGCATTCTTCTAGGAAGAAGGCCAGTGCTGAGCTGCCAAATTTGGGGGTTAAAGTTGTGAAAATTGGTAGTCTGTTACACAAGTTTCTCTTGTGGTATGAAGGATTTTAGCCTGCATATTACACATCTGGGATGTTTTGCTGCCACTGCAATTTTTTGGCCAGTCTTTGTTGCCTGTTAAATCTCAGTGAATAGCTGTTTTTTCACTAACATTAATGTGAGCGTTGGGAGATAACTGGTCCTTCTTTAGCTGTATAGTGCTTAACTGGATCTGCCATTTCTTCTCTTTCTCACCTACTTTAGTTTTCTCATCTCTTTGCAACTATGTATTTGCCTTCTGAAGTGCTGTTTTGGCTTGAACTCTAAAGTTTCACAATTTTTTAGCTAGCAAATTTATTTCAGCACAAAAGTCACTTCTATTTTGAGATGTACCTGCCAAGTTGCATCCTTGGAGCAGTCCAGCTACAATTCATCTCTGGAAAAGAAACTGCTCTTTCCCTTGAGAGCACTTCAGGTTCTGCATTGATGATTCAAACCTACTGCCTTTGCAGGATTCTTCCCTGTCCTGAGTTCAGTATAACCGAGAGTGTAAAGGTGGCGTAACCTCTTCCCAGTCAGAATCACTTTGACTGAAGAGAAGTGATAGATGTGGTGGGGGGTTGCTGTGGGTCTTACAGGTGTATTTCAGTGAAGTTTCCTAACTTCCTAAAACACCACTTTTACTTTCTAGAGCTGCACTGGACCGAGCTACCGTGTTGCTGAGTGTGACAAAGGGTGGAAATCGCATAGACAACGTGTGGGGCTCAGGAGGTGGCCAGCAGTCTGTGAAACACCTTGTTAAAGAGGTAGCTGACTTCTACAAGTCTCTTCTCTCCAGAGTTTACTCTTTAAGCTTATCTTGTTTGGGATGGAGCAGAGAAATACGCATATCCTGCAGCTAAATGATGTTTGGTGTCACTTTTTAAAAAATGTTCTTATTTCAGTTTGTTTTATACAAAGTAGGTTTTGAAAATTGATGATCATTTTGTAGGTGGACGTCGCTATCCTTATGATCAGTGGTGGAAACATACTGGTTCATATTCTGCATTGCAAGTGCACAGCTATTCTTGCTTCAAGCTAAACTTCAAGCACTTAACTGTTAGAGTTTATAGTACAAAATGGTGAAGTAATATTAGATCACAAAATAAGTTTATTTTTTTATGTCAGTGACTAAAAGCACAGCAATAACTTGAAAGTAAAAGAGACTGATAGGATTGTGAAAACTTAGAGATTTGTGCTATGAAGTAGGCAGAAGTTTAAAATAGTCATGATGTAATCTTATGTTGTGAGTGTAGCAGATGATAAAGAGTTCAGGCATTAAGATAAACTGACAGTCATCACCTGCAGCAAAGTTTTTAGTGCTAGCACATCTGTATTATGCTACAGAGAGAGGTATTTGGCTTGCATTGTGTTTCAGGTTGCTGTTCATGTCTCAATTTAATTACAGTTAGTAGAACTCTAGCTGCAGGTTTCAGGAGATGGCTTGCTACTAGGTTGATCACAGATCACCAAAAGAGTTGACAGCTTTTAAATCTTGTATCTAACTAGTGATGGATTTTTTTGCTTGTTTTAAAATGCAATAGATTGATATGCTGCTGAAAGAGTACTTGCTTTCTGGAGACCTGCTGGAAGCTGAACGTTGCCTTCAGGAACTGGAAGTACCCCATTTTCACCATGAACTTGTATATGAAGTAAGGAGAAATGAGTCCCTTTAATGACTGCCAGTAACACCAACAGGTTTTGTTTTGATGTGGGTATGCATGCAACTGGAATCTGAAGTTTTGATGTTATTTAAATAACTGAATTATTTCATGTAAAGTTAATAGTTTATGTGCTCACTTGTGTGTATGTTGTGCAAGAAGCTGCTGGTCCCTCTGGGAAGATCCAGAATTACATTTTGTTTGTTGGGTTCAGACAGATATCTGACAAATAAGAGCCTCACTTACTTTCTGCTGAGGAATACCAGCAAAATTCCCAGGTTGTATTGGATTTTATTTCCTTTTAAATACACATTACAACAGATTTCAGACATCTGGCTGTACTAACAGGTGTTACCTGTTCTTGTTAAGTTATAGTTTCCTTTTCAGTGTGGAAATGTTCCACCTTATTACATCTGTAGAAGGCTGAGATAATTCAGAACCACAGTATATGAGAAAGAACTCTGCTGTATCTAGTAGTTGAAATGGTTGTTTACCAAGAAAGCCAAACACTCAAAGTCTATAAAATTATCTTTTCAATAAATTGACTCCTTATTTTAGGATAGAAAACAGACACCTTTTGTTGATGGGGTTTGTGTACATTTTAAACTTAGGAGTTCTTTTTCTAAAATCCTAGATACAAAATTAATTGCCATCAGTGCTGCAGCAACCATGCAGATACCGCTATGTACCCCTCAAACTAGGCAGTACTCTTTACTGTCTAGTCCTTTCTCTTTTTTCATACCTTTTATCTTCATGCAAATAACTTTTTATCAGGCTTTCCTTTCAAATAATAATATCCTGGAATTGAGACTGCTTGTAGCAAATGGACTTGTCTCCCACAAAACACACATTATTACATTCACTCTTTTCTGCACTTTAGTATGCTTACACAACATGTACTCAAACCACTATTTTCTTTTTAGTTAAAAACCTTGCATGGTTTGTTTTAGGCAATTGTGATGGTTTTGGAGTCAACTGGAGAAAAGACCTTTAAAATGATGCTGGATTTGCTGAAATCTCTCTCGAGGTCTTCTGTCATTACTATGGACCAAATGAAAAGAGTAAGTATGGCATTTAAAGAATGCTGGGCAAGATCTTCAAGTAGCTTCTATTTTCTTTTAAATGCTATTTGTAATTTATTGCATCTCTCATTGAGATCTGTGGCCTTCACTATCTACAGGACAGAGCAATTAATCCTTCTTCCTTCTGTTACTAGCAGCTAGGCTATAATATGCAGTCTGTACTGTCTGGATTTCTGACTTTTTAAGAAACTGAAATACTCAGCTGGTGTATTCATATAGATATGTTGTTGTGTAACACCAGCTCTTGGAACTGGCTGGTATTACTCCTTGCTTTGCCACTAATTTGCAGGTATTCTGCTTTCAGTTTGTTGAAACTGCTTAAAGAATACATGAAATTGCATTAAAAAGAAGTCATCTTCTGAGTGCAAAAAGATGTTTAGGAAATTGTAATTCTAGAACAACCAAATCATTATTTGCATTCTTAAACTACAGGGCTATGAACGAGTTTACTGTGAAATCCCAGACATTAACCTGGATGTGCCACACTCCTATTCTGTGCTTGAGAGGTTTGTAGAGGAATGCTTTCAGGCTGGAATAATCTCCAAACCACTGAGAGACGTCTGTCCTTCAAGGTACTTGTTTTATTACAAAGAGGTGCTGGCGCTCAGTTTGAAAGCAGGATCTTGTAACCTGGGTATGACAGGCCGGTACAGAAACTAGGGAAGGTGGAGGAACAAAAAGAGCAGGGTGGATACATATCTGAAGGAAGTCAGCCTCTGCTGGAAGCCCCAGCAGAGTGCCTGTGTGCTGCAGCAGATGAAGGCCTGCCTCTCCTCTCAGTTTTGCTCATTTGCTTGGCAGAGATCAGTGCAGTACTGAGCTGGAAGATTGAGGAGTTTTAACGATCCATGCAGACAAACCTGGAGGGGAAAAAAAAACACGTTTTAAAACAGTTTAAACATTGTAAACTGAATTAATAGAGTTCCAAGATTAGACAACCAATTGTAATGTTTTTGTCAAAAAGCTACAAGGCATTTATGTGGCAAAAGCTCTACATACCTGATTTAAAAAAACAAAAAAGACAACCATGAGATGCACATATATTGTAGTGTTCTCTGTTTTATTATTGTTTTACTGTAGCTAATCAGCATTCTGTATTTTCAATCAGAATACAACCTGTAAATTTCATTTCCTATGGGGAATTTGTAAAAGTAAAAAGTATGGGGAATTTGGTGCTGAAACTATACGTGATTTCATGCATCAGAAATACTGTCAGATATTTCCTAGTTTGTCTGTATCTCAATATCAACTTGCACGTGGGTTTGTTAGGGCTGAAAGTTGTTGCTGCGACAAAAGCTGGATTATACTGCAACTCTCATCAATATACTGAGGCGTTGTGAGCTTGTTTCAGTTTGGGGTAGAAAAATGTCATTTGTAGGCTTTCAAGTTAGCAGCTTTTGGAAGTGTGAATGGTAATGTTCAATGTTAAAAGGTAAGGAAAGTAGAAATTTGAAAAGCCTAATAACCTTAGATGTAGGATTCAGATGCTTTAATTTACTAGTAATCAAGAATGTCATTTTGCTCAATCTCACACACCCCACATTTTACTCCCAAGACCAAGAGAAGATTCTTCACAATGACAGATGAACAAAGAAGTGATGCTTCTGTAAACTTGCTGAAAATATACTTTCTACTTTTTCTACAGGGGCAGGAAGCGTTTTGTGAGTGAAGGAGATGGAGGCCAGCTTAAACTGGAAAGCTACTGAATGTTGGAACCAACTGCTGAAGCCTTAGAAGTTGAAAGGGAGAAAAGATAGGTATCTATATATATATACATACAAACACACAGGCCTTTTTGGCATGTGTGCATGTATGTATGTATATGCATATATTATATACCAAATTTCTAAGAGTTGCTTAGCACAGTTCATATTTTTTTAAGAGCACATGTTTTGGGTACAGATCATTTTTTTTAAATAGTTTTATAAATTTCAGAAAGAAAAGTTCTTTCTTTGGGCATCCAGTAGACCAACTGGCCACTCTGTTGTGGTGCCTTCAGATAAGCTATCTTTTTGTAAGTGCCATGTTTATGACCTATCATTCCATGTTTGCATCCACGTCTGACTGCCGCTGTTTCTTTCAAGGACAGTGTTTTCATTGTAAAATCCCCGATTTATACGAGCTTTTAGAAGGGTCAGGTTAAGCTGCTGTGATTCCCTTCGTTGCTGCTGCTGAAATACTGTGCTTTGGGAGGAAAAATAGCTGTTTCTTTGTCTTAAAGAGCCCAAGAAAAGAGAGCTGGGTCATTGGACAAGTTCACCTGTTCCACTGGTCGGTTTTAGATGTTCCAGCCAGCACGTACCAAACCGGTCCTTTTTTCTATGTAACTGGAAAAGTGAAAAATTCTGGTAAAAACATATTAAAAATATTTTTTTGTGAAGCTCTCCTTCCTGCCTTTTGCTTTTACGCTGTTCCAATCTCTGAAGCACGTGCACTGTGCAGCACTTCTCTCACCAACCTTCTGTATTACAATAGATACTGAGTGAGTACAGAATGATGGACAGTCCTGAAGGGGACCCACAAGGCGTGAGCCCAACTGCTGGCTCCGCACGCGATCACGCCACATTCAAGCCGTGTTTGTAAGAGCAGCTCGGTGCCGTGCCCGCTGCCTTGGGGGCAGAACCTCTCTACCCGCCCCTGCCCGGCCGCAGCTCCGTGCCGTTCCCTGCAGCTCCGTTGCTGCCGTCGCAGAGCAGCAGAGCTCAGCGCTGCCCCTCCGCTCCCTGGGAGCCGCAGGAGGCTGAAATAATTAAACTAACGGTACGAATGTTACGGCGCGGAATTAACAAGCCTTTTATCACGGTGCCGCCGTTCCCTCTCAGCGCTGCACCGCAGCCTCAGGCGCTCGACCCGCTGAAGCCGCCGGGGCGCAGCTGCGGCTCTGCGGGAGGAAAGCCGCCGCCTCGGGCCGCGCGTGGCCGGTCGCAGTGCAACCGTGAGGGAAGAGCGAGACGAAAGGAGGCTCCGGGCCGCTCGGCCGGTACCTGGCTCCCCTCCTAGGGCTGCGGCTGGGGGCCCGCAGTGCCCTCGGGCGGCCGCGACGCCTCCATGGCCGCGCGCTGCAGCTGCTCCAGCTTCTCCAGCGACACCGATTTGAGGGGCAGCACCTTTGGCTTGCACAGCACCATGCCGGCCGCGTCTTCCACGGACAGCTGCCCTGTGAAGGAGACAGAGCAGCGCGCGTCAGCCGCCTCGCGGTGGTGCCCGTGGCCGCGTCCCGCCCGCCGGCCGTACCTTGTTTGGGCAGCACCTCCCGGAACGCGCCCTTCCCCTCCGGCATGGCGCCTTCCAGCCGCACGCGCATGCGCCGGGCTGCCCAGAAAGCCGCAAATCCCGGCATGCGTCGCGCCCGCACGCACTGCATGCTGGGGGTTGTAGTCCTTATGGGGGGAGAAAGGCGTCGGCCGCCCATCTCCGCGGTGGGCACTGAGGGAAGCAGCTGGTTCTGCAGCGCGGTGCCATGCCGGCTGCTGTCGGGGCACGCCGGCTCGGCTGCGGCCGGCCTGCATGAATGCGTGCAGCTGGCGTGGCCGCGAGGCGCGGGGATCGCTGCTTTTCATAAGAACCCAGCGGGTACCGACCGACAGGTGGGCTCTGCCCGGTCTGACGCGTTCCCGAGCTCGTCTCCGGGCAGCGCCGCGGGGTTCGCGGGGTGGATCACCCTGCTGGTTAGAAGGTAAACGCCGGTAAAAGCCTCGAAGGTTCAGGGCATAAATGCAGCCAAACCGGCCCGGCCGGTGCGCCGGGATCCCCCGCAGAGCGCGGATTTGCATTTCCGAGGATCCGTCCCGCTGCCGTGCAGCAGCTCGGCGCAGAGCCGTGTGCGGAGCCGCCTGCGGCACGGGGCGGTGCGGGTAGGTTCGGCTCGCAGCCCTCGGGACGGGCCCGGCCTGCCTTCCGGAGCTGCTGGACCCCAGCAGCTCTCGCCAGTGAGGTTACCCGTGTTCCCGCACGTGCTGTTTGTGTTGGCCGTGGGTTACCTTGAGGGTCTGCAGGTAACGAAGTTTTTGCAATGAGGGCGGTGAGGCAGCGGCACACGTTGCCCGGAGAGGCGGTGTGTCCCATCCCTGCAGACAGCCGGGGTCGGGCTGGATGGGGCTCTGAGCGCTGATGGAGCTGTAGGTGTCCCTGTTCAAGCAGGGGGCTGGGCCAGATGGCCTTTAAAGCTCCCTACCAAATCCAGCTTCTTAGGATTCTGTGATGATTTCTGTGCTGGCCATGTGCTTCCCTCTGCTGTCTGCTATGGAACCTAAGGCACTCTAGGGTCCACGGTAAGATCTGGGATAAACCTTTAACTTCCAGTAAGCAGCACCTCTCTGACAGTTATTTAAAGCCTGCCTGCATTGTTCCAGAACTATTTCCTTTTTCCTCTGAGGCAACCTATGGTAGGAAACTGACGGTCCCTCAGGTAGCCAGCTTCCACTTCTCTTGAAGTCTTGCCTGCTCGTTGCATTTGGGGCCAGCAGAGCAACCTGCAGAGGCTGAAAATGGGTCCCCGACTTCCTGCCTTTTGTGGAGTCAGCCAAAGATAACACTTTTGGTTTGGTTTCAGATGGCCCAGAAGCGGGCCTGCTTCTGCTGTGATTCCACTTGCATTCCACTTGCAGGTCAAAAGATTGGCATTGGCAAGACTGTAAAATGGATGTGCTTGCTTTGGACATCCTTGTGTACCCTTTGAAGTAAGTGCACAGAAGTGTTCTCACTGATTTCAGTGGGAAAAGCAGTTTCTCTGGTGTGCTAGCTGGCGTGCTAATTAGTATTTCCTACTGATTGGAAGGGAAAGGACGAGGGACTGGGGTTTGATTTATGAAGACTGTGAATGTTTGCAGACCAGAATGTTTTGCACATTACATATAATTTGCAGATCAGTGACTTGGTAGTTTGTTTTAACTGATCCAACATCTTAACTCTGGTTAAAAATGAATGGAAAAGACAGCCTGTTACGAATGAAAATTGTGTGCTGTGAAACCAAGTTACTCCTGTGGTAACAAATATGGTCTGCGGAGAAACAGAAAATGAACTGAAAGCAAGACGTTGAAATCAAAGTGTGGGATAGGTTTTTTGACGTTGTGGATGACCATGAGGATCGGCATCTGTAGCAACCAGAGCCCATCTCAGTCATGCAAGGAGTCGCTGTGTAAATGCAGTTTTCCTGCCAACGAGGTTTGTTTGCTTGGTGATAAGAAACAATGGTCAACTCGATGTGCTACTTAAGCATTTTAATGCTTGAGAAGAGGAATCGAGATTTGTGCTAAACCTATTTTCTTAGTTAGTCAAATGCCGGCTTGGCAGCCTATCTGGAAAGCTGGTAACACCGAGACAGAGCGATTATGGGGATTGTTTTCAGCAGTCTCTGGTAAGTGTGTTTTTAAGAAACTTCTTTCTGTTAAGGAAAATGCAGTTCTTATCCTCAGGATTGGGAGGACTGCACGAGAGGCATGGGCATTGCTGGGTGCTCAGGATCATACTTTTCAAGGTGCCTGAAAAGTAGTGATGGTTTTGGCTTTGAGTAAGACTAGTGTTCATCCACTAGAGTAATATTAGCTGCAGTTAAGCTCACACATAAGGCGTGACTTTTCCATTTATATATGGGGGACCCCATTTTTGTTCTGCTAAGGAAAGCATAGTTATATTGGTCTAGGTTTGTTTTTTTTTTTCCCCATTTCCTACATCTGGGAGCTGTTGTACTCTAATACACGCTCTTTTTCTTACGGAGCAAGACATGCGCTTGCAGTGGGATGGCACGATCAGTGCGTGACCTTGGGGGGCACCCAGGTCTGAAGTTGTGCCCTTACTGTGCTGAGAGCTGGCCTTGGGGTGAAGCCAGATGGCGTCTGACACTGGGTGAGCAGGCTTCCAGAGAGAGACAACGCACTCTAGGTTCCATCTTTTTTTTTACTGGTGTTGCAAACAAGTTATTCTTGTACTCTGCAGAAAGCCTCACGACCACAAAACCAGCAATAATTGTATAAATGATAAGCTTGTTTTCCTCCTCCTCTCTCCAGATATTCTGAGTGTGACAGACAGCAGAGATGTGCATTGCTGGAATCCAGAGAGTTTCATACTGTGGCAGCCGCTTGCTGCATATGCCACTGCATACATAAGACATCATTTATTTTAAGTACTGAGAAACATTCTAAGTAGAAGGAAAAAGTGTTTAGGTGAAGCCAGTCCCATTTGTTTACAAATCTTGGTTTTTGTCTTCATACGTTTTAAATGCTTTTCATTTGTATTCTGATTTTTTGAGCCTTTCAAGTTCATGTTTCATCCCCCCCCCTTTTTTTTCCCCCATGCAACAAGAAAGTCTGGATTGAGTCCTTACTTTAAAAAGGAAAATCTGGTTGAGCATCCCATATAACCAAGCAACCTCAAACAAAGGGTGTTTAAAAAAATTTTGAGAGAATTGCTCATATTGAGAGCAGTTTTCAGCTCTGAGTTCAAGTAATTTAAGTAAATACTTTGTTGACAGTTTAAGAAGCTTTTAACAACACCTATCTCTGTTTGCTTTTCAGGGAGGTCTCTCTTCTACTTTTCTGAACATTTAGAGCTTGTTTCATTTCTGTATGTGCTGATGAAGTAAGAAACGTAGTGTACCAGCATGACTAACGTGTGTTGAATAATGCATACAAATGCTTTCAGAAATGCATGCACAGATTTCATGCAGTTGTTCCCTTAAGCTGCTGAGCAGTAGGAAGGGTGCAGAGCCGTCCTCCGGGCAGCGGGAGGAGGTGGGTTGGCATCCTGGGAGGAGCAGAAAACCTCTGTGATTCCCTGAGGAAATCATAAATGCCTTCAAGGCCTTAAGCTTGGTAGCCTGATGTTTAACCCTGTGCTTGTTTTTGGAATGCTGTTAACATATAAGTGATTTCTTCTAGTTCAGGCTGCTGAATATACCCATTTTAAATTTGTTGTTGTTTGTTGCGGTGCTGTTCTCAAGCTGTACATGTGAAGACAAGGAGGAGACATCCTTCCTCAGCTCAAAGATTCTGTCTCTCCCTGCTATGGATACAAGTACAAGTGCCTGACCATACGCTCCCCAGGGTGCACAGACAGCTTTCTGACCAGCTGCTCTCTCTGTTCTATCCCTACCAATAACATCCAGGGAAAGCAGAGGCCGACTGCTGTCTTGTGTCTGTGTAAGAGCCCCATTCTGGGCTCCAAGGCTAGGTGCTCCAGAATGGCATTTCTAGGAGGTTACTGCTCCACTTGTGTGGTTTCAATCGCTTAAGTCTTTGGCCTTGTGCCTTGAAGTGCCAGCAGAGACATGCTGTAATTGCCCGTAAACGCACCTTCTGTCATATCATTGTTTAATTATTCCAGCTTCTCACCGCCACGCACTGCTTAGTGTCTCTCCTGCTATCTTTATTTAATTGAGTGGAAAAAATCTGAGACTTGTGCTTCACTTACGTCACTTTGTATTTATCCAGCATCACTGGATCCTGCTTTGAAGTCCCAGCTTTTGTATGCAGAAGTCAGTCTTCTATACAGAAAAAATAATGTCCATGTCAAAAGCGTATGTTAGAAATAGAATCAATATTTTAACATATGGTAAACTCTGGCCATAAAGCTCTTAACACAGTCAAATGATTGTATTATTATCCTTTGAAACTTGGCTCTGCCCCTGAGAAACAAGAAAGGGAAAGAAAGCTCTTGAATAACCAAGCCCTTGTCCTCACAGTGCAGGACTGTTCTCAGTCTGTCGCTTTGTCTGTGCCACTTCTTCCTTTTCTGTCTCCCAGCACTGTTTTCTTCCACATTGAATGCATTCAGCTCCAGGAGCCTTCTTTCCCCAGCCCATCCCTATGGATTGTTTTAGTGCAGTACCAGATGTCAGTTCCATCCCAAGATCACCTGTAACATCCCCATGGCAGTTCCACCACCATTTCAGACAGCTCTATGCTTCTATACCAAGCTTGCAACTAACCAAATATTAATGTGTAGGAAAAAAAAATCTTTTTTCTCCATCTGATTTCTCCATCACTCCATCACTTGTCTGTATGGCCTGTAAAAGACTTGGCAGCGTGTTGGCTGCTTTTCATTTCTCCCCTCCCCTGTGTCAGAGACAAATGCCCATTGTTTTTCTGGTCTTCAGTTCAGTTTTCAGTCTCTGAGCCAGGACAAAATTTTGTGCAGCACCTAGCACACCAGATCAGTATCAAGGCAGCTGTGTGCTCCTACACCAACACAAAATATTAGGGTTGCTGGCACTCACTCTGGCCTAGTTTGCCTTTCTCCTGGCAGGAGTTTCATGACGTCCTCCTGGAAGATCATTGTACATCTGAACAGATCTAGCCTTCAGGATCCTATTTTATTTTTTCATAAATTCTCAACTGAGATTTTCATTTGCAGGTGTGCTCCTTATAATGCTCGGCTCCTTGACTGAGCCAGTATCATTTTTGGGGTTGTACTTTCCGGCTTCCCATAACTGTAAGATTATTCATTTCATACTATTTTTTGATTTGTTTTATTTTTCATCCATCTCTTTCCTGCAGGAAAGAGCAATTTATATAATGATTTCACTGTGGAATTGACTTCAAGCTTTACTGCTATTTGTCACCGTTCAGGAAATCCATCCCTGGCTCCAGAAGAACACTCGGTCCCTGCTGACAGTCTGAAAGAGGGAGAGAAAATAGATAGCAGAGCTGCAGCTATTAAGACCAACAGGCACATATTTTATTCCAACTCAATTTTCTATTCCCAAATGCCTTTTGAAGAAAATCTTTTTTTTGTTTGGGAGAACATGAAGGAAGGTTGTGGGTACTGGTGGTTTTTTTTGGGGGCACGGGGGGTTGTTTTGGTGGTGATGGTTTGTTGTCGATGTTGTTTCATAGGGACTCTCCTGTTTTTGCTGATCTCCATCTTCTTCCACATTTCAGGCAGCAGGCTCGCAACTGTGACAGGATGTTATCCCAAGGAAAGCTGCTGCTGCCTCTGGCCTTGGTTAACCTGTTGGCAATGGTGCTTGCCTGGGCATGGGGCAACTGGCTTTTCACACAGCTCAGCATGGACGTGCTGCCACTCCCAGTAACTTTAAGGACACAGTCGAGTTGTTTTTCTTGAGATTACTGTACCCATTAATCTTAAGAAAAACATGTAATAAAACTGTTCAGCCTTCCTGGGGCCACCACTCCCAGAGACCTTTCCCCCTTTTGGCTTCTGCAATAGCTTCTTTCCTTTGGCTTTCCATCTTTATCAGCTAGAAATGATAAACTACAGAATTGGTTGGCTTCAGGCTCTCTTTTTTGCAGGACAGGCTATGCTTGTGCCTATTGAGGAATGGAAGATCACAAAAGACGAGGGGGAGATGGAAGGCTGCTCCTTCTTGTACACAGTGTAGGGACAGGATACAGCCTTTTATGAAGTTGAACAAAGAAAAACTTGGGCTGCAACCCGTGCCATACCAGTCAGCTTGGTACTAATGTTCCTGGACCTTTGAAGGCAAGAAACAACATGCAGTGCAAATGAAATCTAAGCCTTGCTGCACAAGAGCACTGGTGCCAGCCAACTTTAGAAGTCTGACGTGAGAGTCAGGTGGAGCAGGTACCATGGCAGGAGATGCCATGTATCACCTGCAGGCATATAGATCTGCAGTACTGCTACAGCATCCAAGTCCAACCGCAATGGGTGGCATGCAAGAAGCTGGTGAACCCATGGCCACATTCAGCTTGAATGCACTTTCCTTGGGAGGAAGTGGCTTTTCCCTTGAAAAGCTCAACTCCTCAGAGTCCCTATGAGGTCAGTGGAAAAAGTGATTTCATCAGAATATGTTCCAGAATGCCTTGACAAACGCTTATCATTTTGACTATGGTGTCAAATTTAAGCAAACTTAACCTCTGTAGTTTTAAAGCCACTTTTGAGAGCACCAAACCCCTCTTCCTCCTTAGCTTTGAGAGTTATGCTGTCCCTGGTAGGAACACTGCTTACTGTGGTTGAGGTGCTGCAGAACCAAGCTGAGGGAAGCTTGTCCACCAGTGCACAGCATGTCCTTTTGCATCCTGCTTCATCCTTTTGGCTTATCCTAGAAAAGGTTAGCAGGTACCAAAGAAATGAAATGAGTCAGAAAATGTTGGTTTCTTTCTGGATAGCCTGACTGAGTTGGAATAATCAGCATCTGTTTCAGTTTAAATGAGTCTTCATTCCAGCCTTTTTCCCTTTTCAAAGTACAGACAACTGAAGCCTTTAATTTGCCCTGTCTTTTACTGTAGAGAAAATTAGAAGTTTCTGTCAGTTGATACTATCCCACCTAGAAAATCTATACTAAAAAAAAAAAAAAATACAATGTGTTGTCTATTATGAATGAAAAAGCTCCTGCTGGTTTCTCTCATTTGTAGTGTTGACTTTGAAAGATAAGTTGTTTGAACTGGTTGACTCTCCATTTGTGTAACTGAAGATTAGCTTGCTTGGTAGTCTGATGGATCTGTAGTTTCCCCTTGCACTAAATAAGCTGCAGAACTGGAGCCTTAGGGCAGCTAGGACACAGCACATACTTGAAAAAAAATTGTCACTTTTACTAGTAAATCAGAGAAAATAATCTCATGCATGACATCCTGGATGCTTCAGGATTGATCCGTTTGGAAGAGCCCCTGTAGGACCTAGAATGTGTATCTGAAACTGACACACATACATAAATGCTAATGAGTTTAAAGTTGAAGCTGACAGGCCCAGAACTGTTTTTACGTGGTAGTTTTGCAACCGTAAACCATGAAGCTTGGTTTTGAGGACACAGGCATGTTAAACAAACTCCATCCTTTTTTTCCTATGTGTTTGCTTTGTAGAATCAACAGCAAGAAAAAGTAGAAAGGATTTCTTGTCTCTCAATTGAGCAGACCTGACTGAGCACAGAGAAGGAAGAGGGTAAAAAATAGTAACATCTTGCTGTTCTGTAGTCCCTCAGCAGAGAACCACATTTTGAGGTTCCCCTTCTTTGTGTCTTTTGTATTGCAACAAAAGCTTTCGCTCTGGTGGGCAGTCTTTCTCTTCAGTGTGGTGGATCTTGTTGGCTATTCTGTCCCAGTGCTGGTTCTTAGGCATTGCCATTGGTTCTGTATGTGTATGTGCATCCCTCAGGTACGTTTTCTGTGCCTCATACTCTGCCTCTCTCCCCCCTAGGCTGTGCCACCTCTTCTAGCCTCCCCACTTTCTATATACCCGTGACCATGGCAGTACAGCCAGGATTACATCTAAGGTGAAGACAGAAAAACCATGATGAAGACTTATGCTATTTTTGTGATGGATATGATGCTCACAAAAATGAAAAGGTGGTTGTCGTGCCATCAGCCTTCAAAGCTTTCTTCTTTCCCACAGAACAAATGAACACACTGCAATGCTTGGCTGGGAGACTGAGGCCAAGTTTCTCGTAAACTGACAATTCAGGAAAAGGAAAAGGAATAGGATAGGATGGGAAGGTCTGGGCAGAGTGAGGTGTAGATGAGAGGAAGGTAAAACCTTAAACTGGGAATTTGGAGGTTTGAGATGAGATGGAGGGAGGCTGAGATTCACAAAGAAAGCATAATCAGGAATTAGAGGAGTTTTATGCTGAGACCATCTGTGCAGGGAACCAGTGCAGGGGAGGGGCAGCAGTCAGCAGAATTATTTGTCAGAGATAGCAGAGAAAGTCACAGTGGATAGGAAGTTAGAAGAAGAACTGGACAAAGGAGACTGAATGAAGAGCTGGCATAGGGAACTGGAGCTGGAAGCACTGTTGGATGCTAAGAAAGAAGAGGCAGGTGGTGGACATCTGAAGGTGTTAGCTGGGCATGGCAGAGGGGAAGGGAGTGGAGTAGTGGGGAGAGCTGTGGGCTGGGCAGTGGGGAAGGCTGTGGGATGGGGGGGATGTGCTCACTGGGCCATTTCTGCTCTTCAGGCTGGCAGCCAAGCAGGGCTTACCCGAGGCTGGCCTTCACTGTGGCTCAGCCAGCAAAGAATTTGCCTCTTGTTGGTCTGCCCCAGACAGCGAGAATTTAGTGCCCTAGCATGAGGCGACAGCAGCTGCCTGCTGGGGGAGGAGAGGGCTTGCTTGTAGTTAGATGAAAAAATAAAATTACAGTTGGGAGGAGGTAGTGAAAAGGCCACATGAACAAGAGAGAAAAGGTCAATTCATCAGTTCGGCAGCCACTAAATTAAGAAAAGGCAAGTGGGGCTATAATATCAGAGGTATCTGAATTCAGTCAAAGATGATTCTGAAGTTGCTGGATTGATCTTGTGGTCAGCTTAAGCAAGCTTAACAAATTAATTGCAGTATTTTAGTTCATTGTGTAAGAGCTAGCTAATAAATCACAGTGCTTTGTAGAAACATGCTTGAGACAACTGTGTAAATACTAAATAGCCTTAGGAATGGTCTTATGAATCCACAGAATAATCTAAATTCCAGCACTCCTCCCCCTCTACTGCTGGTCTAGATATAGGATAACAGTCACTGCCGTTATCTGCTCCTTTTTGAGGCAGGAGGGCAGAGGTCTGTGTCAGACATGAGGAGGTTCCAGCACTGCTGGGGACCCAGGGAAGTGCCGTGATGCTGTGTGATCTGCACCACAGCAGTCCTTTTAGGAACATGGGGAATGCTACATACTTTAAAGGAACATTATTATGGTTGCAAAGCCAGGCATTTAAAAGTTAGGCAATGTCCAAATGAAATGCCTCTGAAACCTTAATTCAGCCTGTGTACACATGCAGTTATGAAATGCTTGTTAATTATATTTGCCCTGCTGTTCATTTCAGCGAGAATGGCAGTAATTCAAGAGCCTCTCCCAGTTCTATACGTTTTCCTATAGAAATGGAGACTGAGCAGCCTTTGACTTGCTGTCTGTGGATCTGTCTTACAGAGAGGTATTCAGCCATAGTAAATACTACAAGGTTCAAAATGTGGGCCAGTGGGTGTAATCTGCTGCTAAGGGCCTAACTAACACTGCTTAGGATGCTGACCTCCCTTACTCATCTTCTTCCCTGGTTCAGGTCTGTGTCAATGAAGATTTGGGGAGAAACGTTGCTGCTAGGGGCTGAAATTGAGCTGGAGCTCAGCTACCCGGCATCCAGTGGGAGGGTATAAAATTAACTACTCAATTTGTGCAGATTAAAGACAAATCTGGCGTGTACGAACTCTTGCAGAAATGTCTGTTAGTTTTGATTGTTGGCACAAGCATTACTGTAGTATCTGTCTAATCTCATAGTACACATTTAAGGCATTGCAGCAGAAGGGTGGAGCTAACAGTGTACATTCGCTGGCTGATTCCCTGCTGGCTGACCGTTGTCCTGCCACGCTTTATTTCAGATTTTCAGTTTTATGTTACACCTGCTTTCGGCCCTGTGCCCCACGATACAAAAGGGCCAATCCTGTTTCTAAGGCTGCCCAGCATTTATTAGTAAAAGAGCGTGCACGCATACTGAACTGAGAAAGGAGCCGAGGGGAGCGGGCAGACCCCAGGTAAGGCGGGGGCACAGCCCTGCTGAGCCCGGGCAGGCCGGGGCTGTGTGCTGCGGGCACGGCGCCGGCCGGAGCTCCGCTGCTCTGGTCCCGCATGGAGAACACAGCCGGAGCTCTCCAGGTCGCGAAGCCTCCCCGGGAGCCCTCCGCGAGGTACCGGGCGGCTCGGGGCGCGGTTCGCCGTGCCACCGCCTGACCGCGCCCCGGGTCCCGGGCGGCCGCCAGCGCCTCGGCGTCGCCAGGGGCGACCGGGCCACTTCCGCCCGCGGCCAAGATGGCGGCGGCGCCGTGACCCGGAAGTAGATGGCCGCCCCGTGCCTCAGCGGGCCCGCCTCCACGGTGCCGCGGGAGGGCCGTGGGCGGGGAGTCCCGTGACGGCTCGGTGCGCACAGACGGTGGCCGGCAGGGGCGGCCGGGTCGGGCGGGGAGGGGGGGGCCGAGCAGAGCCGCAGGAGGATGGCGGAGCCGCACGGTAGGCGGGCGGCGGGGCCGGGGCTCTCGCGGCGGGGCCGCGGGGCCGCGCCGAGGCGGTGGCGGCTGACAGCGGGCGGGGCGGGCCTGGCGGCGGGAGGCCGCGGGCACAAAGGCGGGGAGGGCCCGGGCGGCGGGTACCGGCCCGGGCGGGGGCGGGCAGCCCGGGGGGCGCTGGGCAGGGGGTGCCGCTCCGTGCCGCGCCGCCGAAGGGTGGCATCGCCCCAAAGGCGGCATAGAAAGAAGAAAGAAAGGAGGAAGCTGGGCTCCGCAGCCTCACCTCTGCTCCTGCCCGGTACCGGGGCTGCGGGCGGGGAGGGAGGGACTCGGCGCGTCGGGCCGGGTGCTGCCCCAGGACGGGCGCGGGGTTCTCCTCGTGCTTCGCGCGCCCGGCTGTTGCTCGTGGCGGCTCCGGGCGGCCGGCATCCCTCCGAAGTCCTCGCCCTCCCGTCTGGCCGGGCGGCGCGCAGAGCGTACTACGGACGGCTGGCACCGAGGGCACGCCGGCAGCTTTCCGCGGCGTTTGGAGTGTGCTTTTGCCCGGCGGTTCTGCGCGAAGCGGGCGCGGAGCCGTGGGAGCCTTGGGGAAGGCGAAGGGCCCGTGGCAGCGCCCGGCGGTGCGGTGCGGAGATCCGCTGGGCTGAAGTTCCGCGAAGTGCTGCTGCTTGGCGGGCTGATGGAGCAGTAGGTGTGGGAATGAAACGAAAATCGCGACGTGTGACAAAGCCGTCACCGAGTGCCGGAGTGTCAGTAGAGGTTTTTGATGGATGTGTTTGGGATGGGGCTGTGGAAGCTCTACGTGGTGTGCAGCGTGCACATGTGCGTACACAAAGGCGCTTCTGAGGCAGAGCGTTGCTGATAAGGAGTTGTGATTATGTGTGGTGTCATTGCTGCGGCACTCTGTCTTCGTTTTTGGACTGTTGCCTTTAATAATTAGATTCAGGCTCTCGGTTTTCTCCTGTCTGCTTGTTTTCACGTTTGACTTTCTACTTATTGTTTTCCTTTTTGCCTTCTGAACTGTTTTTTTGTTTTTTTTTTTTTTTTAAATCACTAGGCATTATTGGGTGCTTCTATTTATAAAATTGAGGGCTTACAGTAGGAGGTGGTCAAATTAAGTCACACTTATTTACAGCCGTATCTCAGACATATGTTGTATGGTGATCTCGATATAATCCCAGGCTGGTTTTGGGAAAGATTTGCTGTATCGTATGAATTTATTAATACGCTGTTGTGCATACATTTTAATTTTAGTAGCACCCTTATCCTCTTAGTTCCTTTTGAATGATTTGAGCTTGACTGTTTTGGTTTTCTGTGCGGTTATTCTTTGTTTTGGTTAAGGAGAGTGGAAGGCTATTTTCATAATGTGAGGCTGGATACCTTTTAATTTTAGGCTAATATTTGCCAGCCATCAGCACTTGTGTACGTGTGGCAAGGCAAAACGTGTACATCAGGCAGAACTAATTTGTTATCTAACCTTGTAGCACAGCACGATGCTTCCAGACAAAGCTCTCCTTGTACCCACAGCCTTTGAGGAACACATCCCCAGTGAGGATGCTGTCTTCTGCCGTGTCCCTCTTCTGCTCTTTCTGGAAACACAGAGCGATCCTGGGGCAATGCAGGCAGAGTCTGCTGGGAGCTTCCCTTCCCTGTGTGCCACGTCTGGGGCGGGAGATGCAGGAGGGGATGTTCTTTGTTGTGTGACACTGAGATCGCCCTGACGGCGCATTCTGCTCAAGGAATTGTGTGTGGCACGGGGGATTCCTTCAGCCTATGGATGTTTTCTCTTCACGTGCTCTTAGCTCGTACACAGAAATGATTCTCTCTGAAGATTCCTGTGTGTGTTCCTTTTAGGGAAGCCTTGGATTCATTGTTTCTTGGCTGTGGCTTTCTAGAAATGTGTGTTTCTGCATGGTGATCGTTGCTTGTCGCTGTGGCCAGCTGCTCCCAGTGCTGTGTAATGCCAGTGAAATAGGTGGATGCATGTGCTTGGATGCATACATAATGCTCGTGCATGTTAATTGTGTAAAAGTATCTCCTGTTTGTTCTGCTGCGAGGAATCGGAGTGATCTGTGCTTGACAAGGCTGAGGAAGCTGTGCAAATAGCTGCACTCCCTTTTGGGAGAATTTTGCTGGGCGATAAGGAGATGAAACTGAACGAAACGATTTCACTTGTTTCCATTGCATTGCTGTACGGAATTTGGGTAGGTGCTAATCACGAGCCACTTTTTTCTTCCAGTGGTGTCTGAAGAGGAAAACTCCTGTCTTGCAGTGTGCGTGGAGGATAGGAGCTGCCTCGCCCTGCTCTGCCCTGCAGCTCGCCCTCAGCTCAGGCACTGTGCTGTGCTCCTGGGCCCAGCTCTGCCTCCAGCACTTGGGGATCACCGTGAGCTCCTTTGTGGGCTTCGGGTGGGTGAGTGGTGAGGGCTGGTGCTGAGGCAGCCCCCAGCCCGTGGCTAGCCCCACTGCTCAGCTTTCCTTTCCACTCGCAGTGCTCTGAGGCTCATTCCTTGCTTTTTATTAGAATATATATATATATTTTATTTTTATGGCAGGGCTTTTTAGATCCTCTTTTAATGGAAGTGCTTCGTGCTCTCCTCTGTTGCTGTAATATCTCGTGTTTATTTGTATTGAATGCAGCTCTGCATATTGGCGGAGATATTTCTGCCTTTTTTTTTTTTTTTTTTTTCCTGGTGGGTTTGTTTGTGTGAGAGAGGGCTGGGGAGGACACAGCAGTGAAGATTAAGCAGCCAGTTGTAGCTAGATTGTGGAGATAAGAAGAGCCCTTGTTTACACTAAAATCCTACTGCTGACATATTTTAGTTTGTTTGATACAGTAGTTCTGGTATGTTACAAAACCCACCCAGATAAAACGTATAGCAAGAAGGTAATGTTTGCAGTATTAGCCATTGACCTTAATTTGCTTGGCTTTTGTTTTTGCTGCATTGCTTGGGCTTGACTGTATTGTGAAATGCAAATAATGTGCTATTAAATCTGAGCGTTGCCTGACACAAAGTTTTGTTCAGTAAAGGCAGTTTGGGTACAGTGAAACAATGATCCCCTGGTAAAAAGGGGACTTTAATTACTACAGTTTTTTTCTATCCTTAACCTCTAGGTAATGGATATGCTTTGTAATTGTGCAGTGTTGATTTCTTTTTAAATAGTTCAGTAGCACGTGGTTAATGTTGGTGTGTTTTAAGCTCTGTGCAGCTGAAGCCCTTGGTCTGTGTTGCTGTACAGGAGAAATACAGAGTGTGACAGAGCTGATGGTGGCCATGCTGATAGTGGTATGGTGAGGGGCTGTGGGTTGGTGCAGGCACACGCTGCTATGAGTGGCCAGAGAACTTCTTAAACCAACCTGACACGTGTTTGTACTTGGTTCCGTTAGTGTTGCTTTGCTGTTGAGGTGGACGTATAAAATAAACCAAGAGGACTTGAGGGACTTGAACATAAAGGTTTGCTTTTTGGCTTCTCTCTGAAAGGATGTCTGTGTCTGAGTGGATGTACATAGAGCCTGATTCCCTTATTGTTACACAAATGATTGTGCTGGGAAAGCACGCAGCTATCGCCTGTGTGTGTGTGCGCTCGCAACGAGCTGTGCTCCTGCTTACCTTCTCATGCTCACCCTCCACGTGCCCTCCTGCCTTACAAGCTGTGTGTAGGAGCGAGACGCCGAAGGGCTGCAGAAGGCACCATTTCCACGGAGCCCGGCGATGCCGTAGATACTGTATCCGGACCTGCCTCCCCTGTGGTCGGAGGCTTTGTGTTAGGCATGCATCCTAATTGTTCTTCTGTTGGCGTTGTGCTGCGCTGAAGGGCTGGGCACCAATGCAAATGGCCTTTCGAATACCTTCCGTATTTGCATTATAATGGCTGCGTAAATACTGCAGCACGTCTCGGTTCGCTCTCTGCTTTGACTGCTGAGGTTTCAAATAGGCTCTTTCTGGAGCCCGGATCCTGTTCGTGGCTGAGATTGCTTTGCAGAGAGGTTCTGAAGCACATCATTCCTAAATGCTGAAATGCGTTTGCGATGAGATGCGGTTTTCACTTGCCCGTGCTCTGGTCTCCCACTCCTGCAGCCCGCAGGCTGGAAGAGGCACTGGGAGGCAAAAACCCACCGCCAACAAAGCATAACCTCGAGCAGTTGGGCCACTTTTCACCAACTATTTCTAAACGGACTGTATTTGGGGTTACAAAGCATGCTTTCTTGAGACTTGGTTTTGCGTGTGTTCTATCTGCAGAACCCCTCTGGATGTCTGTGGGAATATTTTATGTGTAAGGAATACAAAACACTGTGCCATCGTTGTTTTGGTGCTGAAAAGCTCAGTGGCTTATGAGTAACTTCACCAAAAGCAGCCTTGGTGAAGTTTCCAATTTCCTTGGAAAGTGTCAACACAAGTGATGTGACTGAAACCAGAGTCTGGTTTTGGGAACTGGTGGCAAATTGCCATCACCTCTCCCTCATGAGTTTGCCTTACAGAGTTGTTAAACAGGGCAGTGATTAGTGACACTTACTTAACTCTTACTGATCAGTAGTTGCCTAGAGATGTTGTTATCCTTGTACAATACCATCTTCTAAAGGTTTGGATTCACTTCGTGTCTCTACCACCTGGTTGTTAATGCATTAGGTGTCAAACGTGGGGAAGGGCAGAGTTTTATGCTACTGCTTTGGCTAGTCAGAGTGAACCAGTGACAGCTATCTGATGTGATGTATAGTTTGTGAGAACTGCAAAGAGATGTGTTTAAATCAGACGTGGTTGTGTCGTGTGTGTGTGTGTGGCTCTGATAGTTTGTTTCCAGTTAGCAGATAATGAAGCAGCAGTAATGATATGATGAGTGACTTCATTGGAACTGTAGTTAAGAAAATGCAGTTTTCTGAAAGTGATGTTATTGCAAGAAACCACAGATCTGTTTGACTTCTTAGGTGTCACTGCGTAGTGCTGCAAACAGTATTACTGCAACACAGCAATTTTAACACACTGCCAAGAGCTCGTGCTTTGTCTGCTTCAAGTTTAGAAGTATTATGCAGACATGAGTTTAGATCTACGCTTTCACCGTCTCCATTCTAATAGGAATTTGTAATAAACCAAGAAATTGAAGGGGTGGTTCGTGACTGTTTAAATGGCCTGAAGAAGCCATCGGGATGTTGCGTGTTGACGAGGAAGAAAAAAATAAGCATATTTATTACTTTTGTGAAGAATTACTTGACTGGCAGCCAAGAAGACTGAGGCTTGATATTTATTCATAGACAAGGTGCAGCAGTGGTCATGGAGACTCGGACTTTTTCCTTTTCCTTCCTCTCATCTGTGTCTTGTCGTCTCGGCGTTGGCAGGCAGGGTTTGGCTCTCTGCAAGGCTTCTCTGCAGTGCCTGGCACTGATGGCAGCCTGTGTGCCATAGCACGTGAGTTGTCTGGTCTGCTGGGTAATGAGACGGTCGCTGCTGTGCTTTTTAGTTGCTGAAAGTTTGGTCATGATTTATTTCGTAATACACAGCATTCATCATTTTTATTGATCATTGTCCCAAGTGGAAATATTCGTGCTGTATCAAAACATTTGAAGCAAAAACAAATATTCTCTGCTTTAACTGTTGCATATGTGTGTTTATATGTATGTGTATACATATATACATACATATATAGTTGAACAAGAGAGGAAGATTCAGTATGTCATATGGTTCAAAGTTTGTATAGCACTGCAGTGAAAGTTTTAGTAAATCTGTAAATAGTTGGCATACAGTGCAGCTGGAGGTACCAAGTGGTGTGCTGTGCTGTGGGAACATTCAGATTCTTCACTGAGCTCCAGTCCTGCTTTATTATCATATTGTATCTATTGCATTACTATCACAAAATCATTTGAGTTGGAAGGGACCTTTAAAGGTCATTTGATCAGCTCCCCTGCAAGGAGGGGGGTCAGCTACAACTCCATCAGATCGCTCAGAGCCTGCTCCAGCCTGAAATACTGGAGGTTATTCCATCTTCGGTTGAAGCAAAGCAACAATAAAAACCCTATAAACTCTCCCTCCTCCCGCCACGGCTCAGCGGTGAACAACCCCAATCAGTGAGTAATCCTTGCTCTCCTCATTTGGTGAACAGTTGTATTTCTGAACTTGCAGTGGTAGTTGTGTGCTTTCTGGATGGTGCTCTTGTATTCCCTTCCCCCTGCCTTGAGTCAGCTGCTGCAAAAAAGCAGAACTGCGCCTTTCTTTTAATTCTAAGTGATAACCATCCAGAGAGGATTCTACTTCAGATTTCTGTAAGTGCTGACTTCTGTTCAGAAGTGTTGAATTGCGTGGAGTCACTGAGTGTAGCAGAGAGAAAATGACTTGCAAGCAAACTCCTGGAGGCATCAGGTGGCTAAATGTGTAAACACAATTACACTGTGATCTGAAATGGGTCCTTGTAAAAAGAAACTGTGCTAAGAAGTGATCTCCTAATCGAGGAAGTCAACTGGAGAATCCATCTGTGTAGTCCTGCAAAGTGCTGATAGTGGCAAAATATGAAGGACTTGTAATGGAAACCCATCCTGCTGATGCTTGCTTCTGACATCGCAGTTATGATGTGGGGTTTCTGTCTTCATGGTTCCTTGTACCAGTGATGGTACAGTCAGAGGCTTTAAAGCCAAGAAAAAAATCCTATGAAGTATGGATAGCTTGAAGTGATCTGCATAGTTTTCTTGTTGAAGGGATGAATGGGTTAAAGGAAGCCTTAGCTCAAATGTTAACAGACTTCATCTGTGGCAATTACCTTCCTAATAAATTTAAACATTCGAATGGCTATGCATATTGCACGGTGTTTGCAAAACCTAAAATATTTCTTATTAAAGAGACTTCTTTAACGCTGTCAGTCACATGGATTACAGTGAATTTAAGATGCTTGGGGGTTGGTTTTCCTAAAGAGGGAAATTTATTGCTAAAAAGTACGAATTACGATGCATGGGAACTTGTGGTTGTGCAGCAGAGTTTTGTTCTGGTAAGTCCCCCCCGAGCCTTTGAACTCCTGTGCAGTGCAGTTTGGGGCAGATCTCAGGCTATCGGATTTGTTTTGCTGTGGTGAGCTCCATGTTTGCTTTTTGGAATATTCAAACAATTGTTTGGCAGCTTTCTTGACAGCATATTGTGTGTGGCAGGCCTTGTTAGGAAGGAAACAGAAGTTTAAATATTAGAAGCATGAGTTGAAATTCACATACTAGATACAACGACCTATTTATTTTTTTTCATGACTTCATCCATGAGTTTATTTTCTGTGCTTTAAGCTGTTATTAAGTACATCTTTACAACAGTAATTTCTCAGCCCATCCCTAGAAGAAGTCTTCACAGAAGTATCAGAGCCATTCCCTGCATTCAGGCTGCCTGCTGCCTTCCCTCTCAGGAGTGCAGTTCTGTGTCTGGCTCTTGGGAGCAGCCCTGCTCCCATCCCAGCAGGCAGAGAGGTTTCAGCCGCACGCTCCGACTGCAGGTTTTCTTCTTCTAAACCGAGATTCTCTTTATTGAACCAATTAACCTGCTGGGTGCAGGCCAGAACTTTCTCCTGAAATCAGAATTAATGAATAAACAAATTAGACTGGAAGGATTTCTCTTAACAGACAGTGACAGTGTGTGACAGGGATACGGCTCGCATCCCGCAGCCACGGTGTACGTGTGCCTGGTTCTCACGAAGCCATCGGGGTACACTTCTGAGCGTAGATCACACGTTTGCATCGCCCATCTGAAGGCATGCCTCTGTTGGAATGCTTCTGAACCGATTCCAGCTCCTCTGCAGCAAGCAGATGGGGTGCACACGCCTTTGTTTGTGAGCAGTTTGCCCTGCTGCTGGGGCTGCGGCTCCCTGTGCTCCGCTCTCTGCCTTGGCTCTTCCTGCGCTCCTGCCGCTGCTTGCTCTGCTCACAGAAATCAGGAGCTGCATTCCATGCTCCTGCCCTCCTGTGGCAATGAAAACGTGAAGGTTTTGCTCAAAATCACATTGTGTAAAAACAAAAAAGAAAAAGAGATGAGAATAAGGAACTGGTTTGTTTCTTCTGTAGCAGCTTCTCTCATCTCTCAAGATACACGTTTGTTTTGGTGAAGCCTTCTGTGTCAAAAGCACTAAAAATATCAAAGTACTTTCTAAACTTGCTGTTACAGTTTCGAAGGCATCTTGTAGACTTTCAGAGCTTTGAATTAACCTTCTGGCCTTTTGGTGATACGTGCTGTCCCTCTGCTGCTAAGAAGGCACAGCAATTAGAGGGAAGATTCTGCCAGGCAGAAATGGGGATGGGATGCTGTGGTTTCCCTGCTGAGAGCTGGTGGAGCCGAGTGCCAACGTGCAGCTGTGTCCTGGTAAGCAGGGAGCGAAGGCGAGTTACCCCCAGCTCCTGCTGCGGCCCCAGAGCAAAGCTGGTGGGTGCACAGCAGTTACTGCTGCCAAATCTTATCAGCAATTAAAGCCATGCAGTGACGTGCTGGCTCTCCCAGCGCGTGGTGTGGATAACAAGTGGTCGTGTTGGCTGCAAGGATCCTGAAGTGGTTGTAATGCGTGTGTGTAAGTGACCTCTTGTTTCTTTAGCATGTCTGGGAAAGGATCTTTCTGTTTCTTGTACTTCTCTCTCATTGTAGCCCAGAATGCTTCCTGCCAAGATCAGCTGCCCTCAAACACGACCCACCTCATCTTCTTTGGAAGTACTTTTTCTTCCTAACTGCTTGAATCTGATAGTCCTCTTTTAAAAATGCTCTAGGAAGTCAGCTGGCATCTCAGTTTAAAAGTGTATATAAACATGTATGTTGTATGTGGACGTGCAACTCCTATCTCTAGGCTGACATTTCATTTTTGTGTTGTTCTCAATCTATGAAGTCTCTTAGTCAGAAATCTGTCTCAGCTCTCATTCCTGTGAATTCAATTTTACGAAAATCTTTTTTTTTTTTTTTTTTACACTTAAAGGTGCTTCATGATACAGTTTCAGAAATATAGAATATATTCAGTTGTGTGCTGCGGTGATTTAAGGCATGCTTTATGGTTGTATCCACTGACCTTCCCACTGTGTTTTGTTCATTTTCATTTTTGGCCTCTGTCTCTGAAGACCCTTAACCAACAGTTTAAATACAGCAGACAGAGTTCCAACAAATAAGAAATGCTCCAAAATAAATTGGTGTAATCTTTGTTGAAAATGTGTGATCTTATGATGGTCAGATGAGTTAATGCAAGATCAGATGGTGTGAATTTAGAGCAGGAAAGCTCCTCATTGCAGCTGCCCGTCTGTGTTTCCGCATCTCAGGACAAAGCGATGTGTACAGCCTCCCTGCACCTTGACCAGGAGTGAGTGGTTGTGTCCCCAACTTGCTGCAAGTAACTGGAATGTTGGAACCTTCAGCCGTGAAGTTATTGTCTGTGAGCCCATTGGGTGGGTAGAGTTTTCAAACAGAAGTAAGGAGAGGGTTTGTATGCAAGTTCTGGCTTCGAAATACTGCTGATTATTAGCTTGCTGTTTAGAGAAGGCATTAAATAATGATGTGAGCTTCTCTTGTCATGCTCTTTCACTGGCAAAGCTGTGACTTTGCCACAGTTGGAGATAGTGAGCAAGGATGCTGCAGAGTTGTGCACAGGCTGTGTGTGGCTGGAGGAGTTCGAGGACTGACTTTCAGGTTGCTGCCTATTTTGGCACAGGGCGCAAAGTGAGCGCTCAGACCTTTGTGTCCCTGTCAGCAGCAAGTTTAGAGCACGTTGTTCAAGCAGTGTGGGATGGGGAGGGTGACAGCCTTGCCTATCTATTTTTGTTATGATTTTAATTTAAACTTGGTGTAGTATAAACTATTTTATGGACTAGATGAGAGACTAAGGAACTTGTTAACAAGTTTACATTTTTGCAGTTGCACTTTGTTGGCTGTTCCATGTGTGCTGCAGGTGTGTGTATGTGTTCATTCACTACAAACATGTGCTGCTTTTCACTTACCAGAAGCAAATGGTCAGTTTAACACTGGAAACGTTCCTTTTTGTTCAGATTTTTTAAGGTGGCTGCTCTCATAGAAGGTTTACCATAGTAGAGATGGTAATTCCGCAGCTCCAAATGTAGCATTCATTCAAACTCTGATTTTTCTTGCTGTCAAACTCTAACTAGCAGCTCCTGAGCACTGCATTCTGTTATCAGTCAGATCAAGGGGACAGCTGTACGATCCTTCACCTAACGTGATCAGAGCACTGCATATCTGAAAGTACTGTCTGGCTTTGGGTGTTAGCAGTACAGTTTGTAGCACTTGTAGTGCTCACAGCCTGGTGTAAATAAAATGCCTAACATTGAAAAGTAATAGAAATTTTTTCTTTCTTAACCATATGATCACAGGGTGGAGTAATTAGGAATTTGTTTGGTTCTTTCAAATCAAGCTTTTCATTTGTCTGTAATTGTTCTTTAGTGTGACGTGTTCTCATATGCTGACGCTGTTGTAATTAAAAAAGAAAAGGAAGAGGGGAGAAAAGAAGGTGATTTTGCAATGTGCTGGGCTGTGATGCTTGTCAGAATCACTTGTGGGTTGCTCCCTGATTTTATTTTCTTTTTTTTTTTGGTGGTGGAACATAGTGATTTCTGAAGAAGTAAGGTGCCTTTTAAGCAGGTTCTTTTAATATTTGAAGAATTATCTAGAAATAGTGACTAATGAAATGAAAGCTTCTAAGAAAGGAAATTATAGTTGAAACAAATGGCATTTTTTAGCTCTGCTCAGATTTGCTCCTTTATTTCTGTGTCTATTGGAAATAAGAATTTGAGGCTGAAACATACTCATTGTAACTTGCTCTCTGGAAACGTCTGAAACTTTCTTTGTGGTTTGGGACTGGGTTGTTTTTCTTTTTTCTTTTTTTTTTTTCCTCTGTGCTTGATCCATCCCCTAAGCTTAGCAGTCTGCTGTTGTCCTGGTGCTTGAAAAATGAAAAGGAAGCTCCAGGAGATGTTAGGTAGGTGTTGGGTTATGGCTGCAGCTTCTACTTGCTTTAGTTTTCCTTAGAAAACATTGTAGTTACTAGATAATTAATAGTTAATTTCAGTTAAATCACAGCATTTAGTGGCTCAAAATAACCCCTTAACCAAGCATGATTGCATTTTCTTGCAGTATTCTCAGACTATTTTTTTTCTTGGAGTTAACCATGGCGAATGGCTGTTCTTCCTACTGAAGTTCAGTTAAAGAACTCAAACTGCTTTGTGCTTGCTTTTGGTTTGAGTGCAAGGATGCACTCGCGTTTTATTCTTGGAAAAAAGTGCTGTGTAACTTCCATGAAATACTCAAATGTTGCACTTCTGTTTTGCCTTATTATCACTACACTCAAGTAATCACTGTTGGTTCAGTTGCTCATTTTCTCCGCCCTTTCATTCAGCACCTGAAATTGGGTCCCCCAAAAGTAATCAAACAATTACTATTTGCAATTACTTCTGATTCCAGAGGGGAAACCCAGATAAGTGTCTTTCTTGCCATAGGGACCTGTCCTCTCCATCTTCCTTGGAAGTGGCATTCTGTGTCTTTTTCTCTTCTGTTCCCACTATTTGGGGAATGGTTAAGTAAAAAAAGGACACGCAGGTATCAAGTATTTGTTAAAATCAATCAATATAATTTATATATATATATAGAAGTTCAGGTTCTTTTTCTTTCTGTCAAGGAGCTCTTTTTTGCATCTCCAGGTGTTCTCATTGCATCCTTGTTGTGTTCCTGGGATGTGGATGGCAGAGAAAAAGCATGTCTGGGGATGCTGTGTTGTGCCTGAGGAGCTGTAGAGGTTGCATTTGCCTTATTCCTTTGCTTTACAACTGTAAGATGCTTGCAGACTGATCAAGTGATTCCTTGGTGGGTTATTTAGACCTCTGTCGATGACATCTGTTTGCTGTTATGAAGGACAATAAGGTGCAAGGATGTCATCTGGTATAAACAGGCATGCAGAACAAGGTTTGTGCTTTCTGTTCTGCTATAGCAGCTCTCAGTTTCCATGCAGCTCTCAGCCTGGCTGTCTTTTCGTCAGTTTTTCTAATTTCCATTATCTTATTTAATTCATTAGAAAGTGATGAAGCTTATTATTGCATAACACCTGTAGTATTAATTCAGTTTGTCTGACTTTTTTCCCATGACTTTTTTTAGATGAATATTGCTGCTACTTTCTGCTTTTGCAGTAGACAGAGCTTTCAAGCATACTAAAGACAGTGTCATGCAGTTGATTTTTGGCAAGCAGAAATCATGTTTTTCACAATTTCTAATAAAAATGTCATTAAAAAAAACAAAAAACAACGATGCCTCATCTGAACAGATTTTGAAGAATCTGTTTGGAAGGGATCGCACTGGTTTACTTCTCTCTCTCTTTCTTTCTTTCTTTTTTGTTTCCTTTTGAAGGAAAACATCTTGTTCCTGTGAAGATACCCAATTTATCGTGTTTTCCAGAATTGATAGTGCATGAAATAATCTTTTAACCAGGCTGCTTGTTATGAGCAGAACAGTATTCAGCTCATTAGCTGATAAATGTCCTGCTTATCAGACGAAAAATAGCAGCTAAAACCTAAGTCTTGGAAAACCCACCTATATATATATGTATGTATGTATGTATGTATATAAGAAATTCAGATGTTGTCTTTGTTTTTATGATGCTAGTGTTAAATGTTTTTTTTGTTTTTTTTTTTTTTAAGTAAAAACTGAATAAAATTACCTTTATGACAGAAGTTATGACAGTTAGGTTGGCAGTGTGAAGTACTTAAAGTTAGCTAGGTGTGAGCAAGATGGCCTCTGGTGCTTTAGGTGCCTGTGCTTGTTGGAGTGCTTAGTGCTCTTCAGTTACTGCATGCACCTGCCTTCTGTAAGACCCCTTTATTGAGTGTTGTGCAGGACTGACTTGTGGGATGATTGCTGTCTTGACAATTTTATATTTGTGATGCCCTCCTAGGTGTGGCTTCTGGTTCCTTCCATGCCCTGTCCCCGTTCCTGCTCCATGTGCTGCTTCCAGGCCTACGTTTTACAGCATGCTCCTGCTCCACAGAGTCATAGAATCATTAGGGTTGGAAAAGACCATTAAGATCATCCAGTCCAACCATCAGCTCACCCCCATCATGCCCACTAACCCACACCTCTCAGTGTCACATCCCCGCAGTTCTTGAACACCCTCAGGAATGATGATTTCCCCCCCTCCCTGAGCAACATATGCCAGTGCCTCACTGTTCTTTCTGAGAATAAATTGTTCCTAATATCCAACCTGAACCTCCCCTGTCTCAGCTTAAGGCTGTTACCTTTCCTCCTGCTTCTCCAGCAGACTGTTGGTGCTTTTTTCCTTGACGCAGCTGCTGTGACCCCACAGAAAGCCTGGAGGTAGGAGAGCACTTCTCAGCCATATAGGAAGGGTCTGTTGAGCCACTGTGCCTTTGACTTGCTCTGTGGGAATGCCTTATATCAAAAGAAATAGGTGTGTAGGAGTTGAGGAGGTGAAACAGGCTCAGGGTTTATGAAATATTCAGTCCTTTGTTGCCAGAGGAATTCCTTGCAGCTTTCTTATTACAGGTTTTGAGGTGGCCCGAAGTGAACGTGGTGAAATGCAGCACTGCACGAGGCGACTTCTTAGCAAATTGCAAGTCCCTGATATAAAACAAGAGTACACCATAGGATTTTGTGAAATTATTTTAACATTATGTTCAATATGAACACCGTGCTTTTAGCAGCCTTTGGTCTTATAACCCCCTGAACCGAGTAATGTCCCTCTGCTGTCTTTTCCCCCAAACAGTGAAAAAGCCAGAACTGTAAAACAATCAGCCTAAAGCCTCAAGGATTGGCAGGCAGCTACTAGTAAGCATCTGCTTTGAGGAGTGAAGTCTAAAAAAGGTCAGTGCACTTAAAAGAGCTTTCACCATAGAGAGCACTGGCTGTGTATAGCTCCACACGGTGCTACCTGAGCCACCCATAATATACATCTATTTGCTTAAATAGTCTTTCACTACTTTATACCATTATATTTAATTTTGCTTTGCTCTTGGGGGGGAAAACATTTGAAAACTTTGGAAAAGCCTTGGGAACAATTTTATTCTGCGTCACCTTATCGTGGTGTATAATGAGCCTACGTTTGTGTGGTGCTGCTAATTTACCAGGTTCCCCAAGGTATCTTAAGAGTTGCTGTGTTTCTGCAGCTGTGGCTGAGTTCCATTCCCAGAGATGTCACAGGATGCTGGGCTGTCCCTTGGAATGTGGGAGTCGTTTAGTCCTGGAGCTGTGCAACATGGGGAGAGGACAGGAGGGGCATAGTGCAGCACTCAGCTGAGGCGGTGGAGAGCCCAGGTGAGCAGAATGAATACAAGTGGTGGAAATACAGGGAGCAGCTGCAAGTGAGAACTTAGCTGGAGCAGGCACACGTATGTCAGAGAAAAAATGTCCTATCTCTCTTTGGCAGTCGGTGGTTCTTACATCTCAGTGTGAGTACTTGGAAAGTAGAAGTGGTCCCTCGCATCATGACAGGGCGAGTGTTTGCTGGAAAAAGAGAGGAGAGTATTACAAATGATGTTTGAGGCACAGCACTCTTTTACAATAATAGATAGGAGAGTACAAAAGTTAGCCTGAATTTCACCAATGCGTTTGTCTGACATGGTCAGATAACAAAAACAACCAGAAAAATCTCACTGCAAAGATATTGGTTAAACAGGAGTGGGGGAAGACGGGTAGATCTTCTTCATTTAAACTTTTCTGACTTGTTTTTTTTTTTGTTTTTTTCCCTGTAATTTTAAATAGCATGAACTTTTGAAAAATGTCATTCTGAAGGAAACAACTCCAACTCATGATTAAGCAGTTTTCAAATAATTTTTATTTCATTTAGTTGTAAATGAGGTGGAAATGTTACATTTAAATGGGAGTGAATTTGTTTCCAGTTATGGTTGTTCCCTTTTCTATGGGAAGAATGCAGATCTTTTCAGAGAGTTCTATTTTCTGAGGGCAAGTTCGCTGCAAGATGTGCTAATGACTTTTAAAAGCAAGGAGATTTATAATTGGAAACTTGTAGGTAAATATGTACTTCTTGGACTCTACCAGACACTTGCTTGTCTTCCAAACTCATGTATGTTGGTTGGAAAGTGAATCGTACTGCGTATGTCCTTTTCTCTACACGAGTTATATTTATACAAGGTGTTCAAACAAATCCAGGCTTTTCTCTTAGTTGAACATCAAGAACTGCAAATTATCTCAGCTAGAAAAAAATTTAACGAGGGCCAGACAGTGTGCAGTAACAAACTGCCATATGTACTTATTGTGGCTTTGGCTTTTCATGTTCTGTGTTCTTGCAGACTTCATTCCTTTTCATCTTCAGGATTACGTTAAAAGTGCCTTTTAAGTAGATTTTCAGATAGGCTCTTTTCCTAGCATGGTAACCCTCTGCAAAGGGATCTTGTGACTTACAGAGTCACTAATTATGGTCAGAAAATGCAAGGACTGAGAGTCATCCAGCACTGAACTTTGCAAAATGGTCATAATTATTACATAAAAGCATGTTGAAAAAGATGAGCAAACTTACTGGATCAAATTCAGAGGCAAAGAAATGAGGAGAAATGGTAAGAAAACCAATAATTTAGCTTTTTTGTAAGGTAATTGTGTTGCTGGTAGAAAGTTGGGTAGCATGCTACCCTAGGTAGTAATAGAGAAATGCTGATTTAGCTGAGTTGAGATTTGTGGTTGTTACTATTTCTGTAAGATAACGTAATGTAAGTTCATACAGAATACATCACTCCATTGTTGCATCGTGTGTTTACTTTCTCTCCTGCCCATCGTTCTTGTTTTGTCTCCTGTATGGTTTTATTTTGATGTGTTGTCTTGATTGCAAAGAGGAGATGATGAATAGGAAAGAAGATCCTTGATGCTGGCTTAAAGCTTGCACCATCCCCTCTGGTGGCACCAATGGCATTTTCTGTGCTGTTTGTAACAAAGCAGTGAGTGACAGACTTCGTCCTGTCTACAAATCCTTGTAGGACTTGATGAGGAGCTGTGATGGACCACTTCTGCCTTCTAAGGACCACTAATTGCCAATGAGAAACGATAGCATCTGTGTGCTGCGTGATGGTGACAGCGGAGCTTTTTGTGGGAAGATGTTGGCTTTTGCCACAACAAAGTAACCTTTGATCAAATGAGTGTAGTGGGTGGATTCTACCATTCGCTTTTATAGAAGATAGTGTATGACCATAGGTGCAGAATTTGTACACTTGCAGAAATGAAATAACCCACAGGTAAAGGAGATGCTGCTTATTGCTTATTCTTATTCACATATCTCAGTCCTAGTTCATATTAACTGAATTCATTCCTATTTTGCTCTTGGATTTTCCTAGTCTGATGACCATTTTGGATAACCTTTTAGGAATGTCTAGTTTTCAGGACATGTGCTAAGACCAGGAAGCGTGCTGTATTGAGCAAGTTCAGACGTTGACATTCCACATCCTATGCAGGGTTGCACTGCCTGCTGGCACCAGGAGTTCCCCTGGAAATGGGACATGCAGCCCCAAAGGTCTGTGTGGGGGGACTGGCACCTCTTTGCTTTTTAAAATAAGCTGCTTCGTGGTGTTAGCAGAATGCTTTGTACTTGCTCTTGGAATCTATTTCTGCAAACATGAAATGGCGTTTTATAACTTGGCTAACAACTAGTGGTTTTTTTTTTTTTCTTTCCTGTAAAGGAGAAAAAGAGCAAATGCTTCATTAAAAGTAGTGTTGGAGCATGCAGCGTGAATCACGGTATGTATATTTTTGTACTAGTTAGATATGTTCCAAGGCAGGGCACAAAAGATTATCCCTAGGAACATAAGGTGTGGATGGTTTTCGATCTGCTAGCAGGTGGCCTTTTTTGTCGTGGTAGGTCTGGACTTTGGTATGTGACATGGCACTGAGTGCAAGCACGCAGTCAGTGAGCAGGTGAGCTCAGAAGTTTTGTAAGCGACATCACCATCTGTGTGCCTGGTGCTTGCAGGGCTGGGCTGGGAGGACTCTGGGGTGGGATGTCCTGGGAGATGTGCCTTGTTCTTGCAGTACAAAGTGATTGGCATCTGAGCACCTGGTGAAGGTGAGTTGCTCATTCATAGTATCTTTGGCTCTAACTGCAAATTGATGTGTAATTATGTGCCCACAGTTACAGATTTATGTACAGATTTAAGAACCATGAGTAAGATATAAGGAAACCTTTGTAAAATGGTTTGTTGTCCCTGCTCTGCCCTGATGCTGGTGTGGTTATTCCCCCCATACCTGCAGGTTTTGTTCAAGTGCAAACTCAAGTTGCTCAGCTGTCCATGTGCATGGAAGGTGCAGGCAGGCAGAATGGACTTGGCTGTGGTCCTTTAACACTTAGGATATCCCAAAAGCCTTGGTGGGCAGCTGTGGTCTGTGCCTGCCCCAGGGCTGCGTGTGGAAGGACTGGGGGGACGTGGGATCACCTGCAGGTGTACTGAAAGCAGGAGAGACAGACAGGTGGCAAGCTACCATCTGCTGGCTGTTTGCTTACGAGATGGAGGCGAATTTAATAGTTTCCCTTTCTCTGTGGGATAAGGCAACCATTGCAGTGTTGTGCTGCTGCTGTTGACAGTCCCGTGCTCTGACATGAAGGAGATTTCTATCCAAAGAAGAAAAACAAAGCAGTGTCTGGCCAGCATCTCTCAGGAGCTCTCTTTTTGTCGATATGGATTGGGCTGCTCTCTGATCTGTGGCTGCATGCTGGCTCGTTGTTCTGCTGTCTGTGTACCTCGAAATGAGGTTTTGTGTGCAAGGAGCAGTGCAACCGCTTGCTGACTGAGTCAGCACTTTGCTCTCGGCTGGTCTGTGCGGCTGCAGCAGCAGAGCTCAAATGCACTGACACAGATGAAAACTCTGTAGGTCAGATGTTTGAAGCTCATAAATCATAGGAGGGAATTTGCTTTGTTTGCAAGGGACCAGTTGGCTTCAGATTTTGGGGTTTAGAAATGAAAGCAGTGGCCATCATTTTTTGCATATGCGGTGTGGGGAATGGAAAGTCTTTGTAGCCACTTTGGCCAAACTTGAAGTTTCATCCACGGCTTATTTGTGCTTGTGGCGTAGCACACGATGTGATGTTTCTGATACACTTTCTAAGTGAAAGGCAAGTACATGAAGAAACAGATTTTCTGCAATGCTTTGTGAGTTAACAGGTGTTGCTGCAATTACTCGGCAGCACGAGAACTCTGCCTTGTTGGTAAAAGCCACCCTTTCTGGCTGATCAAAATTTCCTAGAGCAGTTTTACCACCTCAAATTTATTTTTTATTTCTTTTTTAATTGCTGTGTGATGCAATCACTGTTTGCCAACTCTGTTTGCTGTTTCCTTATTTCTTTGGCACGTTTAATATTCGGTGATCTTTGTGACTTGGATTGAAAAGCCAGAGCTGTGGCATGTGCCTCGTTGGGTTTGGTTGAGTACAACTGGAACAAAGAGAAAAATCATTCCTGTTCCATGAGATAAATTCATTATTACATAAATAATTTCTCATTTTATATATTTATATATATATATATATATATATATATATTTTCTCATTTCTCTCTATTTCTTCCTCTGGAGGTCTTGGCTTTCATACTATATGAATCAAGCCTACTGGAGATCTGGGAAACCTAAAGAATTGCTGACAGGTCTGTTGTTAGCTTTTAGGGCCAGAGCTTTGCCTTTAAATACATATAAAGACATTTAAAAGATGGAGGGAAATCTTTGCTGACCTGGGAGGTGATATTAGCAGTGTATATGTGTATATATGTATTTTTGTGTGTGTGGGTAGGGAGGTAAAATTGTTCTGCAATGGCAGGTAGGACACAGTTCTGTCTTGTACAGCCTTCCCTGAATAGCAGCTGGGTGAGATCCTTTTGCTCAAGCATCTTGTATGAGATAACATCCAGGAAGCAGTATTTATTTACCAGGTTGCAGGTGATTTCAGGTTTAGTCTTCCTATGATTGCAAATGTTACTATTCCTACTTCAGTGTGCTTCTTATGAAGCAATTGTTGCTTGAGTGTTTCAGGTTGTGTTTTTTAGGGATACAGAAATCTGCTTCAGTTACTTGTATATTTCAGTATGTACAAGGTAGGTGTGTTGCTGTTTCAGGCAGCTGAGGAGGGTGACACAGTTTGGACAGAAACAATCAGTTGTTTCTGTAACTTCAGCAGTTACAAGCTATCAGGAGAATAGGAGCACTTTGGGTTCTGTGTGCCTGGCTCCAGGAGGGGTGAATCAAAATTCTGGGGCTGGTTATTTGTATCTGTTTACAAAGATTTTTACATTTAAGAAAAGATATTCAGAACAGGAAAAGGATTATATTCTCTAAAAGTTGCATTTTCCTTTATGCGCTGCACCACGCAGGAACCTTACTCCATTTTCCAAGTTCTCCAGCGCATCAGAGTTGAATGGCTTTATGTCAATTGAATGGCTTTATGTCAATTAATATTGACAGGAAGTCAGTTTGAGCAGCATTGGAAAATGGAAGTGGTTGGCAGAACTGGCTAATTTCACTGAGTTTCCTTTTGCTAAAAATATCTTTAAAAGAAGCCCTCCTTTGACAATACAATGAGTGCTTGTTTGGCTGTAGTTTGGAATTGATGGTGGCTCTTGTCCTTTAATGAAAAGGGCTTGAAAAATATGAATAACCTTTTGAAAAACACTCGGCTTCCTCTGTGCAGTTCATGGTTGTGCTCGTGTCCTCCAGGAGCTCACATGGGTAAGCTTACATAGCACCTTGTGTGGGTGCTTACCTTCGGTGCACGTGGAACTCTATGGGCACGAGGGGTTGGCAGCAGCAGTGAAGTCGTGTGGTGATGCCTGTGGGAATACCCTGAGGTGGAAGGGACCTGTGAGCATCGAGTTCATCTCCTGCCTCCACGCATGACCATCCAGAAGGACTATCTGAGATGTGTTCTGTGGTCTTGGGTGGTAGTTGGAATCCTCAGAAAAGAGAGAGAAATGCTACAGGTGCAGTCCATTTAGCTGTCAGCCTGCTGCCATGGCTTTGGCACGGTGCTTTGGAGGTGTGCTGCACTCTGTGTGCTGCTCTTGGTTCTGTTACAGAGCCACAGCTGTCTGTTGCTTGCTTGCAAGCTGCCTTCTGGCATCCTGAATGTGGAGGGAAGGTTGAGCTGTCTGGCGGTGGCCATTTGTATTGCTGCCATTTTGTGCCAGGAATTGTCTTCGTCTTCTGGATGATGATTTCAATCCTTCTTTTTCAATTTTTATGCTTTTGTATAGACAAAAGCGTTTTTTGTTTTTTTTTTAATAGAAAATGAAACATTGAGCCAGCATGTTGTAACAGGGAGCACCACACATGCTTTTTTTCCCCAGATACAATTACACGTTGTTGCTGGTGAAGGCAGTAAAATTGCTCCACTGAGCTCCTTGCACCAGCACCTATCTCCAGCTCTCTCCTTTCTCAGTCTCCTTCAAAACCTGCTCTGCATTGCCCATGAGACATTCACCAGGTCTCCACTGTTGTCTCTTAGATTCAATTGAACTGAAAACAGCAGCCTTTTTAAAGTTTATTTTTTATCTTTAAAAATATTCTTTTTTTTTTTTTTTTGTCACTTTACAACACTGATCTGTGTTGTAGCTGTTGGGCACTGCTACATGAGCTGAGTTTACAAACATTTAGAAACAGAGTGTGTTATTGCTGAAGACCAGCTGACAGCCACTGGAGGCTCTTACCCTGCTGTCAGCTGGGTTTTTGCATGTAGCCATTGCATTTCCTATTGCTGGAGGTTTGCAAGCATGTAGATTATACAGCACAGAGAAGTTTTAAAATAGAATGTAGCGAGGCTGGTAATCTTGAGATTAGGACAGGTTAATGGATGGTTTAAAAGCTGGGTATAAAATCTTAAGTATGTAGTAAGGAACCAGCTTATGCTGCTTTGGGAATCTCTGTGCTGGAGAGAAGTTAAAAGCTGCTGCTCCCAGCCTGCTGTAACCCTTTGCAGCAGAGTGCTCCAGAATATGGTTACTGGGAGCAGCAGGGTTTTGCTGTGGGGTTTGTAGCACAGTCTGTGATGCTGCCACAGGAATGAATGCGGGCAGAGGGCTGGGAAAGGTTTTCTAGTTCTGGTTCTTGCTAATGGTTCAAGCATGCAAAATATTATTTAATTGATTTTGGTTATCAGCTTTATGAACTTATGCAGAGGATGGAATGTCAGGGAAGAGGCAGAGCTCCTGTGGTGGCCTTAAGGAGATTCTAGCAGCTCCTGTGCCTGGGAAAAGCAAGGGGCTCTTCAAGATTGCCAGCAGTACTCTGACAGTGAATGCTGCCCTGCAAAGAAAAGTTATTTCCAGGTTAAATGGTGGGCTGATGTGGGAACATGAAATTCTTGCTGCTGTTGATTGTCCTTTTATTTTCTTCCATGGAGATAAATTGGAAAACCTCTTGAGAGTATTCAGAATTGTGAAGTCCTTTGGGGGGGGTGCCCAGCGTTCTGAATTCATACGTGAGTCTGTGCTGCTGTCTGTGACACGTGATGATGATTTTGTAGAAAGGTAAAAGGAGCTCTGCAGGTTTCAGACATCTCTTCAGTTAGTCTGCATTATAGCCATTGGTGGAAAAGCTCAAGGTACTGTTAAAAGACGTGCTATAACCTATCCTTACGAGAAACTCCTTCCTAATTTTGCTTGTCTGGAAGGATAATATGATTTATTCCTTCAGAGCTCTCAGTTGACTTCTCAGTATGTTTATTTGAAAATGAACTTCAGTTTTTTTTCTAATATTCCAGCTCTGCAGGTGACTGCTGACTGCATGCTGTCCTGTGCTGGAAGCAGAGCACAGCTCGTGGCTCAGCAGGTCAGAAAGCAGATCTCAAAGCACAGTGTTGTGTTGCAGTGCGGCGTTAGATTTCACTGCAGGTTGAATTGAGGCTCTCTTGTGCTGAAAGAATGAGACTATAGGTTTGTTTGAAGAGACAGGCACTTAAAATTAAAGCAGATCTCTCTTCCATCAGGTCAATAAAGAACATTCATGTTTATGACCAGGGTGTTGTGTTGAGAACTAGCGATGACGTCAGAGGGTGGCTCACAACTGAAATGTGCTACTGTACACAAATACATAAGGCTGTATTATGTTTAAGAATTATGTTGGTTTTTTTTTTTCCACGTATACTAATTACTATAGGTCTTCTGCAGTGGGTCTTCAGAGCCACGGATGTAGTATTTTTTGTATTACCATTGGGCTTTTCAGTTTTTTTGCTGTTGTTTAAGTGATGGACAAATATTAACCTGAACAAGTGCTGGCTTGAAGTAGAAACATTCAACTCTTAACTGGAAGAGAGGTTTTATATTTATGCTAACTTTGGCTTCTTTTCTCTCCTCTGTTACAGAAGTACTAATACGGAGCACTTGACCTTCTAATCTCTAACAGCTGAATCTCCTGAGACCAGGATTAGGAAAAGAGTGCCTTCAGAACCAATATGTAGCAAATGGGTTATCGCACCTCTGAAGCTCCTCCCTTGGTTCAACACTTGCACGTTTTAAGGATCCTTGTAGCCACAACAGTGAATTGCTCTTGTTAACTTCAGAAGTGGATTTCATGTGGTGCTTGCTAAGTGTTGAGTCACCATGAGTAGTAATCTAGGAAAAGAAAAGGACTGTAAAGAGAAGGATCCAAAAGTCCCGTCGTCAAAAGAAAGGGAGAAGGAGGCCAAAGCCTCTGGAGGATTTGGGAAAGAAAGCAAAGAGAAGGAACCCAAGACCAAAGGGAAAGATGCCAAAGATGGAAAGAAAGACTCCAGTAGCACGCAGCCTGGGGTAGCTTTTTCAGTGGACAATACGATAAAAAGACCTAATCCAGCCACAGGTACCCGCAAAAAATCCAGCAATGCTGAAGTGATCAAAGAGCTAAATAAATGCCGGGAAGAGAATTCAATGCGCTTGGACTTGTCCAAGAGGTCTATACACATGCTTCCATCAGCTGTCAAAGAGTTAACGCAGTTAACAGAACTTTATTTATACAGTAACAAACTGCAGTCTCTACCAGCAGAGGTGGGCTGTCTCGTGAACCTGATGACACTGGCCCTGAGTGAGAATTCACTCACCAGTTTGCCTGACTCTCTTGATAACTTGAAGAAACTGCGCATGCTTGACCTGCGGCATAACAAACTGAGAGAGATTCCTTCAGTGGTGTACAGACTGACTTCTCTCGCCACTCTTTACCTACGCTTTAATCGTATAACTACTGTGGAAAAGGATATCAAAAACTTGTCAAAACTCACCATGCTTAGCATACGAGAGAACAAAATCAAGCAACTACCTGCTGAAATTGGTAAGCGATTGCACTGATTAAAGGCTTAGTTCTGTGCTGAAGTTGATCTTGCAGTTCAGCTAGGTATATGTAAACTACCTCCTTTTCAGGTGCTCTGCTCTATTTAAACTGTGCATAAAATTGTTGTCTTGATCATACTGTCGCAATGTTGGCTTATAGTGAGAGTAATCAATACCCTGGATGTAATTTTTCATACAAAGCAACCCTCCTTTTTCTACATCTATCATCCTAAAACCAGCTAGATCTTGTTTTCATCTTTGCCTTGTGCTTCCACATATTGTGTCTTTGGAGCCCAGATGGTTTGAAAGAAAAAGAGAAGATACAAGGGCACATCTTACTTTCAGATTTCTTTATAAATCATTTATGAGCTGTTGCAAGTTATAAACACATTATGGGCATGTTACAGAGGGATATGACCATGGTAAGAGAAGGTAGAAAAGGTGCCACATGCTATTACCATGAGCAAGCTGTTGGATGCCATAACAGTTAATAATGCAGGTTAATGATTTGTGAAAGCCTCTCCTTTCTCCAAGTTCTGAATATATTAATGTGTGGAAGCTTAGTATAATACGGCCAAATGTTGTATGCATGGTTGTTGATTCTTATGACTTTTTAATGGATGATATTTGCTTTTTCCAAATGTTGTTACAGAACAATGAAAGATGGCTACGTGAAATGATATAGAAGTGGTGTATTGATTTAAACAGTCCCTGACAGAAAGTGTGCTGGAATGGCTGTATTTCAATAACTGCTAAGTTGTTCCTAATAGCTTCAGATTTGTGGGATACATCTCTTCATCAGACTGTTTTCAAGCAGTATTTCAGTATCTTAAGTGCTTCATAAAAGGGAGAGTGTATCATAAGCTTTTTTCTTGTGTGGCTCCAGTTTGTACAATACAAGCACTGGTTAGTGCTGTTAGGGAGGGGGCACAGAACTTCATTCTTCATGGAAGAAAGTTGAAGCAACTTCTTTAAGTGGGTAGAAAAAGCTCCTGCAAGATGCTTAGCCCTTGTAACACTGTGAGTAAATTCCTGTACCTTTATTTGTTCATTTATTTCTAAAGTGGGTGTGGGACTTCTTCCTGTTAACACTTCTGCACTGGCTTGGGTACATGTTACTGAAGTCGGTCGCTATGTTCACTAACATTTACAAAGGTTGGGAAATGTTTTTGTTTTGATCTTTTTCAAGCCAGCAGTGTTTGTTTCCTCCAGCACTTTGATCTGGTAGATATGTGATATCACTTCTTCTGGATAGCAGGAACTCCTGGAACTTCTTAAACACCTGTCAAATTATCAGCAATGTGCAGTACAGACAACGTGTACAGCATGAAGGAAGAAGTGTAATGTTGCTGGTGTCAGTCTTTGGCTCCCTGCAGGTGCTGTTGGAATGGATTCTGTCATAGCCACAGAAACAGGATTTTACTGAGCAGAAATTAAATAGTTAATGTATGTTTTCTGATGAAACAATTTCTCAGTTGGCACTGGCATTTCAGCAGTCCTAGGAATTTCCCCTGAGAGAACTAAGGAATGGTAATTTTGACCTATTATTTGACACTTCATTTTAAACCTCACGGCCTCTGAATCTTTCACTAATTGAAGAATCGTACTGGAAATCATGGAGCTGATGTTTGCAACCAAAACATGCTGTGTGTTCATACATCCATTGGAGAAACTGTGACTGACTTAGCTTCTTAAATTATGTTATGCATTTGTCAGTGTTTTACCCATGTCCATTTTGTGGCTCGGTTATTAAATGTAATCCAGCAGAGTCAGCCCATGGAGTTCAGCTGGGGATAGTTCTGCAGACGTTTAAATTAGCAGCGTGCGAGGAAAAAGCTTTTCAATGTTGCATTCCAGTGCTTGGTGTTGCCCTCTGCAAACCTTTTGTAGGTGTGTATGATACTGCAGATATTGCTGCTGCTGGGAGTGCTTTGTCTCTCAGCTGTTTTGTTTGCTGAGTTCATCTGTTAAGTTTCCATTTAGGTACATCCTTTTTGTATGTACTTGTTCACAGCAGTCTTGAAAGAGGTGATATGTAACAGTTTCGTGGAGAAACTTAGATAAGTGAATCATGAATGCATGTGTACGTTACTTTTTATTGCTATGGGTCAGCAGCTCAGCATGGAAGGTGTTTTAGAAGCACAAATACAAGGAGGCTGTCGCTCTGCTAAGCTTCTGTGGGGTGTTCCCATGTTCAACTGCAGACTTGATGCAGAGCAAACTTCTCTGATGAGGTTGCCTGTAATTAAACCGTTGAAAAACTAAAGAATTGTTAAGCTTAAGTAACACAGTTACAGCTGCCAAACATACAAAATAAGTGTTTGAAAACCTTTTTCCTCAAGTGGCAAAAACAGATAAGATGGTTTCACTTCTGTGATTTTCAATTTCATGTGTCTTTGTTCTGGTACAAAGATGAAATGTTTGAGTTGGACACAACTGAGAAATGCATTTCTTACTTTCCAATGGAATTTCTCTGTTTCTTTAAATGCTTGTTAGTTCTCTACATTTTGTGTGCACGCTTTAAAAGCTGCTGGTCTTTTCGGTCCCAACAATGTTAATCTGTACATTTATAGCACAGCTCCTAAATATTACGTGCCAAGCTGAACATAACAGTAAACATTCTTGTATTATCAACTTGTAAATAACACAGAAATTCTCGTTGCTCCAAAGCAGGAAGTAAAATGAGGCCATTATCTTTTATAAAGCAATATCACGAGGAACATTTCAAATTCTTTTCAAAAATACCCCATTGTTCTATGGCCTGAGGCTCACATATCTGATGGTAAGCTAGTCTACTTCTTTGTGTTTTTGAAAACTCACAGATTATGTGACCTGCTGGCCTGTCGGGGGGTTGGAGATGCATGATCTTTGAGGTCTCTACCAACCTGGGCCATTCTGTGATTCTGTGAAAAGTCTTGCAGCACCTAGCTGTGATGTGCTGGTTAGCAACCCTGGTGGGCAAGTGTGCAGAGAACCCATGGTTTGCTTTTGCTGGTAGACCTGCTGCAAAAGGTTGCTCTGAACAACAACAACAACAACAACAAAAAAGCTCAAGCTTGAGGCCTGAAAGGTGGGGTGCTGTGGCTCTCGGAGAGCTGGGGCTCAATGCTCTGCATAGCACTGTAGCACTTAGATGCCATTTGGAATCTCCACTTATTTTTTCTCCTTTGTTAAACTTTGAATTGATCTTCTCTTCGATCCTGTGGTACCGTTCCTTCTTTGATAAATGTCTCATTGACAATATGCTGCTGGTGATGTGATTTCCAAATAAGGTTCTAGAAATGCTTATCTGCTGGCAAGTGCTAGTATTTGTTAGAAGGAGATTTTTTTTCAGGGAAACCTGAAACTAATGCTAAAGCATTTCTTAAAAGCTTGAGTGAAGGTAAAATATTTTACAAAACGTTTGTAAAGCATGTAATCCATCAGATTTGAAGTGGAATCTGCTATGAAACAACTGGACTGTTAGTGCAGTAGTGTCTTGATAAGGATCTATAACGGATGAACCTTCAAACATGGAGCTGTTGGGATACAATCTTGTATTTGGTTCTGTTTTGGACTTCAAGGTGTCCTTAGTCATTAGGCAGTACAAACTCAGATGAGGTGACTACAGCAGGGGGAAAAGTTGCTTTGCATTCAGAATGTCTTTATATGAAAGGGGAATTGTTACTATCTATAGTTAGTGAACAGATGTGTGCATTTCTGGCCTTTTTTTCTCTTCAGAATGTAGTACCAGCTTGGTCCCTTGCATCCAGTAATAGAGAGGATGATGATTTAAATTTCCCAGTCTTTCCAGTATTCAGAAGATTTCTTAATTCCAAATAATAGCTTACTGTACTCACTCGCACAGTAAACCAGTAAATGGTAAAACTGTTCTCTGTACTTAGGAAAAAGATTTTTTTTTAACTCAGCAAACTCAGGCTCTAGGTACACAGCAAGTCATTGCTACCAGTTATTTGTTGGACTTCCCTTACCACTTTTCCAGCAACATATATGTTGCCTCTACATTTTTAATGCAAGCGATTTTAGTAGGCTGCATGGTAACTGAGGTCTTGATATGCACCGTTTTATTTTTAAAGTATAAATGGATTCCTTGAATGAGAGCTAAACATGCTTAAAAATGAGTTTGACTGAAAGCATTCAGAACATCCTTTTTAACTCATTCTATTTTGCAGGTTTAGCTAAAAGCTGTGTTGAAGGGCGACTGAACTAATGCTCGATCCTGCCTCTTGCATCTGAATGACTCCCTGGACAGTTGATTTATCTCACTAAACCAACAGAAACATTTGTGATTTCTCTACTTTTGTTTTCTGTTACTTTAGTTAGCTGAGTACAAGGAAGTTTCTACTCAAAGTGGAACTAGTGTAGGAGCAGTGGGCCAGCATGGCCTGGAGCAGGAGAGCAGGACCACTGCTATTGGTGGCACTCAGCTCCTAGATGAGCTTGGGAAGTCTTACAGGTAGGATTGCATGGGTTAGATGACAGCAGGAGAAATGCACTGCATGTGGCTTGAGGAAAGATGGGTTACTGCCCATAGAACCATTGAAAATGCACCAATTTATCATTTCAGAATCTTCTTCCTCCTTTTCATCTCTGCTGTCCAGAAAATCCTATGTGACACTAGGAGTTTTGGTAGCAGTAGCTATGCTTCACCTTCCTGAAGCAATTTTTGTTGTGTTTATATGTTTTTATAATTTTTTTCTTAGCAATGAGAATTTATTTACACGTTTATTGATGGCAAAGCTGCTCTGCGTTTCTCTTTGTGTACCTATTTTTTCTTGTAAGAGTGCATCCTGCTCCAATTGTGGCCCTAATAAAATGTCCGCATAAAACCAGGACAACTGTACATACAGGACTTAACCTGACCCTTTCCCCGGATCCAAACCGTTTTCATATTGGGGATTTCCTGAGTCTGGTGCAGCTTTTCTATTTAGGAATTCTCAACAGACTTCTTGTCCAGGGGCTGGACCATTTTTTCCTTTAAACTCTTCTCATCCTTGGCAAAGTCCACGAGTTTGCTTTGGACACAGCTTTTGATTGCTACGTTTAATGAACTCCAGCTCTTGCATTTGGAGGTTATCTGTCATCCTTATCTCCATGCCATTTACAGTGTGTATATCGGTCTTCCAAGTTCTGCTTCTGACCATGAGTGGAGTGTTTGAAGCTGATCATTCCACGTGTGCAGCTAGGTGTGTCTTTCTCCTGGTCCCCCATATGTATCACTTTATGTCACATTGGTTGAATTCGCAGAATCACAGAATTGTAGGGGTTGGAAGGGACCTCTGGAGATCATCAAATCAAACCCTCTGCTAAAGCAGCTTCTCCACAGTATGTCATTTTGTTGTTTGGTGACTTTGTCTTTTGAAGTTCTAAAGTGCTTGACCTTGCTCTTGTCCTTGTAGTCATGAATAATTTGGTATTAACTCTGCTGCTCAGCCTTACACTTGTTGAACATGTATACGTTCCAAGTGCAAAAGCAGAACTTACCTGTTCTCTTTGCTGTTGAATCTCTGGTCACATCCATAGGAAAAAGTGTTAACAGGAAGGATTCCATGTGGAAGCTTTGCCAAAACAATCTCCAAGAATAAATGTGGAAGTGAGGTCACAAGGTGGACTCTGCCTTCATCACCATATCTGGTAAATTGTCCTTTCCAGGGAGATCAAAAGTTGAAGTTTAGAATGGAAGAATGTGAATGCTATCGTGAGTCAGGCAGTGAGCACGAGAAGGATGAAAGCCAGAGGAACTGCTTTGGGTTGAAGCCAAGCAAATGCTTCAATCTGCAGGCTGTTACTTGAGCTTGCCTTTTGCATTTCTTGTATCTAGATTTTATTGCATTCCCCCACGCTATATTGAAAGACTTGTTTTGCATAATCAAGTTGATATTTTCTTTGCAAAGACTGTTGCATCTTGTACAAGTGTTTGACTTTTTTTTCCTTTTTTACATAGAAATCAAATAAAAATACTGTTGTCAACACAGTTGAAATTGCATCTACACAGCTTCTGCAAGTTTCTTAACACTCTAAATATTGTGTTTTCTGTCTGTGAATGCAACTTTTATTCTATGGAGAATCTGGTCAGGGCTGTTCTGCAAGGGAAATATTTTTAGATTGTAATTCAGGGAATCTGCCTACACCAGACTTGGAATGTCTCTTAAGGCTCTCTTCTGTTCTTCCCTTCCCCCATCTAACCCATTATTTAGATCATTTGTGGTTTCTTCACTACTTTGAAACGTTTTCACAAGACTTGCACCTGTTCTCTGTAGCATAGGCAGCAAACCAGATGTGTGCAGCTGCATTACTTCATATCTGTCTTACACTGAGTGTAGTGCCACCTTATTCAATGGCTGGTTAGTTGCAAAGCTTCTCAGTGATGCTTTTAATTTCATTTCCCTTTTTTTTAGCAGATCTAACAATATTGAGAAGAAATTATTGTGGTTTTATCTAAAAGCCCCTTCTTCAGTTTCAGCAGTTTGAAAGAAGCTCAGCTGTGTTCCTGGATTTGCTTGCCATGCTAATACCTGCAAACACAGTGGTTGAGAATATTTTCAAATGTTTGTATTCTAATGTGGTTAAAGCCTGGAGCTGTGAACTGGAGTGTAATAAATAGAGGCACTGCTACGTGTACCCAAGGAGTCAGAAAATGACTGATGCGGTTCTGGTTGCTTTCTTGAGCTTCAGGAATGGTGAACCACTTGCTTTTGGCTAGCTTCAGCTTTAGAGTCTGGGTTCCAATTCCTGTCAGACCCTTGTGGGGCCTTGGTGTTGTGTTGTCAGCCGGGCAGATTTGTCCTTGCCTTCATTTTTTTTTCTTTTTTTCTTTGGACTGGCTTTATGATAATGATTAAGTAGTCCTGCCTCTTTGATCTTTACTGGGTTGATGCCCTGGATGTTATTCCAGTGAACGCTGACAGCTTGTTAAAAGTCCAGCAATTTTTTAATATCAACGCTGCAATTATTTGAACTTCTTGAACGCTTCTTAAGTGCTGAACAGAGGGGAACATTCAACTTCTCTATGCTTGCCCTGCTAATGCAGTGCTACGTGGGTAGCCCTTACTATATGTCAGAGCACCGTGCTGCTCCTCACTCTGAGTGCCCAACACCCCAGGACTCAGCCTCCCTGGGACTCCAGCTCCTCCGCTTTGCAGAGCTGGGGCTGTTCTGAGCATCCTGGGCTGCTCCACACTGCCCATCCCAGAGCCCATCTGTAGCCTTCTTGCGTGTTTCATATGCTCACAATGGTGTTTGAACATGTTTTCATTTGTATTTCTTTACTTATAACTGAAAGTAATAAGAAGTGGTTTTGCTGTTGTCTTGTCAGAGCTTGTTTTAAAACAGATTTATAGGGTTTCTTTTAGGTTCAGCTTAGCTTCTGTCTGTTTGGTTCCCATAGCAAGATTCTGTTACACATTCTGCAAATTGTAAATATTGCACCATGCTTATTACTGATTTATATGAATGTTTCAACTTTGATATGTAATTTCTGACCTTTTTAAGATTTCATTCTATCTACTCCCTAATTCCTTGTAAGCTATATGTTGTCAATAATAATTCAAAATAACTGTGACTTCCTAACTGATGGACAGTTGGTTACATGTAGCAAAAAATCCATTCTATCTGTTATAATGATGCACTCAACCCTGGTAGTGAGGCAGAAAGCTCTGAAATTGTAATCTTTTTGTTTCTAAAATCAGAATGCTTCAAATAGATTTATAGACAGGCTAAGAAAATCTTTTGCTTTTTTGCCCAGATCAGGGAGCCTAGTGAGAGATGAACAATTATCACAGCAATGGGAAATATTTGAAATGAATTCACAGTGCAGCTGATTGCAGATAATTGCCCTTACAGACCAGCTTGCAGGCAGAGCACCGGCACACCAGCATGCACCTCCATTACTGTGCCTGCATCCTGCTTTTCCTCACTCTTTCTGCAAGTCTTTATCCTCTTGCTGTCTGGCCCAGGATTTGCCATGTTGTGAAGGATTTCACAATTTTCAATCTGCTTAAGCATGGGCAGGCATGGAGTTAATCCGCTGGAAAACAGGTTCTGTTACAAATTGCGTTTGCCATCCAGAAGAATTGCCTACTGGGTGAGTTGGTGGTTGGAGGCACTGAAGCCTGTTTGATACTGCCCTATACTGCCTGCCTACATTATTATTAATTTGTGAGTCCTTTGATATTCTTTAATGCAGCTGTACGCTGGTTTTAAATGGCCATGAGGAGCACTGGGTTACGTAAGGCAGGGCAAGTAGCTTGGTCCTCTTGTCACAACAGGCTTTTGAGGCTGGCTGTGTTACGGGGCTGCTGTTCTGCCTCACTGGGTGGAAAACACCGGGCTGTCTCTTCATCAGGCTGTGTTTTTCCAGGAGGTATATTTAGCTGTGTCATGCTGTAACATTTTGTCTCTGTGTACCTCTCAGTAGTAGTGAGGTGATTGCTCATAACACCTTGCTGAGGGTTTTTTTTTGTGCTGCACACTTAGCTGTATTTTTAGCCATGTTTTTAACCAGAAGTTAGTTGGGAGACTGCAAAAACGTTCTCTTAAAAGTGCATGTGAATTGTCTGCCATTTGTAAGATTTTAAGAACTACAGAATATGGTGTAATTAACCATTCTGTGAAGACTATTTATGGGCATTACTCCTAATTTAAAACTTCTTATTACCAAACCAGCTAGTACGTGCAGTTTCTGCCTGCTGTCCTGGCAGACTTTATTTAGATAGCTTTTCTTTTTTTCACGTCAATTGCACCAAAATATAATACTTTAAAAAAAAAACAAAAAAAACCCCACCACAACACAAAAAACAAACTGTCCAACCCCAGCACTGTGTCTAGCTTGTTTCCCAATTCTACAGTGCAGTTGCAAGTGGTCAGTAGAGAATCCTTTCTTCACTACTCTAATGTAAAAATCCATGTATTTTGGATGTTACTTGTAGTGGGGCAGGGAATGGGTAAGGTGAGGATTCTTTCCAGCTGTGGGCAGTGCACTTCTTAACTGAATTGAGATAAAAACGTGTTTCAGCAAAGTTTATCATGTTGTGAATTAGAATGGAACAATTTTTTGGTTCTTTTAATATGAATGAGATCTTGAGTGCCCTTCTCATTAGCAATTTTTTTTTTTTTTTTTTTTTTTTTTTTTTTTTGTGCCTGTGCAATCTTTTCTTTAGTAAAACTTCAGTTTTGATTCCTGACATGATTAGAGAGTGAAGCAAAGTTAGTGAGAAGGCAGGCCAGGTTCTCCTTGTTGGGTGGACGGCATGGCTGGTGTTGGTTTATAAAGGAGCAGACCCTTTTTTCTTATCCTCCTCCTTTCCCACTCTGGGTTTTCTCATACTGACTCCTCCCTTTTCCCAACCCTGGAGGTCTCACAGTAAGTCTTGCAGTCCCCAGGCGCTCTTCCTTGCATCCACAGTGTCAAAGCACCACTAGGGTTCCCCCTCCAGTGCTGAAGCTCTGTGTGCATTTATGTATGCAGGTGAGCCTCTACCACATTGCCTAAATATTTTTACCCTTTCTGAGAGAAGCATATCTAATGTAAGAATTCATCATTCACTTTGCATACGTTCTATTAACTTGTACATTATCTGAGATTGCTGACATAAAACTGATAAAGTATTGTAAGAATTTTGCTTCCCCCCTACTCTCCTGCCTGTAGGCTAAGAAGGACATTTTGGTGAGATGCTGTCAAACCACAAATATCACTATGTCCAAGAGCAAGATTCCTTACAGAGCAATGTGCACTAAAAGCTGAATAATACAATATCACTAGAATGTGATCTGACCTTAACTCTTGCCTGGTTTCCATTTCAAAATCTAAAATTTGTTGGACAATCCCCAAACTGTTTTAACATTTAATATTTTTATTAAATATGTTTGCCATGCCTACATCTTCAATATGGAAACAATAAAGCGTGCCTGTCCAAATCAAGCCAAAATATTAGCTGACCTGTAGCTGGCTAAATAACCACAGGTGTCTCTATTTCTTTTTCCTCCTTCCCAACATTAGCTATGAGATGTTTGTGGCAATGTGTATCTCACTGTTGTCAAAGTTTTCAGCAGGTGCAAAAGTGAAATGCAGCAAGTGGTACTGCAAAAATCCACGTCTTTCTTCAACAGATGTAGAGTGGGAAGAGTCAAGTAAATGAGAAATCGATGTGATGAAATGAAGCTTGTGCCACATCTTGAGTTTGACATCATTGCTTTAGGTTTGCAGTGAAAAAAAATGAAACCAGTATCACCAGGACTGAAATTCAGCAATTGTGATGTGAAATCTACTGCCTGAATGTGCTTTGAAAATGTTTGGGTTATGTTATTAAAGATGTATGGAGTTCTTTTTGGTTTGTGTAAAGAGGAGTTAAAGTCTTCCTCTAGTTTTTCCTCCTCCTTCTATGCTTTGCCCACTTGTTTTCATGAGTATCAAGCAGATGCTGCTATCACAGAATGTTAAATCTTGCTCAGCCTTTTTCTTATATTTGCATATTTCTGGGTGCAGCAGGATTGACTTTTGACTCTGTGGCTGACCTTAAATCCACTTGAATGCTGACCTGAGAGGTGAGCATGCGTAGTGACGGAGGTGATACTTAAGTTTCACCTTTACATTTTCATGTGCCTGACTTCTAGAGAAAACGTCCCAGTTTGGATCAATAAATACGGGAAATAGGATCAGTTTATGCAAGACTATTTTTTTGGCTGGCCTTTGACAACTGTTTTAAGATACATAGTAACTACTGTGGATAAATGCTGCTTGCAGCTCAGAAACAGAGTCTAAGTTTGTAAATCTGTTACGATTTAAATCAATGTTTGTGATCCCACACTGACCTACTGGGTGAACAGTCCATGCATCAGAAATTGCAAGCTTGTGGGAAAATCTTTAGAGGATTGTGCTAAAGATATCAAACTTAAAAATAGGCATTTGCCCCTCAAAAGGAATTTGCTGCTCTTCCAAGTTTGCAACTGTCTGAGTGATGCTCTGGTACACAGAAACAGTGACCTGATCTTTACTGAATAAAGTTGAAGTCATTCAAACCATTTCCATTAATTTCACATCTGCCAGCTCCAAAAAATACAGATGTCTGTGTTCACGCATGTACACATTTTCTTAAAGCCAACAAACTTGCTCAGAACACAATGCGTTTGTCATTAAAACAGGTGGAAATACTGTGCCTAGTTGTACTTTTAGATTGGTATGTAAAAGTCAGAGGTGAAACAGTTCAGTGTGAAGCTGCTCTGAGCTCTAAGCAAGTCCAGTCCTTTTTAAGGCTTAACAGATGTCTTTTATTTCAAACTTTCACTTACATACATGGTGTGTAATAATCTGTATAGTCAATTTTACAGTTGCCTTTTTTGATGACCCGAAATGATGAAAAATGTCAGCCAAATAATTTTGCTATCTCTTAAGTATTGATTTTCTGTCTGAAAGTAATATATGCTGTACAAGCAGATCTTGATTTCTTGTAATTCAATACAGCCACTCACTCTGAGGTTCTACATTTCTGGTCAGCATGAAACAGGTATGCAGTATAGTTTTTATATTTCTATATTCTACAGCTTGAACTGTCAAAAGAAAACCAGTAAATAAAGTTTCTTTAGAGACTATAAAAAGCTTTGTCTAAGTTTTTAAAAATTGCTTATCAGGTTTTAAAGCTGACTGATAAAATTACAATCCCCGAAGGCCTTACTTTATGAATTTATGGTAGCAATAGGTGATTTTTTAAATTATAATGAAATCCTTCTGCTACTATCAATTGTTGTGTGAAACTAAGCCTGTACGTTGGAGATCTTGACGTTTGGATTTTCTTGTGTGCTTTCAGGTGAGCTGTGTAACCTCATAACGCTGGATGTAGCGCACAATCAGCTCGAACATCTTCCAGAAGAGATTGGAAGTTGCACGCAGATCACCAACCTTGACTTGCAGCACAATGAGCTCTTGGACCTGCCAGAAACCATAGGTATGTCAAGGGGTTGGGGAAGGGAAAATAAATGACTTACTCAAAATGTCTGGTAAAAGGAGCAAATTTAAGAATAAGTAGTTGATTCTTGGCTGTAGAATGACTGGTGTTCTCCTCAAAGCATCTTCACACTTGAAATTGCAAAGAAGGCTTGTGTCTTTAAACAGTCTTACTTTAAAACAATTAAAAACCTTCCTGGTCCATAAAGTAATCCTGCTGCAATACAGTAGAGGGTTTGCAACATAGGTTGAGAGAAACAGACTGAAATAAATGCTTTCCTGGTCGTTTTCAGAATCTCGTGTAGGTTGTGGTTTTGAAAAGACAAAAACTAAGACAGTCATCATTTTAAGCCCTTATTTGTCACAACATACTGAAAAGAATGTACCTTATCACTTAGACAATGTTCAATATTGAACTTTGTTGAATGTTTTCTTTTATGTATAGAAATTTTGGTGTGGAGTTGCTCTGGTTTCTGGTTTAGAAAGTTTGACCTGAACAGAATTTACATTGATGAACTATCCAATGTAGCTAAATTTCCTTCCTGGTTTGATGATATTTTTATTCTCCGGAGGTCTTATTCCATCTGGAGTTTGCATCTAACTTACATTCTTTGTAAGCACAGCCTTTATTTTTGTATCAGTTTTGTAAATCTCACTGAAAACTGTTTTAAAAACACTTGTGTGTATTATCAGTTTCATATTTAGGGAGTGCTCTCTGGATAAAGTGCTAATTATGGGAAAAAATTCTGTGAGCAAGTTGATTTCCATTATCAGTGCTTATAGACCACTGTTGTTGCTCCTTGGTAGGAAGATGTACCCAGCTGTTGAGTGACTGGCAGTCACTGAGCTTCTCAGAGGACTTGAAAGATCTTGCTTATAATATGCTGTGTGACTGTGCTTACGGGAAGGATTTCTGGGTAAGAGAGACAGAGTTACTTAAGCAGTTGAGCTGTTTGTGATACATAGGAGATTGCTGACTCTCAGGTTTGGATTCTTCTGTTTCCCTAGGAAGTTACTGTAAGCCTAGATTGTTTGCACTGAGTTGAGTTTGTACCTAGTCAAACTGGATTTCTGCATGTTTTCTTTGTTTGTTTTCTCATCGAGTGTTTTCATAAGGTTTTGAAGTCAATTATTTTTAAATGTATACACTGTCTCTTTACATTGCTTATCAGAGCTGAACATCACTGCTGTGCAGCTCAGCAAGCTACCGAAGGCAGATGAATAATTACAGCACACTCTCCTGTCTCTGCACACCGGCTAAGTGTGTGCCACTGGAGAACCCCTGTTTGTACTGAGGAACGTGTGTAGGAGCTGAACATCGATGTGTAAAACTTAAAGTCAGATATCAGTACTTGTGCCACAAATAGCTCCCGAGCAGCCAGACTTGGAAACTTCAAGGGAAAAATGTTGAACTCCAGCGTAAATGATAATGATCAACCTACATTTCTGCCTGTTACAGAAAAGGCAGCCGTAGCCAGTTCAGCAACATTGGCTTTATTTCTTAGTCATCACAGTTTTGGTTCAACATTAAAGCAAGTTGTGGCTTGATTTCTGTATTACAGCTTACTTTGTGGTTACAATTGTTCAGTGAGAGAATGCAAGCACTGAGAAAAACACCCAGGGCATGGCGGCTGCTGCTGCTGTGTGGGGCTGGGCTGGGCTGGTGTGTCTTCCAGCCTCACGCTCCCTCTCAAGTTTTGGCCTTTCCTTTTCTCACCGAGATGGGCCTGGCACTTGGCATTGCTCACTACACTTAGCACTACCAGTTTTCAGAGTGCTGATGTAGAAGCTCTGTCAGTGTTTCACCAGTTTACTCGAAGTGCTGTGGGGGTTGCACGCTTGGTACAAAAAAGACTGAACTCTTTTGCACGTTGTAAATATTTAAGACTCTGAGCCTATGAGCCTCCTACAATGGAGAAGATTTCCATTACTGCCAGAGCTGTCCCCTCCTCCTGCACCAATACCTTTGCTTGAGGCCAGCTTCAGCTTGTGAGGGGGGTTTTGTCACAGTGCTGTGAAAACCCAGCAGCTCCTTCCTTCCCTACTGATGGAAAGAAAAAAAAAAAAAAGCACCCAAACTTGCAGAGTGCTTAAATTTACTGCTGCACTGTCTAATTAAGTTTTGGTTTTCCCATTGAAAGATTTCTGAATGTGCCAATATTCTTTTAATTTTTTTTTTTTTTTTTAAAGCTTGTTTTCTAATTCCCAGCTCTGTACTGGAACGAGGTGGCGTTGGAAGGCAGGGATGTTGGAGGGTGACATGCAGGGGAGTGGCAGGGAAGGGATTATGCATCAGCAATGATTACAGAGGTAGCACAGCCAACATATTCACTCTGTAAAAATACAAAGTTCTTGTTTCAACTAACGCTTCATAAGCACACCTTCTTGCAGTAACAAATGTCAATTTTAGGTATTAGTTGTCAGGAAGTGACCTCATGTCTTGCTTTATAGATATTGGCTTAATACATTCATATCTGTATTTCTGTTGATTGAAAACTGTGAAGTACTTTGTATATTAGGTCACTTCCTGTAAGAAAAATGAGCTTTGTGGAACAGCGTGGTACATTCCAAGAGTCTCAAGTCTAGAATCAAAATCGTAGTGGAATCTTAGCTTCTCAGTGGTGTCGTTGCAGATTGCTGTGTGTGTGTGAATTATGGTATGCTTGTTTTTTTGGTGTCTCATCTCTGTATGCTTACCTGGTACACTAATAAGGGGAAAAATCCAAAAGATATGTAAAAGGAGATAAATTATTAGAATTAGTAATTGGACTTCTGAAAGAGAGGAAATTTTGGGTGGAGTAAAGTGTTTCTGTTAACTGCTCATTGGATCACAAGCTAGCTTAGAAAATGTGCTGCAAATTGCACGTTGAGTGCTCTCTCGTTTGAAAATTTTATTTTAGCACTCTTTATAAATGTGTTTGCAATTTCTTATTTAAAAGTCAGCAGTGATTTTTTGAGAGAGAAGTTCAACAAAAACAGAACTTCGACTTTTAAAAAATCAGATTCTTCACCTATTTTGTAATTTTCCACTTCTGTGTGTTTACGTCTGCAACTTGATTACAGTCAAATGTGGCATATTCGTAGACATTTAAGGCAACAGACGTTTTAATAAGAAAAAGAATAGTCAGTTGTAAATGTTCCAAAATGATGCTTTAAAAGCACAAAAAATTCTGTCACTGGACACGCTTTCCAGTGTCTGCCATGGCACCGTTCCTAAAAGATGGTTAGGAAAATGAGAGGCACATTCAGAGCCTACGATTCATGCCCTTCGTTTCAACTGAAGAGCTCAGAAACTGAAATCACAACTTGCATGAAAGCAAATGTTCTCTGGGGAAGCTTTGCCATTTGCGTTGGTCGGCATTGCACCACAAACTGTGCTGCTGGCTGCTTTAGCTTCATTTACCTTTCAGAGCACTGTTGCAGTTCTATGCCATATACTTGATAAAATGGGAACCCTTGTAAGCAGGGCTGGACATCAGCGACTCACACAGCTTAGGTTATACAGATTGTTGCTGAGAGCTTGAAGTCCCCACAAATCCTCGTAAAGATTTTTCTGTAGAAAGTGGAACTACTTGTAAATGGGCTTTTAAGTATAGCAGGCTTAGCAAAAGCTTGAGAGGTCTTGCTCTGAATTTTCAGAAAAATGTGCTGGTCTTAATGAAAACCTGATGGAGCCATGTATAGACTCCAGCTTTGATGGCAGTGTTTGTGTTCTTAAAATGTAAGCGTGTTGACCTGGTGCTTTGGTCAGACAGGGTCTGAGCATTTGGTGCTCTGTAGGATCAAGCCTGTTTTCAGTCTCAGAATGGGAGGTCTGATCAGATTTCACTCTTCTTGTTCTGTACTGTTAATGAGGCATTTTTAATTGGATTCTGTTACTATTTGGCAATCACAGTAACCTTTTTGCCCCTTCTTTACTTCCTTGAAAGCAATGGCTCCCACTCTTTTATATTCTAGTTTTTGAGTTGTTGTACGTCCTTTTTTGATTTCATAGCGTTCTCATAAAGGGAATGGAGCTTCTGGTTAGCTTTGCTTCCAGGTTTAGTGAATAGAAAGCAGTGAAACTGCCCAGAAAATCCTGGGTGGCACTGAGGTGGTAGGTGGGACGTGACAGCTCACTGCGTCCTCTCACAGCACAGCCAGAGGGTATGGGGCAGAGCTGGGAGTTGGCAGCCTCCAAACATCTTTGTTTGGGCATTAAGGCTGCCCTTAATGCAGCGCAGGTAACGCCTGGGCGTCAGTGTTTGCACAGCTTGGGGTGGATGCCAAAGCTCAAAGGACAGCTTGACAATTTTGCAGAAGAAAACTGTATCAGTCGCTGCTAAATGCAGGCAGTCATCGAGCCACGTGCTGCTGAATCGTCCCAGGCTCCTGCAGCGCTGTCAGGAGGTGCTTTCCCTTTCCTTAGCTGCTTCTGTTGGCGTTGGCTGTTGGGTACTTTTTTCTAAGAGAGAAGATATTTGTGATCTGGGTATAAATTGTTCTTGGTGATTTGCGTTTTTTGTGAAATTAGAGATAAGTTACAAAGATACAGTTGAATACATACATACTATTCTGTTAAAAAAAAAAAAAAGAAAAAGGCTTGCTTCTTTTGGCTTATTAATTCTGAGGTTATTGATTTGATCTATAGTTATGAAAACGTTTCTTATATTGTATTTTAGTTGGGTGTATTTTCTGTTAAGACTAGGATGGGACTGCTTATTTTAGTGAATGCATGTGCCATCACACACCAGCTAGATGCAGAAACCAGTATGCAGAGATGGGTTGTAACTGCAGCTCAGCATTTTCAGAGTGATTTGTATACTGTAGGGAAAAAAAAAAAAGCCCATAATCTTTTATATATAAGAAGCGGGCATGAGGGAATAGTGCTTCAAAGGAACGGATCAGAACAGAAACAAGCAGGTCTATTAGCTAAGAGCATTTTGAACACGTGCTAAGAAAGCTGAATTTTCAGAAACACATCACTAAATTTGTGCTCTTCTGCCTTATACTGGTGCTGTGTGTGGTACACGTCAGTACTTCAGCCTTTGTCACTTGGTTCTTGCCAGCATCTTCACACAAGCAGTTTGCAATGATTATGGTATTGAATCACAGTTTAAAAACATCTGGCGATGTGATCATGCTTTTGTCCTACTTTTGAAATAATGAGGAGACTTGTCTTTGGTTGATACTGTCAGATTGAAAGTAGGCAGGAATCTCTTTGCTCTCTCCAAATGGCATTTAACTTGATAAGGATGGTAAAGATGCATTTTAAAGTGATGTTAGGTAGTTTTTTAATAGGTGGATGTCTTTTTAGAGAATTTCTGGGCTTCGTGTAAATAGGATAATAAGCTTAGGTTTGAACAGAACAAGAAACAGTGGACCTTGTCAACTTTGTAAGTTGGAAGCCTGAATCTGCCTCCTGCACTGTCCATCAGGAGGCATTGGTGGCCAGAAAGAAAAATAACAATACATTCAAATCATGTTGCTATCAAGCCAGTAAAATCCAGAGTCTGTAAGTCAAACTGTGTGTTGCTCAGTGATCTTAAGCTCACTGTATCTTTGCATTTTGAAAAATACAACTATATTTCTTGCTTTGGCTTTGATAGTTGGTAGCAGTGGGTAGGAAGGATTCTCTTTTCTTCTACATTACTGCTACCCTAACATTCCCACCCCTTAAATCACCTTTGTTCCCCATCTGCAGTTTTTCTAAAGCATCAGTAATTAGGCAGAAGATATCTTAAACGTGAGGAACATTCCAACCCTGCAGGTTAGAGAAAGGATTTGACCTTTCTTGGGTAAAGTGCGTTTACATTCATACAAATCTATGGCCTTTGGTTTAGGGAGGAGTTGCCCACAGATCAGATGAGAACAACTACGGGATTGTGTTCTGCGTTCCTCTGCAGTGAGCTTACTGAGCTCACATCCAGGGCATCTTGCCTGCCCAGCTTCTTGCTGGAGCAGTGCTGGACATCGAGTGGCCTTTGCTCGTGGAGTACATGTGGAGGTTGAAATGTTTTAGTTGAAGCCTTTCATTTTACTCTGTAGCTATCAGGAGAAATGTTTTGCCTTCTGACAAGAGATTAGATTAAACATGTCAACAGCTCCTTTCACCTAAAAATCTGTGAAACTTCAACAGTTGTTGTGGAGTATGGCTGACATCTGGAAAAACTAATACATGATAAGTGCAGAGTGTGACACAGGCATCTTCTAGCCTGCCTTGCGGCTATTTTAGGTTCCAAGCACTGCTGAAATATTTGAACACAGTGTTGAAACACTGTCTTCAGTTGGCCATCTCTAGCTTGCCCAATCTCTCCTATGAAGTTTTCAGTTCTTCTATGGCCCTTGTTCCCACCTGCTTTGGGTGTTATAATAATTTTTAACGTGCTCACTGAACCCCTTGTGGCTTTTTCTTCTGTACTGTCATTGTAGTTATTTTATGCAAAATTAATTCAATGTGGTGTTTTAAGGTTAATCGACATCTGGTACCTTTTGTATGCAAAAGAATTCATTTTCCCGAGAAGAAAAACTCCTCTGGGAATCAAGTGAACTGAGCTCTGTGAAATGATAGATAGTAATAGAAAGTTAAGCTCTTTCTCAGGTGGCTACCTGCTGTTTGCGGGGTTTAGTCAAATAAAAATCTAAGAATATTTATCAGATCAGAAAAGTACTTACTAATGTCATGTTTGTAGTACGCTCTTGTGAATATCTGCTCCATGAAGAACTTTTTGTATGCCTTTTATCATAATCTTAAGGGTTTTTGAGGTGCAAGCTCTTGTCAGTCCAATTTGTGTGTTAATGTTACCTGCAAAATGTTTTTTTTTTCTATTGAACAGATTTTAAATTGATCTGTATGTTTGGGCAAAAGCAACTAGCAAGCTAGCTTGATGCAAGCTAAGTTGCATAAATCAGAGTAATGGCTTTTACTTTTAGTAATGATGCAGTAGTATTTTGTGCTAAGTAGTGACCCTTCATCTGAGGACAGGAGATCTGAAGGATTATTTTAACTAGGGGAGGAAGAGAAGAATGATGAATTTCAAATAGGAGAGCCTTTGAAGGTGGTAGTAGGACTTTGGAATAGGAATTTAGATTTCTTTATTTTATTTGATCCATCACAGCCCATTTATCTTGATTCTGAAATATTCAAGAAAGAGATGTGTTGCTTCTAATTAGAAAACTGCTTCAGGTAGTCTTTCTAAAAAGTGTGTGGATAAGCATGGTGTTCTGCTTCAACTTAGTCTTCTCTCTGATTAAATGATGCAGCTTAGCACTGAGAGGCAAGGAGTTGTGCTGGGTGATGCAAGACCTGCTGCTGGATGTTGTGTGCCTTAATTGTGATAAAGTCCAACAGAGCTGCTGCAGAGGTGGTGATGTGAAATGGGACTCCCAGGGGCAGCTGTTCATACTTGCTTATGCCTGACTTGATTTTAGGGTTTAGTTAGTCTATAGTATGATACTTTAGAAGTATCTTTTCACAGGGCAATTCAATTTACAAGAGCTTTTTTCTAAGTGGGCTTCCTAAGAAAACAAATTGGAATAGCTTTTAGTTGCATTTTTTCTGCCAGTAGCTGAAAAAAAATTGTGATGATCAGACTGTCACATTTGTGAACATCTAGTTCTGCTTCTTCTGAGTCACCCTGCCTGCCACCTTGCTGCTGAAGAGCAACCACTGAGGTATGATTTCAGCAGCAGAAACGCAACTGCAGAAGATCCTCATCATAAAACTGACTGAACGGATCATGATCAGCTGTTACCAACCCTGCAGAATATGCAACCTGACTGCGTGTCAGTGGAGAGTTTAATGTGGCTCCATATAAGACATCAGTAACCAAACTGGAGAAGGCAGAGGTGCAATGAAGTGACTGCAGGGATGGCTGAGGGACATGGCATTATTCTTCATCTCCTCTGGGCCCCTTCTAGCAACAGTGCAATTTTGGGCAGCAAAAGTGAATGTCTGGAAATGAAAGGATTGCTCATTGTGGTACCCAGTGAGGACTGAAGGGTCTGACTCTGCAGTGGCTGCCTTGTTGCATTTTCTGAAATGCCACATTGCTGTAGGAACAGAGCAGAGCTGTAGCCATGCAACCTGTGCTCGCAATCTGGAGTCAGCACAGCGACGTCGTATTGCTAAGCAACAGTTGGCAGCATGCTGGCTGCTAGAGCCGTGCCCTGCTTGTACTCCTGGGGGGAGCCTGAGAAATCAATACCAGAGCCTAGCTCAAGGTTTATATGCTGAAAAAGAATAAATTATTATCTTATTTGTGTAAAGCTTGTCCCTTGTTTAGTAAGAGAGGTGTTTGTTAGATGCTAATTCAGAGAAGTGCAGTCAGGGTATGCTTTGTTTATCCCTAGATCAGTGAATCCTCGTGCTCTCCATCCTTACAATAGAATGTGAATCTCTCGAGGTGAGGACAGGTTCCTATGCAAACAGATTATACTGAATATGGCATGAAATATCCCACTTTACATACATATAAGCATATTGATATTGGTGAATTATAGGATCAAAGCAGCTCTTAATTACTCTTGTATGTATATGTACTCTAGGATTTAACATCAGAAGATGAATATTTGTGTACTGGAGAGCAATATTGATAGCCTTAGATTTTAAATGCCTTTTTTGATTAAGGGAATGCTTTACTGCTTCTGCAAAAGCAAATTACGTACTTGCTTGGAAAGAAAGCTCTTAAAAATAAAAATCCCAGTGGGAGATAGAACTGGGTAAACAGCTCATGTGGTACCTGTTTGAGTTTTGGTTTCATTATTGACAATACTAAGTGAAATTTGTTGCTAAGCTTGTTAGGTTGCTATCAGATATGTACTGAAAACTTATCCTCTCTTCTCTCTTGATTTGTAAGACCTGAAGGGTTTTTTTTGTTTGTTTTTTTTTTAATGTGGAAAGCTTTTTTGATGTTTTTTTCCTTTTCACTGTTCTTGTGAATCTCCATTTTAGTAGCTCTGAAACCATCAAACGCTCCTAAAGTTCAGTTCTTATTGGGTATGCACCCAAGCTAGCTACTCAGTGGTGCAGGGTCATTTTTACAGTACAGTTTGACCAGTCCAGAGAAGTTAGGAAAGATATTTTGCCAGTTCCTTTGCTGAGATTCTTCCCTTTTCTAGTGGACCTAATTAATTATTTGTATTACTTTTCATTCTTTATTTCCCATATAGTTAGTTTAATATGCTGCTTCCAAGTTTCATACACTACATTTGTTTCTTTGCTGTGTTCCAGTAACCTTTGTACAAGTACACATATAGATGTTAATTTATCCTTCAGTTAATGCATAACTACTTAGACTAGAAGTATAAAGCTCCCTTCATATTTTTACAAAAAAATTTCTGATTATTCTTGCTGCTGTTAAACCTTCTATTTCTTTCCTAATATTATCTTTCTGGTATTTCAATACGTGGAAGAAATACGTTGTTCCATGACTGGCTGTAAAAACACAAAACAGCGAATGTTTTGCAAGGAACCGATTATGTGGATTTGTTTAGAACCTTCTGCTACTCAAATGTGCACTTGTGCACAGATGCTTTCTAAATATATGACTGAGTCAGAAAACTTTGTATTGTTCTTCATACTGTGTACTAGTTGACAGTGAAATTCAATACCTTCTTACCTGCAGGAGAGTACCAAATGCTCCAGTGCTAGAAAGGCTGACGACATCCTTAAGTTGAAAGCTGCTTTAGGTTTTTTTCTTTAAACTCACATATATGTCAGCTGAACTGTTGGCCTGGCAATATTCAAAAACTATATTTAAAAAAATGTCCTATTGTCCAGATTTTCAAGGACATCCTCCAGACTTTTCCTTAAATGATTTGAAAAACTTGGAAGAATTTTTTTTCCTATCACTTTTTAAAGACTGTTGCTTCTGGAGGATGGTAAAGATATTTTGGGGAATCTGGAAAACATATAGAGTTCTTTTGCTGAAAAGATTGGAAGAGAATACTTCTTCAAGATGATGTAGGCATTCCTTGCTTACCAGATCATGCACAAGTTAAGAATACATGGTATGAACAATGTACTTCTCCTGCGTAGTTGATCTTAGCATTGGAAAGCACTGCAAACTATGAACATCCTGTTTGAGAATGATAGCCCCATTTCACCCTTTGAAAAGCTGTGAAGTGTAGAGTGTGAGACAACAGAAGAATCAGAAATCAAACCTTGTTCTGTTCCTTGGTGTTAATATAATGATGTATTAATCACTGCTTCCTCCCTGTAGGAAATCTATCCAGTTTAAGTCGTCTTGGCCTGAGGTACAATAGGCTGTCAGCAATTCCGAAGTCTTTAGCAAAATGCAGTGAACTTGATGAACTGAACCTGGAGAACAACAATATTTCTACTTTACCAGAGGTGAGAGATGCAGTGGATTTGGGAGAGAATGTATTGGAAGCGGTCTCTGTTTTCAGTGGCATTGAAACATATAAAATAACTTCATCTTTCCTTGCAATTCTGAGGAATACCATTTGTTTTAATCATAGAATCGTAGAATGGCCTGGGTTGAAAAGGACCATAATGATGATCTAGTTTCTATCCCCCTGCCATGAGTAAGGTCACCAACCACTAGACCAGGCTGCCGAGAGCCACATCCAACCTGCCTTGAATGCAGCCAGGGATGAGGCATCCACAACTTCCTTGGGCAACCTGTTCCAGTGCTTCACCATCCTCTGTGTGAAAAACTTCCACCTAAATCTACATGTGTAACATGAAAAATAACAATTCTGTACATGTTAGATATATGTAGCTTGTGTGGAAGAATTATGTTATGCAACTTCTGTCAGAAGTGGGACTGGCATGTGTTGTATTTGCTGTCCTGAGTCTCTTCAGGAAACCTTAAATAAGGAGCCCAGCTTCCCATCATGGATACAAAGTGTTTCATGGAGGTGGGGAAGATGTAGAAGCAGAGAAAAGTAAAAGGAATATCTCTATCAGCATCTAGTTAAGTCAAGAATGACCTTTGAAAGAATGGATAAAGCCTGCTAAAGGATACTTTGCCTTAGCATTCTCATTTTAACCTGGAAAAAGAGTATGCTGTTGACATGCATCTGATATCATCCAGCAACTCACTGATGCTCATTTAATCAGTTACGAAAAATAAAAAAAATAGACTACTTTTTTTTTTTTTTTACAGTTTGCAGTGACTCTGCACAGATCTCAGGAGAAAGGAGAAGAGAATCAGTTTTTGTGCTTTTCTTTTCATGATTGCTGTCCTTGATTGTTTTACCTGTTGCTTTAGTACATGAGCAAAGAAAAGGACTGTAGATTTAGAAGTCATGGAGACATATTTTCTGTCTGTTCAGGCAACACATTTACTCTGAGGTGGAGAGTGCATCTTTGTTCCTCTTTATTCCTCAGGAATTCCCTGAAACACAGCCCTGAGAAACAGAAAATTTAATAAGGGTTTGGATATAACTGTCATTTAGGAAAAAGCAAATAAGTGAGAGCCACCAGGCTGCTGTCAGTATAAGAGCTAAGCTAGCCCATCCCACCCATACATACTATAAAAGCAACTACAGTGTAATCACAGAAAGATAATGTGGGAGTGATTACTTGCTTTGAAATGTGTTCAATCCTAATACAAAACTCTTAGAGACTATGCTGCCTTCTTCACATATTTGCCAACAATATGTTAACATTTAAGCTGCTAACTTGCAGAAGTGTATAATTCATACTGTAATCTGTTTAGAATAAAACATTCCTTGCTATAATATAAAGAACTGCATTTGTAAAAGAAACTTTGGAATTTCCAAACATAACTGAGGTTGCTGACACAGCGCCCAATAAATATTTTATCTTAAAAGGATGGATTGGGAGAAGGCAGCACTGCTACAGATTTCATAGACATAAGAGCATTGTCTTTTTGCACTGCCAAAGCTCTCTTACTTTCCTTCAAATGTGGTTAATTAATCTAGGCTGTTAGAGTGTATTAGCTAACATTTCTAATATTTTTTGCATGGATGCAGGCTTTAAAAAATGGCTTCTGGAAATGCCAAGATCCATCTGAAGCCATAAAGTGTTTTTGTGACAGAGCTCAGGGACTGCTTAATCCTCAGACAAAGAATATCAGTTAATTAAAGAAAGTACAGCTAGAAGGAGTATTTCCTAATCAAAGATAGTACTAGTTAATGATTAGATTTTAATGACTAATACTGATTTAACAATCCTTTATTTTGTCTTTGGGGTAGAATTGCTTCATTGACACTTACTGAAATGCCCTCAGAATTATATTTCAGTGCTAAAATGTTTTAGCCATGACATGTAGAAAATTCCTATTAAATCTCATTTTACTAACAGTAATGTTAATAAACTTAGAACAGAAAAATTACCCAATCTTCCCTGATCAAAGCAACAAAACCATATTCTTAAAGTTCTTACAGTGCACGTAGAGCAGTTCAGAAATACTGATATTGGAAATAGAGTTGGAATCATTATCTTGTTACTGCTCTTTCCTGATTGCAGATGTTGCATTATTTATGGTATGTAATGCCATGCATAAATCTCCAATTTCTGTAATACTTAAGCAAATGGAGCTGAATTCAAATTGGCATAGTAATAAGCCAAGGTGACACTTCAGCAGTAATTTTGCTCTCATTATTCATCCCTATGGTTCCAGCAGCGTGCTTGGCACGTATCTAAGATAAACTCTGATCCTGGCTGCTGAAATTTCAGAGTCTGCTTGGATTATGAAGGGGGCACAGTGAGCCTGTGGACTCAGTGGGCAACCATTGCTATCCAGATTGGCTCTGGGGGTTTTACTTTTTTTATTTTTGAAGACAAGACAGGTGGAGTAATAACTATTTAGGGATATTTTGGAAACAGGAAAGAAAAAAAAAAAGGGAATTCCCCAAAAGCTTCTGCATTCTTTTCTAGACTGTCCAGCTATCTGAAACTGTTATAGCCTAAAAAGAAACCTCTACCAGATGCATTCACAGTATGAGTTGTTAAATTACGAAGATTGGAATTCGAAGTATCAAATACACCTTTGAGAAGTCGTGCTTGGATTTGGTGGTTCTTTGGGCCTTGCTGTCATTTGTGAGCAAGATTAAGGGAAGCTCAGCTCAGCAGCGTAGGCTGCGCTCCTTCAGAGCCTGGACGTGAGGATGGGCACACGGCTGCCAGAGTTGCCCAAGAGGTAGCAATGTGTTATTAAAAAATTCCATTTGAAGGAGAAGAAAGTTATAAAACCTCCTGAGCTTTCAGGTGCGATATGTTTGCTTTGCTTATATCTGGAAGTATGTAAACAGAACAGAGGAAACAAGGTGAAGGCTGACAACTGCAAGGGTAGTTTGCTGCTCTTGGAAGTTTTATCAGATTTAACAGTGGTTTGTGTGTTGCAATGCTCATTTAGACTTGGGGGATAGCATTTCTAATTAGACCCATGAGGAAAAAGAGATGTATTCAAATAAATCTGTCCTAAGTTCCTGGGTGGTTTTCTTCTCTCTACAGGGTCTTTTATCCAGCCTTGTCAAGCTGACTAGTTTAACGCTGGCCAGGAACTGCTTCCAGTCCTATCCTGTGGGTGGCCCGTCCCAGTTCTCCACAATCTACTCTCTCAACATGGAGCACAACCGCATCAATAAAATCCCCTTTGGAATTTTCTCTAGAGCTAAAGTATTAAGTAAGCTGAACATGAAGGTGAGGCACAGAAACATGCTACAGTTTGTAAAATCAATGAGGAGCACTGTTTCCTATTCCATTAATTCTGGCAAGCATAATGATTTAAGGAATGAATTTATCATGATTGAGTAGACACTGCTGCCCTTAAAAATAGAAGCAACTCTGGATTAGTTTAAAAAATGTACTATCACACTGTTATTGATCTGTCTTCATTTTTGTTGCTTACACAGTTGTTGTGTTTGCAGGAATGTGAACAGCAACAAAGTGGGCTGCAAAATTTTCTAATGTTCAAATAGGGCATGAGCATGCAGAGTAACACATTTCTTTCCTCCTCTCTGCACTGTTGCAGTTTAGGCTAAAAACAAAGTTATGTAAAATATCTTTGGAATATTTTATTTCAAAGTCTAAGTTTGGAGGATTTTGGCAGTAGCAGTAGAGCACATAGGAAAGAGGACCTTTATATGTGTGCTATGTACACACAGAGTGATGAGAACCTGGGAAAAGAGGTGACATCTTTCAATGAATGGGCTTGTTTTAAGTTTTTAAAGCAAGTTGTTTAAAAAAAAAAAAGTATTTTTGAGCAGTAGTTATGCTCAGCAACTATTTTTTTAAATATTTTTTGGTATATGTGGATTCTCAATTTGCCTTATTACCATTTTTTTCAATCATTTAGCCATCTGTAATTTCACATTTACCGGTGCTTTGTATGACATACTTATATACATATATACGGATATATTATTTCATGGTGTCTGATCTAGATCAAATATAGCAGCATTTTGAGCACAAGGATGTTTAGTTTAAGATGCTTTTATTGTGAGCCATTAATGTATATTTCCCTTGTGTTTTTTTTCTTTTTACTCCCCTCTCTCTTTACTCTCCTAAGCCCCATGTGTCTATTGTTTCCAGACTGAGCTATGAAGCATTGCTGGCTGCTCCTTGTGCCCCAGCTCAGCCAAGTCAGAGCCTTGAGTAATGTCTTTGCTTATGTTGTTTATTGACTTCTTATTTTTTAAACAGATTGAAAGAGGAGGATTTTCTGTATTTTTTTTTTTTTTCCTAGCAAGCTCTGTGCATTCTTTGTATTTCAGCGTTGCTGATAACAGCTTTGTACATTATGGTACAAATTTGCTGTTCTTTTTTCTCTCCATTGTATTCTGTAACAAAATGAAAAATGTTTTAACTACTGGAGCATGAAATGTTTTGGATTATGTACTTCTAAGTTTTCCATTTGAGTTCTTGTTGGTAACACAAAATCAATTCTGCAACTGTAAATTCGGACTGCTTATTACATTCTGAGGAATTAAAAGATATTTGACCAATTGTCACCATTTTATTCTGATGTAATTAGCTGCTATTTTGTTTTGAAGTTTAGTCACTCAAATGCATTGTTGGTCTCTTGCAAACGCATACCCTAATTGTTTGCTGTGTTAAATCTCAGGACAATCAGCTGACCTCTCTCCCCTTGGACTTTGGGACTTGGACTAGTATGGTAGAACTGAACTTAGCGACTAACCAACTCACAAAGATCCCTGAGGATGTGTCTGGGCTTGTTTCTCTTGAGGTGAGAAGAATATGAACAATTACTCGAATCCCTACCAATAGACATTTTCTACTCTAGGTTTAAGAAAAGTGTTGTTTTTTTTTTTGTCAAATAAGACCAAATAAATATGTACAGGTATGCTATTTGAATAGATATTTTTAATCTGTCTGTGATTGTTGTGAATGGCTTTTTGAATGTTGTTCTTCAGGCTCTAGGTGAACGTCTGTCGCAAAGGGTTAAGTGTAGACATATTTTCAACTGTGTGGAAAGAAAAATATTTTCAACAGAAAATGCTGGAAATGAAATGGCACTGAGCTGGGTTTGATTCCTGGGGACACTAGCGTGGAAACAAAGGGGTCAAAAAAACATAATGAAATGTTCTGCAGTCAGAGATGGCTGCACTGTGAACCCTGTAAACAGCCGGGTGGGAAATCTCCTCAACCCTGAAGGGAGAAGAGCTCTATACTTGGAAATCATGAACTAGACCTGTCTTGTATCTCTTAGTCCTGTTTCCCAAGGTAACATCAGCAGAGACAGTCAAACATAATCATCTTGGAGGGATGTAAGGACAGAGGTCCTTGTTCGGGTAGCTCTGACATGTCATTAGGGGACTTCACAGCCTCTGTGAGTCACTGGAAAAAGTCTGTTAAAAGACAGTAACAAATATCATGTTTGAAATCGATGGTTTCCAGTGCGATGGCTGCTCTGAGTGATTAATAATTCCTAGAGTTGTGGCAATGGATATGACAGAACAGTAGCTATTAAGCAGTTCAGCTTTCTTTAAGTTAAGGCTCTGGCTGATTTGATGGGGAAGGTGTTAACACCTGACAGCTGGATTTGCAAGTGCTCTGCCAGCTGCTGAAGCTGGAGAGCTGGGCTGTCCACAAAGCCATTACTGCTTTCTCTGTAATTAAGGAATCAAATACAAAAAGCTATTTGGGCAATGTTTACTCTAAAGTTAAGGTTCCCACAGCAGTGCTAAGTCAGCTGTGCTGCATGTAGGTAATATTTTTTGTTCCTGCCTTTGTTTCTTGATTTGCGAATATAGCATTATTATTCTAACCATTATGTGTCTTAGCACATAAAGGAAAGCCACCATAATACTGCTTGTGCTAATGCTAATTTTTTTATTTTTATTCACTTTGATTTTTCACTTTCATTTTAGCCTTGTTTTCTATTCTTTGCTGCCCTCAGTGTTTCCAGTCTCCTCGAAGCTAGTGAAAACTGGAATAATTACCTCCTCAGCATCTGTAACCCTGGCTGGCTTAGCTGGGATGAGTGTCTGCACTGGTGCACTTTCACACATTGGTGTCTTGGTGTGCCTTGTTAAATCACTAGATAATACTATTGTTTAGACAGTGATTGATTACATTTGTGCTTGCTATGTTGTTATGAAGTTTGATTTATTTTTTTTTTTTTCCCCTAAGGACTACTGGACTTTTTGGTGAAAAACAGTATACTAGTATGAGTTGTGGCTTAATGAGTAACTCTATTAATTGACATTGCAAATAAGAATACATTTCGTGAATGTGGGTTTCCAATTTAGAAAGGAGAAATAAAGGAAGATAACACCTTGGGAAAAGTGAGTGTGTAGTAGCAGACCAGTGAATATCCTTGCAGTGTGCTGCTCAGGTGCTCTGATCCATGCATTTACTTGCTGCTATTCCAACCCGAAGAGATGCAGGGAAAAAAGGAAGCATGTTGCTTTTCAAGGAGGACCTGGCAATCACAACAAACTGTGTCAAATATGGCTTTGAAATAGCTGTGAGAAAGAATAACAAGGTGATAGGAAAATACAGGAAAAAGTAGTTCTACTTTCCTTGAACAAATAAGATGTGCTTTGTTTTTGGCTTACATTTATTATTATTATGTAAAATAATATTTGTAATAATTATATAATAGAATTATGTATCTGTACCAGTAAGATTTAAAAAGTGTGTGTGTGTATATTTACATCTTTTTCATAATTTGAATGTAGGCTAGTCTTGGACTTCACTACTTGAAAATTCAAAAAGATCCTATCTTGTTACACATCCTGACTTCTTATTTACTTATTGCATTGCTGAAATTCTGTCTCTTTTTTAAGGTTCTTATACTGTCAAATAATCTCCTAAAAAAACTTCCCCATGGAATTGGAAATCTCCGGAAACTCCGAGAGCTAGACCTAGAGGAAAACAAACTGGAATCCTTGCCAAATGAAATAGCTTACCTCAAGGATCTGCAGGTGAAACAATAATTGGCAGAGATAAACATTTTATGTCCTTAATTTACACCATACTAACTTTATTACAGCTAGTTTGATGAGGGAAACTATATGGGACTGGATATAGAACCAAGAGTTAAGAATCTTGTATGACTTCCTCTGCAGTCTGTCCCCACTAATTCTTTCCACAGATTAATCCGTTAATTTTGAACAAACAAATTTTCAAGAGCTTAACCATGTTATGAGTACACTTCTACCACAGGAATAGCTTCTGTGGTTTTAGTCATGTTCATGAAACTTTCGTATTTAAGATAGAAGGTGTATGTTTTACTGTGCACTATTTTATTTTTATGTTTAGTAAAGGTTTGAAATATTGCAGAGCAGAAGTTTTTTTGGTTCAAATGCAGGAGGGTAGAATTCATCACTTTGTAAGCTATATATCTTGTTATTTGCTGTTATTTGAAGACACAAGTTAAGTTAATTTTTAACAATGTGGGGTTTTTTTCCCTTAGAAATTGGTTCTGACTAATAATCAGTTGACCACCCTTCCCAGAGGTATCGGTCACCTTACCAACCTGACTCACCTTGGGCTTGGAGAGAATCTTCTCACACACCTTCCTGAGGAAATTGGTAAGTTTTTTTTTTTCTTTTCTTTTTTGTGTAGTGTGGCTGAACCAAAGCACTCACTGACACAGAAGATAGACATCTATTGTACTCACAAGTAGAGACCACAAAATTCATGTGAAACTTCCAGATATACACAACCCGACATGAAATATGTGCCACTGAAACAGCACTATAAGTGTGTGATCTTTATCTCTCTGAACTGTACTGAAATGAATGGTCTAGCTTTTTTCAGCTGCTCTGCAAAGAGCTGCCAAAAACACACCTAACTTGGAATGGTGAGATGCCATTTTTCTACATAGTATTGATCATGTTATAAGCCTACTCTTATTCTTGGAAAGAAGTCAGCGTTAGAAAGAAAACGTGCAAGTCCTATTCTAAATCTGTGGTTTAGACAAAAATCTTGTGCAAGTTGTAGACAACTGAAGCAAACATTTCTGCTGATGTCCCCCTGCACACAATTCCGTTTGTAAAGCATCATACTGCTTTTTTTTGTCTTGAGGAGATAAGAGTAGGAATGGGAGAGATCTAAGGAAAGAAGGGGAGGAATGGGATTGTTTTATTCAGTCAGACATCAAGCCTTGGCTTCTGCTCTTTCTCTTATGGGAGATGAAATAGATTATCAGGGCATAGAAGACATTTATGGTGTAATAGATGTAAGATGGGAGAGGATTGTGAGGAGCACTTGTATGTTTGCAGTGTATTTTAAAGTTGTATGTTTATTTTTATAATCAACTGCTCTGGAGGATCTTGAAATCTTTAGAAACTTTACTCCATATTCAAACATCTGGTTAGTCTGTATTACAGTATCTGTAGTAGAGACGTTGTAAAATTTGGATTCAGAAGGAATTTCACACGTCGGTTTGTTGCATTTAGTAAATCCACTGCTGTGATCTCTCCTGCTTTCTTCCTGTGGCACATCACAGTTATATCTTAAGCTTCTAATAAATGTGATAGCTATGATATAGATATTTTATTAGCGATAATAGATAGCATGTAGTATGAATGTTTTCTAGACCCTTCTAATTTGGTAGCTCTTCACCATTGCCTGCATTTGCAAAGTGCTGGGCTGAACAGTTAAGATAAAAATCCCTATCTGCTCTGTTACTCTGCGTATTTTCAATTGCTATCTACAGGAGATGTTTTAATGGCCATTTTCACAGGAAAACTAAAGCAGATGTGGCTCTCTTTCGAATACTTGCGAACAGAAAACGTACTGGGCTTGAAAATAGGAGTTTAGATGAGTAACTGACTCTAGATTTCACATTGTGAAGAGTCTTCAAGTGGACTTAATGCTTCTAACAGTTAAGAACTGCGTGAATCAAAACATACTTCTCTGTATTATTTTATTTTAACCAGGTACACTGGAGAATCTGGAAGAACTGTATTTGAATGACAACCCCAATCTGCACAGCCTTCCCTTTGAGCTGGCTCTTTGCAGCAAACTGTCAATAATGAGTATTGAGAACTGCCCACTCAGCCACCTTCCGCCTCAGATTGTTGCAGGAGGACCTTCTTTCATCATTCAGTTCCTAAAGATGCAGGGACCATACCGTGCCATGGTCTGATGCTGATCGGATTGTCCAATACACTGTACAAAATACAAACTGCATTAATGTTTTAATTGTCTGCGTATGTATATATAATATAATATATGTGGTTTATATTATATTATATATATATATAAATATATAAATAATATAAAACGGCAAATTTAAGACTGCATTATGTGTTTCTGCTAATAGAGGAATCATAGCCATTTAGATTTTTTTTTTATCTGTAAAAATGCTTGTCTAAGTTTTCTTTGCTGAATTTGATGGAAGTTGAGTAACCTGGACATGCCAGTTCATTTAAAGCAATTGCCAATGAACTCAAAGTTAAATTTAAGGGACAAAGATAGTTTTGCTTAGATTTACTTTCAGTTAAGAGAAGCATATAACCTTTATATAATGAACTTTTCTGTTTTAATCCCTCTTTTTTTTTTTGTGTGTGTGTCAAAACCTGAAAGGGTCACGTGTCCTGAGGTTGGGATTTTCTTTTAACTTATTTTGAGATTTGAAGCAAATGGTGTTTTTATATTGTTTACAGTCAGAGTAAATCACTGGATTTTGTTTTATTTTGATTTGCTCTGTTTTAATCAATCATATCTAGAATTTATATGCCTCTGCTGATGAATTTTTATCGACCGGTTTGTATACTAAAGACATACACTCATCAGAACAACTGGCAGGTGAAAAGGATGCAGTCAAAACAAAAGAAAAGTAGGAAAAAAAAAAAAAAGCTTGAATTCTTTTAAGTCTTGCTTCCCTGAATTATCAGTTGCAGGCATAACATATCTGAACTGAGCCTTTTGCGATTGGTCTCTTCTAGCACAAGTAAACCTTTTCAGATTGGTGAAAACACGGAGTGTACTCAGTGAGAAGCGGTTTTCTGTTTTGTGAAGTAACGACTCCACGAAGTCTAACAGTACAGTTAAGTGGAAAGGAAATAATATATATGTACATTTTTATTACAGTGTTGAGTCATAAACTACAACAGGCAATTTTAAGGATTCCTTGTAGTCCTTGTACAATAAATGAATGTGTCTTACTTTTGAACACTGCAATATATGTAAGTTTTAAAGTTGGTAACAATGTACTATGGTTTTATATCTTGACTTGCCTTGTACCTCCTTCCATTATGGAACTTCTGTGTCCAAGCACAATATCTTCACACTGTGCTGTTTTGCTGCTGAACTAAATGCACTTTTCCCCACAGCTGGGGCACTTGCTTCAAAATATTCAGTTCAGTACCTTGATTATTCTTTTTTTTTTTTTTAACCTCATCCTATCTGTTTCAGTATTAAACCGATCTATTAAAAAAGAGGCACCTTTTTCATTTGTGCATCGCTGTCGATAGCTCGAGAGAAACACTGTAAGTAGTAGACATTCAATTTTACTGCAACTTCCTTGGTTGCTCACAAGGTAGAAGATGCTTCAGGGAAATGTACGCTGTTGCTGCACTTGCAGGGCCAGTTGCCCTTTTCCAGGAGGGCAGGAGCTCGAGGCGGTTGCATTCCACGTTTACTCAAGAGCTGTCCAGTTCATACTCGCTGGAGTTGCTGCTGAGGTAGTGTGGTTTAGAGGACTTTATCTTTTGAAACAAAATCAAATCAGCTGATGCTATGAGAAATTTATTTCATGCGCAGAAGCTTGGGGGAATGTTATTTCTGGCTTTCAGGCATGCTTACCTACATGTATTGCCTTGATCTAATTTTGCTTTTTTTTTTTTTCTTCCCAGCATTGCATTCTGTTTTGTCTTATGTCTTTTCATTAACAAGGAATAAGTTTTAAATGGAAGGCAGGTGGAGATATAAAACCTTAGAGGGCTTAAATGTGCTGTAAAACTATTGTAGATGTCACTGGATTTTACTAAGTAATATTCTTCTCTTTCTCACACAATCAGTCTCTGCCCCCACCTCTTCCCCCCACCCCCCCTTGTTTCTTTTTTACATCTACTGTAGCTTTTCAGTTTAGAATTTAGTTTATAAAAGGCTATTTTCTTACAGTTCTGCCTGAAGTTAATCTTTCTCAGCATTAAGGTGTTAAAATATGAAGATGCTGTGATGCATAATTTCAAGACTGTAATCTAACTTTGGAATATACTGCTAAACCCACATTTGTGCCCTCAGATCACTGGGGAAAAAATGGTTTGATTAATATGGTTCTTTGAAACAAAAGTGGCGACCCCTTGTGTTTTCAGGCATCTTGGTCTCATTCCATGTCTGCTCCTCAATCTCATTTTTATAAGAGCTGACAGGATTAAATTTGCTTAGTTTGTAAATACGTCAGTTATTCACCTTGTTAAGGTACATGGTTAATGACTGTATGATTGCAGCTCACCTTCTCTCACATACATTCTTGTGGATGGGTTGGCTACCAAAATAGTGCTCGTTACACTTGCTTAAAAACAAAGTATTCTTTTCATTACACTTATAGGGATAAATAAAGCTATGTTTTAATTCATTACTATATTAAAAACAGGATATTTTTTCAAACTCTTTGTAGTAGTATGGTTGTTGCAATGCCAGATAATCCTGAGCCCTGTTTTAGAAGTTTAATTTTATGCATTATGAAGGGAAAATTTGAAAGGTTCTTTAAAATTGTCCCAAAGTTTAGATATTAACCATATGGAATGGATTGGGAGTAGGCACATAAATCTCCGTATGTGCACACGTGGATTTATATCCAGATCTATTGATAGAGCCATACAGATCCAGCTGTTCTAATCATAACAGACTTCTACATTTGCCAGGATGCTGACTTGTTAACTAGAGTGGTTTCTAAATGGCATTTAATGCCTGATGACACTGGGCACATGCTGGTTTATTTCTACGTGGGTAATTATTTTGTTGGGCCTAATCAATTAAAGTATGAACAGAAATAACTTCATCCTGACAAGTGTATGTATGCATACATACATGTATATATGTATCTATGTTTGTGTGAAAGCATTGACAGAGTGGTGAAATGAACTCTTTAGGGCTTCTTCCAAAGCAGAATGCAGAAACAGGTCATTCCCAAATACTCATATTTTTGTCTGCCTTGTCCTACTGTTATCTCCCAAATAATTTACAGGGGTAAAACGTGACAATCTTTACTTTGGGTGAAAATAATGACCTTTATATCTATTTTGAATGTCTCCCTGCAATGTACATAAAAAATATGTGCATATACATATGCGCTATAAAGACTCTGTCCTGAATCATGCCTTGACATAGCAGAAGCTGAATTACTGTACTACAGACTACACAGTGTTACGGAAATTTGGTAAGGCATAAAACAGATTAGGGATTTTTTAAATAAGAAAGAGAAAGTTTCATTGCCATTATGACTCATTTTGGTTGCATTGCGTTTGAATTTGCTAAATAGAAAGCTGTTATTCCCTGCAAAAATGTTTTCTTTAAGTTTAGATAGTATAAAACCATTACAGTTCTGTCTCTTCTTGTCCCGTATTTAACTTCCTAAACAAATTTTCTGGTCTAAACGCAGCAGAAGGGCTGCGTGTAAAGCTGGGCCACAGAGCTGTATGATTGGCACTTTGTCGTTTGTCAGATGCTTTTGGAGACTTCTAAATCCATACGCCCCTTTTTGGAAAGAGATTTATGCTGTAAAATATTTGCTTCAGTGCCTCTTTTTGGTTTAGGTTTTCCCTGCAGTTTGTCCATCTTTTGCTAATGTTGTGTGAGAAAGTGCATGTTCAGACTTCTTGAAGGTCGTGTTTGTACATGATTTAGTAAAGTAGTACTCAAACTGTCTGGCTGGTTAGCACTTAAACCCGTTGTATCACGTGAAATTCAAGCATCATCTCTGATCCTGGGAGTTGGAAAAATAGCTTTTATTTAAAAATCACAGAGCTTTATCAGAGTGTTTTTTGTTTGTTTTGTTTTGAATTTAAATTTCTGAATCAGTACAGACTTAGCTGGAGAGTCTTCATATCTGGATTCAACTAAGAACTTTCGTATGGTCAAATCACACCTCAGTTGTATCCAATTGGCATGCTGAGAATAGCTTCTAATCAGATGTGCAGTTGGCAGTAATTTGCACAACACAAACTTCAAGGCACGGTGAGGACAATTACAAACAACCGATAGTATCTACAAGTGGTTTTTGTTTTTATGCTGGCAAAAGTCAGAAAATGATGTTTAATATTCTGATGTTTAGGTCTTAACCAGGACTGCACAGGACTTTTACTGTGGAAAAATACCAGACCACGCTAATTTTGTGGTTAAAAAGCTAAACAAGAGTGTAAACAGTCTACAAAAATGTACTTTTAATCTGAATTATTGTAATGTTGATTGTTATGTCTATATAAAAGATTGCCTTGCTTTTTTATAAGAGTCATTCTGTATCAATGCATTCATTATAAATAGTATATTTGTAAATGAGCTGCCACTGAGTCTTTTGGAAGTTTTCTAGTATTTCTAGTCCAACGTGAGCTGGATGTATGTTGTCTTTTTGCAGTGTCCCAAATGATCAAGAAATGCTTCTTCATTATATACTTGTAGCTCTTCACAAGATGGTTTTTCAAATATAATAGAGGCTGTTTTTTTTCGTGCATAGCAATTAGAGGAAACTTAATGGATTGCTTCACAATAACTACTTTATTCATAAGAGAGATAAATTACACACCCTTATAAAGCAGATGTTGGTAAAATCTTTTCTACAGTACAGGAAGGCATAAAGCAAAATAACTACAGAACTTTCTCTCTGAAAAGGGAAATAAATCTCAGGTTTTAGTGCAAAATGCACTTGAGCAATGACAAAATTGAAGTAAGTATAAAATTGCTGCCTACAAGGCAGCCACCTGCATTTAAACTTCTGGCTTAATAAAAGGAGGTATGTCAAAGATGACATGACAGAGACCTGAAATGCATTTTTTTTGCTCTGTACAACTCACTGAGATAGGTGCTGTTTCAAGAAGGCCATGGTTAAGTTATGTCCTGTGAACAAAGAAATAGGTTGATATCCTTTGAAATCAGAGTATAAAGGCTTCAGCTTTTTAGATGTGGCATTGATGAGGATGACACCAAAGTACTTGGTATGGTAGCATGGAATCAGATCCAACTGCCCAGCAGTCTGTGTCCAAGTGGAGGACATCTGTCTTGCTGTGATGTAGGGATCTGAGCTCGGTGAATCCAAGGGCACTCTCCTGCACCTGTAGGATATTGCTCAGAGCTTGCCAGCCAGAGCCTGTCAAGTTTGCCAAGAGAGAATCAGCTTTAGTAGCCCTTGATAAATTTGGCAAACTCACAGAAGTGCTTTTTTCTTTTTTTTTTTTTCTTTTTTCTTTCCCCTAAATCTATTTGCTTCTAGCCTCTACAACATCCTGTGTCTAATAATGGTACAATATAATTATGTGCTGGGTGAAAAAGTGCTTCCTTCTGTTTGTTTCAAACCACACCACCTGATTTCATTTGGAGAGTCCCCAGTTCTTGTATTCTGAGAAACTTAGAAGGATCTTTTGTCTTCATTTGCTTTTTACTGTTCTTCATGGTTTTTCATGAAGGGGAGTGGCTTTCCACCAACTTGTGGTTCTAGCTTTTTTAATGCTCAAACAAACACTCATCCATTCGGGGATAATTCTTGTTATCTTTCTCCATAGTTTTCCAGCCCAGGTCCGACTCCTTTTCCCCATTCATGGTCTCTAGCAAACTGCTTTGTTCTTTGCACTCCAGTCTGTAACATGAAAGTACAGCTGTTACGAAAAACTGGAATTGAGTGGGTGATAAAGTTTAGTGCAAAATTTCAGTGGGGGAATAATCCTACTACAAAATGATCCGATTGGGGTTTAGATTTCAGATGCCAACCACCCACTGCAATAATAAATGGTTTCCTCTGATCAGCTGTAGTGCTGATTTTCATCATCTCTTATAAGTAGGTTTGAGAGGCAAAATTGATACCAAACTTTACGCAGGGATGTTGATTTAAGTATTGCCGAAGTTTAAAACTGTATTCATAGTAGCAAGAGTGCATGGTTTGGGAAGATTTGACTTTGAGTGTTTCAGCTGGCTTTTTTTAAACTGTCCAAGCTCAATGTTTTCTGAAAGCATTGGGAAATTTCTAGTATCGTTGTTTAATTTTTCTTTTCAGTTTAGATCGGCACTGCACTGGTTGGGTTCCATTCTCCCGGGATGGGACCTTGCCAGCCATGATCAGTTTCTATTCAAATGCATCCACAGGTGAGCCTGGCCTCAGAAGAGCTCCAAATGAGTGAAAAGAAGAAAATTTCTGTTTCTGGCACGCTGTATCCTAAGGTCTGTATTAAGGCCTCAAAAAGCACGCAGGCGGTCAGTTTGGGCAGCTCTGCTGAGACAAATGGATTGCGTTTTGGTGCAATGATTCCAGCCTACATGCTTGAGCATACTGAGTCTCCCAGTGCTGCTGTCCAGTGGCATGTCCCAGTTCCCACTGGGAAGTTATGGATTTCTGTGCCTCAGCGTTTGACATGCAAACACAGACGGTGCTTTTGGTTGGATGTGGTGGCAACAGCAGCCTATGCCAGGAAAAGAAAAGGTGTTAAAGGGCTGGAGATGGTGAGCTTTGATACAATTAGAAGAGACAGAGTGCCTTGAAAGCTCATTTATATTGCTTTTGCAAGTCATTTCAGTCGAGTAAAATATATCATCTCTTTATACGAGCCTTGCCTCACTTAGAATTGTAAGAGTGGGAGATAATTTGATTACCAAGATCAAATGATGATGTTTTAGAGGAGGAGCCATCTGGAGTATTTGAGTGAGCAGCTGGCAGCCTGGGCTGCACTGTTAATTATCTGACTGTATGCCTTGCAACAATTTTTCCACTGCAAAACCTTTTAAGAGTCTTTAGAGATCAATCTACCCCACTCCCTCTGAGTAAGATGCTATCTGCAAAATTGCACACAAGTGTTCAGTTTAAAAGCTCTTTCCACAACAGCATTCTTTTCTTTCTGTTGGTAAAGTATTTCTTTGTTAAAGCTTATAACGAATCCTTAATTTGCTGTCCTTTGTTAGTTTCTTTAGTTGACCAATCGGCTGCTTTGCTTTTTGTCCTGTGTTGTTACAGCTGGCTATGTGAAGTGATTTCCAAACTTAGCATGTGCAATTTTAATGGAAACGCCTTTTTTTTTTCTAGAAAATCTCAAAACACTGCTTGAAAGCAGGCATGATACGAACAGCACTGCAAAACTCTTCCCTCTTTATGACCTAAGCTTTGTTGGATGCCCTTCAATTTATTTTCATTTTTTGTCCTTGCCAAGTATTTTAACTGGGTGGGAAGTTACAACTAAGAAGTTTGAGTCATCTGCCCTTGCCAGCAAGCAAAGGGTAAGAAGTTCAGCTGGGCAGGGAGCTGCTGGTAAGAGACAGCTCTGTTGTCAGGCTTTTTAGTCTGTGAGTAAAGCGCTTTTTGGGTCTGCTGAGCTGTGCCAGCCTGCCAGGATGTGGAGTCCCACATGGTGCTGGTGTGGGGACCAGTGCACTTCACAGTGGCCTCAGGCAGCTGGAAGTTTGCCTAGAAGGGGTGAGAGTAGCTGGAGGAAATCCCCTGGAAGAAAGTTGGGCCAAGTGATGAGTGGGTCTGTGCAGCCAGCCCTCCCCAGTGTGTTGGAGGGTTTTGGTGCATGAATGTCTTCAGGATGGATGGTTTGTCTTGGGGTATCGGTTGAGGCTCAAATAGGAATGTGTTTGGATTCAGAAATTCTGTGGCTGATCTTTGTCCAAACCTTTTAGGAAGAATGGCTTAGTTCATGAGATGACACAGCACTAAGCAGTACTCAGAATTCTGGAATATGTGCGATGCTTAGTGCTCATCGCTTTTGCTTTAGGAAAACCCACATGCTCCCACAATTAAATGGTTAGTGAAATATTAATGAGAAAATGTCATTCTCATTTCATAGAGACATTTAATTCCCCATAAATATTTATTTTTCAAAAATTAGATTTTCTCAAGATATGTACGAAAGCATTGCTTACCACTCATGTTTCTAGCTCAGCTGAAGGACAATTCACACCAGATGGTACTGATGGATCAGAGGTGGCTTTTAGCTGCTGAGGCCTGGGCTGTGCTGGTGAGGTTCTCAGAGACCTGAGAGCTTTCCTCAGTGGCTCAGGCTCAGTTCCTGGCTGTGTGGCCAAGAAAGGTTTGCAGGGCTGTTGGTTAAATGGCTGAAATGCACAGTGAGCTTTCTGGGGTTTTGGGGGCTGCCTCTAACCTGGCTGAACTGGAAGGGTGAGGTGAAGTCCTGATTCCGGTTGCAGTTTTCCTGTCAGTGCAGTTGGGATATGCCTCATGTAACGCTCAGGCACCGTGTGGTAATTTCTACTACTTTGTGGGTGTGAACCAGCAAACTGCTTGGATTTAACAAGTGGAAACTGGAGTTCAGGAAAGTTTGGTACTTCCCATCTCTTGAGAGATTAAGCATCTCTTCAAATTTGCTTTCCCTTTCCATCCAGTGGCATGAAGCTATGATGAGGAGGGTCAGGTTGGATATCAGGAAAAGGTTCTTCACCTGCTGTTGGTGGGCACAGGACAGGCTCCCCAAGGAAATGGTCGTGACCCTGAGCTGCTGGAGTTCAGGAGGCATCTGGGCAACACTCAGACATACGATTTGATTTTGGGGTGGTCCTGTGTAGAGCTGAGAGTTGTTGGGTCCCTTCTGATGTTCCTTGTTGGGTCCCTTCCAACTTGGGATATTTTATGTTTCTATGACCCTGCCCTTCATTAATTTGTGCTGAAGGCTGAACGGTGATTTCTCTTTTCCCTCTTCCCTTTGCTCTGTCTTCTCAGCAAAGCAGGGAAGAGTGTTTGTAGCAGTAGAGATTCATGGCTGTTTGGATGTGCTTATTTTCCTGTGATGCTTCAGAGCAAGTCATGGATTATTTTGCTCTTTAGTCTGTGTGGTGATAATTTACCTTGCTGCTTTTGGTGTTCATGGGGAAAAAGAAAACTGGAATCAAAAAGGCACAAGTGTGGATGCACTATACCTCTTCTCTCAGTATCTTGTGTACCAGCTTGTCTTCTCTGAGTGCTTTATCCTGGTTACACATTACCACCCTCAGTATACAGTTCCCAGATAGGATAAATGTTTCCTGGTGAGAGAGAGAGACTTTGTGTAACTGAAAAGCAGGTCACAGTGCTGAATAAGCAAATAAATCACAAGCTGGTGTTTAAACTTAATTTGAGCCTCACAGGAAAAATGTTGTACCTTGCAATCTGTACAGGGTTAATTGTATTGTAACCAAGGAGGGAACAGGCTCAGTAAGGATGATGGATTCCCCTCTGCGATGTGCTGCACGCAGGATCCGCAAACCAAACGCAAGAATGGAAGCCCCACCTCTGGAGAGAAGAGTCAGGGTTGGTTAAGCCCACTGAGATCATCTAGTGCAACCATCGACCCATCACCACCGTGCCCACTGAACTGTGTCCTGGGGTGGCTGTGAGAGGGGGCTTTGTGCAGGGCTGTGATTTAGGACTGTGGGAACGATACAGCTCTGGATGCTGCCCTGCATCCTCATCCCCATCTCCATCTGCCACGATGGTGGGAAGCACCAGGGCTGATGCAGACCCCCAGGAGGTTGGGAGACGGAGAGGGACAGAAGCTGACACAGAGAGAAGCTTCCCGGCAGGTCCAGCTGCAGCTCCTGCATGATATCTCAGCGCTATTTGCTTTTGCCACTAGATGGTGAAATAAGTAATAAACGAAAGCACCTCAAGTCTCGCCGTGTTCCCTGGTGGCCTCCCTCCTCGTGGAGCTGCGCCAATGTGCTCTGCTTTCTGGGAACCCGGCAATTCCAGGCAATTATGCTCAGTGCAGCTCAGCCTTCGAGAAGTGCTGCTGCCACCTGGAGCGCTTTGATCCCCGCCTGCAGCACTGCCATGCTGGGTTCAGTTTGGCCAAGCTGGGTTAAACTGAGCAAACCTGCCTGCTGTGGGTGTGCATGGAACACTGGTGCTGAATGCTTGCCTGGGGTGTGAAGGGGTGGAGGATGCAGTTCCCTCCCCACAGCAACCAGAGACAGGGACCTGCCAGGTGGGTGCTGCAGCCTCGGGGTGCTGCTGGCTGCGGTCTGGAGCATGGCTTTCATGGCTTTGGATGGAGATGGTGAAGAGCAGGGAGGGAAAGGGTAAAGATGTGGCTGGGACCCAAGGGAGAGCAACTTGATGGAATGAGTTATGGCTTCTCAGCTGAATAATTGAGTGCTGACCTGTCTCAGGTGTAAAACAAAAAGCTTCATAGAGAGGTAGCCTCAATGTTGCCTGAAACATGGGCTGGCTATGGGTGTGGCTATGTGGGTGAAAGGCGACCTGCTGAGCTGCTGGGATGGGATTGATCCCATTGAAGGAAGGCTGCAGGGAAAGCTGGCAGCACCTGGTCTCTCTTCTTCACCTTCCCGACTCAGCATGAAGTGCCTGAGTGACATTTTACAGGAAGGTAAAGCAGTGGACAAACGTGATGCTCACATGAGCGCTGTGCCTGTGCCCCAAGCTCCACCACGCTGCAGCTGGCAGCACAGCAATGTTTGTCTTGGCTGTCAGCACTGGGCTGCGCAACCCAACCTACTGCTTAGAATCCTGCCCGACAGGGCTGGCAACCTGAGAGTGGCCCATGGGGAAACACGAGCAAGGTTTTAAAGCTGTTTGCAAAACAGTATGGAAGGAGCAGTGGTTGCACAGGGACTGGTTTGAGCTAGCTGTGAGGATCTGCTATGGTTGGTGATACTCAGCTCTGCGCAGCCGGCAGCAGGGTGCTGTCCCTGCAGCTCTTCCCATACCTATTTGTTCAAATAACTCAGGGAAGCACAGTCAACAACCAAGGCTGAGCAAACCCTGTTGCAAAGCTCTGCAGAAGGCACTGCTGTGAGGTGGAGGGAAAGAAGCAAAATGTACATCTGTGCATAGCAGTGGGTGGGGAAGGGGAGGACTGTGGGGCTGTATGTGTGTGCAGGGCAAAGTGCCCGAGCAGCTGGTAGGGATGGACAGAGGGTGGCCAGGCCTGCTGCACTTGTGATGATTTTTTCATTTTAAAGTGTGTGTTGTTTTTCCTTTGAAAGAAGGAAAAGATGAATGGAGATGGGCAGTGCTTTGGCTGATGCTGTTGTTGGGCAACAATGCACCTATTGAGGCCAGGTCTGAGTGCTGGAGGTCTGTGCCTCTTCTACAGCACCTTCTGAGGTATAAGAGCAAAGGAAAAAGGGGAAAGCAGTTTGTTGTGGCACAGCTGGGCTGTGCCCTGGGTCTGCAGCTCTCGGGGCTTGAACAGCTTCCTGGGTGTCCCAGCGGCACGTGCTGATGGAGTTGGGGCTGCAGAGCCCTGGCTGCTCTCATCAGCCTTGTTAGCAGCATGCATCCAAATGCTGAGCAGCTGGATGCCAGGGGACTGATATCAAAATTTTATTTACTGTTATTCCCCGCCCCCTTCCCCCCCTCCCAAGCTTTTTCTCTACAGTCTTCTACAGACTACAAATGCACGTTTCTCACCAAATCCCAGGACTCTGAGCGCTGAGGCATTATAATTACCATAATGCGTGGGATGGACACCTATCACAGCCCTCCTGCAGGAGTGGGTGTTCCTGGGGGCTATCCTAGGGGTCTGTACCAGCCCTGGTGCTTCCCACCATCATGGCAGAGCTGTGAGATGACCTGGACAGAGGCTGAAAGGGAAATGTGATGCTACTGAGGTGCTTACAGGTGCTGCTGGGGCTCCAGCTCTGCTTTCTCGATGTCACAGCTCAGAGTGGATGTGGCTGGGTTGAGCTTCAGGTGGGACTGAGGGGTTTCCAGCTACAAAAGGAGAGAGAAAATTGAAGCAGCTGTTGTGGTTTCATCATTTACATCTACACTCTGCACAGGTTGAGAAATTTGGCTCATGAGGATACGATGGGTGCTCCAGAAAGGCATGAGGTCCCAGCACAGCACTCCCAGCCTCGCTGCAGCCCCAGGTGAGTCCTTGCACCCTGTCTCCATGTGCCCTGTGGTGTCAGATTTTACAGATTGCACCTACTCTGATGGAGGTCAGTGAGTACAGGGAAGTTTGTGTGTGTGTGTGTGTGCATGTGTGTGTCACCATGGCCTCACTTTACAGACTTGAAGGCACTCTCTGCAGATGGCACCTGCAAAATAGGCATCTCCCCCACTGCCCTCTCACCTGTGTCAGCTCTGCAGGCTGAGCCCAGCAGCTCCCACATCCCAGGCACTGCTTTGTGTCACTGCTTATAGCACAGTGTGGGGATGAGAGAACAGGACTTTCTCCCTCCTGCACAGGAAATACCTTTATTGGCTCAAGCACCTGGTGTGGTGATTAATTGAGAGGTGCCTGAACCCTGATCATCCTTAGAGACATCTCAAAGTGAGAGCAGAGAGCCCATGAGTGTGAAAGCTGGGGCTGCAGAGGTCAGCACTCTGTGCGTGTTGAGATCTGGGGGACGCCAAGCGTGCCACCTCTGCTCTTTGCTGCTATCGAGGTTCTGTGATGCTGCTGCAACTCAGGGGGGCGAAGCCAGCACACGGAGGTCTGAGGCTGCTCCCCATCCTCCTGCGTGGAGGGGGGACTGCGAGAGCCTACGGGGAGCTGGCGTGTGGCAGGAGAAACCCTCCGGTTGCGGCTGCTGGCGTTCGGGTACCGCGGGTCGGGACCTCGCGTGGGTGCTGTGGCCACGAGGGCCGCTGCGTGCAGTGCGGCGCGGCGGCCAGCAGGTGCCACTGCCCCCCCGCGCTGCCTGGGGCCGCCGCCCGGCTGCTCCCCCCGCCTCGCATTCTCCCTACTCGCGACGGCCCGAAGCAGCCCCACGGCCGTGTGTGTGTGTGCGAGAGGGGGGCCGCGCGGGGCTCGGAATCCGTGCGGGATGGGGTGGCACCGCGCCGTGAGGCTGCGATGCTCGGGGGAGGGGAAGGGGGGAGATCGGGGCTGGGGGTGGGCGCGGGGCTGCGGGTGCCGGGGGCAGCGTGCAGAAGGCGGACGGGGCTGAGCTTGTCGGCTCTGGAGGCGAAGCTGCGGGGTCTGTCTGTGTGTGTGTGTGTGTGTGTGTGTATGTGCGTCTGTGTGTGTGTGCGCGGCGCGTCTGCCCGCGTCCGTGTGTGTATTTGTGTGCGTGTGCGCGCACCGGGGGCAGCTCCCCACGTGGGGCTGACGCGGCAGCCCCGGCCTGATCCGGGGCTATAAAACGGCTCCGCGGCGAGCGAAGCAGAGCAGCCTCCGCCGGCTGCAGCCCCGGCTCCGCTCCGCTCCGTGCCCGGCATGAGCCGCACCCGCCCGCGCCCCCCCGGCCGCCGCTGCTCACCCCCCGCCCGGGCGGCGCCGCTGTAGGAGCGCGGAGCCCCGCGGAGAGCCGGGAGCGGCGCGGGTGGGGCAGGGGGCGAAGGGCGGGGGTGTCCGCGCAGCGGGGTTGATGTTTAACCCGGAGCGCCCGTTCACGGAGAGGGGCCACTTCTCCTCCATGGAGTACCAGCGGCAGCTGGAGGAGGAGGAGGGCTACCCGCCTCCCGGCGCCAACGGGACTTTCAACGACAGCGGGGCCGGGCTGGGATGGAGCATGCCGTACCCCCTGCACACCACCGTCACCCTCATCAGCCTGGCGGGCTTGCTCATGCTCTTCACCGTCTTCGGCAACGTCCTGGTCATCATTGCCGTCTTTACCAGCCGGGCGCTCAAGGCCCCCCAGAACCTCTTCCTGGTGTCCTTAGCCTCGGCCGACATCCTGGTGGCCACGCTGGTCATCCCCTTCTCCCTGGCGAACGAGGTGATGGGCTACTGGTACTTCGGCAAAGTCTGGTGTGAGTTCTACCTGGCCTTGGACGTGCTGTTCTGCACCTCCTCCATCGTGCATTTGTGTGCCATCAGCCTGGACCGCTACTGGTCCATCACACAAGCCATCGAGTACAACCTCAAGCGCACCCCGCGCCGCATCAAGTGCATCATCTTCATCGTCTGGGTCATCTCGGCCGTCATCTCCTTCCCGCCGCTCATCTCCATAGAGAAGAAGAGCGGGCAGAAGTTGGACCAGTGGCCGGCAGGGTGCAAGATCAATGATGAGAAGTGGTACATCATCTCGTCGAGCATCGGCTCCTTCTTCACCCCGTGCCTCATCATGATCCTGGTCTACGTGCGCATCTATCAGATAGCCAAGAGGCGAACCAGGGTCCCGCTGAACAAGAGGGCGGAGCGCCCGGAGAAAAAGCAGAACGGCTTGGCAGACAAGGAGGACCTGCCAGCTTCAGCCCAGCTCAATGGGGAGAAGGCGGCCGGAGCTGGAGATGGGCAGGAGGGAGAAGTCAATGGCATAGACATGGAGGAAACCTCCTCCTCTGAGCACCAGGAGAACAACCAGCCCAAGAAGTCAGAGAGACCCCTGCGGGGAAAGACCAAGACTAAGCTGAGCCAGATTAAACCTGGGGACGCTTTGCCCAGGAAGACGGAGGAGGAGAGGAACACCAAAGGATCCCGGTGGAGGGGCAGGCAGAACCGGGAGAAGCGTTTCACCTTCGTGCTGGCGGTGGTGATTGGGGTCTTTGTCATCTGCTGGTTCCCATTCTTCTTCACTTACACGCTGACCGCAGTCTGCAAGAGCTGCTCTGTGCCTGCCACCCTCTTCAAGTTCTTCTTCTGGTTCGGTTACTGCAATAGCTCCTTGAACCCCGTCATCTACACCATTTTCAACCACGACTTCAGACGGGCCTTCAAAAGGATCCTCTGCAGAATAGAGAGGAAAAGGATCGTTTGAAGGACCTGTGGGCAGGACTAATAATTCAAGACTTTGCAAGAGAGTAAGGCACGGCTTCTTAGACTGTGCTTGCATGGGATGGTTTCCTTCAGCTTGTGATCAGGAAGCCTTCCAAACCTGAGATGAGCCCACTGAAACGCCCGACAGCGGCAGCAAGGAGCAGCAGGCAAGTGGAGGTCTGAGCCTGGCACTCAGCTCCCAGGGGAGGATGACTTTCGATTCGCTCGGTTTACTTTGTGAGGTTTTTTTCTTTTGCCACAGAGTCTCTCAGTGGATATTTTCATGACTGCTCAGTTTGACTCTTTAAAGACAAATGACGCACAGCTCCGTGAGATGAACAAGCAAAGAGGGAGTATGCCCCTTCAGAGGTGTTGGCTTTTTATTTTGTTGTATCTTCCTCCCCCCCCCCCTTGTTGTATATGTAATTGATTTTTAACCCCCTTGTAAAATACAGTATTGTATCTCTGCATCTGAATGTCTTAATTTCTGTAAGGCAAGCAGCTTTGAAACTGTGAATGCTTTAATTATGTTTGACACCTGAAAACTCCCTCTCTTCCCATTCCCTGAAATCTCCCTTACTCAAAACCAACAAAGAGCAATTTCCCCTGCCTAGCAAGTGGATAATATTACCAACATTTCCATTTCCAATGTCCTGCTCTTCTTTTTTCTATTTTTTTCTATTTTTTTGGCTATAGAGCTCCCAACAGACTAGCTTTTCTTTTTTTTTTTTTCTTTTCATTTTTCTATTTTTTTTTCCTTTTTTTCCTATTCTCTCTGTCCTACCTGGTTCTGTTGAATTCAGTGCTGCCCGCGGTGCGATAAGGCTGAGCTATCACTTCCATGTCCCTACCAGCTGGAGCAGAGCCGCGGGGCGGCTGCCGTGCAGGCGGGCACCCAAGGGCTGCTGAGGGCTCTTTCTCACACCGTGCAGAGCTTGGGACCCAGCCAAGCTCCCAGCAACTTCCCCTCGGCTGATATTACACCGTATTGAAGAGTCAAAGCGTGTTCAGTGCTAACTCGGTTCCCCCACCCCCGGCTGTAAATAGATAACATTTCAAAGCAAACGTCAGCGCTCCGTGTATCACGCTGTCTTGTTTCTATTGATTTTTTTGCTGTTTTAACTCCCGCTGCGTTTCCTGAGTGAGGGAGAGTTAAGTTTGCAGTCTGCCGCTCTCATCCGCCCTAGGAAATGATGAAGCATCCCTTTTGCAGTCTTACACAGGGCAAAGCTCTGAAAGGGGGAACTTCCCAGCAGGTTCCCCAGTATTTTATAGTATAAGCAAGCTTTTTTTTTTTTTTAATTAAAAAAACAAAACAAAACAAACCACAAAGTGTAAATATTGTGAGGCTGGAGCAGGAGAGGGAGTTAATGCTGCCTTTACACTCCTCTCTTGAAATGTCTTTCAGCTTTTTCTGCTCAAAACTAAGAACACAAAGAGAACAAATGTCACATCCTTCTGCCATGGAGAAATTTCTGGAGAATGCTGAAAGGAAAAACTTCCTGATCTCTCTTAATAAATGAGTCTGCAAGCCTCCTAATGCCACCCATACAGCTCTTCAGTGATGACAGCTCGTAGGAACTGTTTGAAGAAAGCGAAGTTTAAGTCTCACATATAGGATGGATTTGCCTTCTGTAGGGTTGTGTGGTGCACAGGAAGAGACTTTAAAGCAGCACCTTTTTACTTTTGGATGTGTTCTGTTGATTTTGCTCCCTTCTGACTTTGTATTCACTCAGAGGGTGCCTGGACCCTGGGACCTGGCGAGCAGTGTTTACATTCACTTGCGTTTTCAGAGTTGAATCCTCAAAAGGTGAGGAAAGCAAATAAACTGTGCTTGACTGTAAAAACAAAGCAGAAAACACAAGCAGAGGTTGCTACAATGGATGATTATTTTTAATAAATAAAAGAGTGTTTACAGATCAAGCGTGAAAGCCTTCTGAATAATCTGTTTAGCTGTGTTGTATTTTTTCCAGCTGCTCACCGATTCTCAGGCAGCTTTTGACACTGCTACAAGAACACGTTGGGAAAAGCAGTGGTGCTTTCTGAAAGGCGTTGTGACAGCAGGTAGGGAACAATGGCTCGCTTCATTGCGCAGGGGCAGAGAAACAAATGAGTCCTTGGTGTTTCTTGTTCTTCCCACCCCTTTTCGTGGTATGGTAAGAGCATTCATGTGTTTCTTAGAGAAAAGAGCTTAGATGTGATTTGCTCCTCAGAAATGCAGCCTGGCCCTGGTTTTGCCTCTCGCTGGGGCTGCCCAGCTGTGGCTGGTTTATAGCTGATTGGTTGAGAAGGTTTGTAATAATTAGGTCACAGATGGGATTAGAAGCGATTGGGCTGGAAGGAGACATTCCTGCGTATATGCGGGAGTGCCCGTGTGGCCAGAGTGTTTTGTAGGCCTGAGGGTGTGATGGAGGCAGGTGTCCTGCTGTCCCCTCTGCCTGCAGGTACACCTGTTGGCTTTGGCAGGTTTTCCCAAGCAGACCCCAGGGGAGATGTAGCAATTGGCAACTGAGTGGCCATCAGTCACACGTCCCCATCCTGCCTGCTGGCCTCTTTGCCAAGTCTCTAGCACAGCTGGTGTTCTGGTGGGTTTGGGGCTGGGGCTCTGATGGGCTGTCACTGTGCACGGCTGAAATATGGCAGCTTGCTCCCAGTTTTCCATCAAATGCAAAAGCAAGGCACTGTTGTGTTATGTTCTTCCCGATCCCTTGTGGTTCAGCCCAACCAAAAAAAATGCCCCAGGAGCTGCGGTGGGTGCAGGCAGTGACTTTTTCATCTGCCATGCAGAGCTGCCTCTCCATCCCTGTGGCTGATGTCTCAATTTCCACCATCCTGCTGCCTTTGTCACCTGCTGATTCTTTTGTGTTTCATTTCCCTGAGCTGCTGGACATTTGTTTCAGATCTGTCTTGAGCCCTTTTTGTTGGCTGGGGGGATGTGTCCAAGCTGCAGGGCCCTGCAGGCTGTGTTATGGAGGTGCTGTGGTGGATGAGGAGTGGCCCTGAGGCATTGGAGCTGGCAAGGCTCAGCTCCAAGATGTCCCTATGGGTGAGCTGCAGGCTTTTCCTGCAGAGCCAGCTGACAGCCTGCCCAGAGCTTGTTTCTGACCCCTCTTTGCTGGCACTCATACTTATTGCTGTGGGGTTTTGCCCCTGTTTGCTGAGGCACAAGGGGCTGGTCATATTGAGGAGCCTTTCCACGGTGACCCAAGCAGAGCTGGACTTGGTCACAGTCACTCTACCTGCAAATCATGCATTTTTCAGGCCTGGGAAAGCTCCTGTGCGCTTCAGCCCATGTCCCTCAACTGTGCTGTGCCAGGAGTGCCCCTCCCCACACAGTATCTCCTGTTCCAGGGCTCCCTGCTGTCCCATGCTGTCCCTCTTGGGTCAGGTGGCTGGAAGGCAGCCTGGGAAGCTGTGGCTCTTTGTGTTATTTTATTTCTGAATATTCCTTGGTCTTTTGCTGCTGGAAAAGTTCAAAGTCTGCAGAGATTGCTCCTGGGTTACAGGCAGTGCCCTGGCAGATGTGGCACCGCTCCCGCTGCAGACCTTGCTGTGCAGCTGGTTTGTGGTGATGCTCTGTGAGGTGCCAGGTCTGTGCAGCTGCTGAGCCTTACTGCCAGGTCAGCAGAGAGCACAGCCCTGCGGCACTCAGCTCACAAATGGAGCAGATGCTGACTGCTCTGTGAACTGCAAGGGCAGTGGGCTGAGCTTCAAAAGTACAGGTGAGATTACAGCTGTGGGAAGCACCTTAAATCACACCTCTCTTGGGTTGGGCTGCAGCTCCTGAGCCTGGCTGGTCCCAGGGTCCCATGGACCTGTGCAGCAGATGGCTATCAGGCCCAGCACAGCCCTGATTTTGGGCTTCTTTGCATGGGGAGGGAACTGGGCCCAGGCACTTTACTTCTGCTATGCTGTGCCCTGCTAATGCAGAGATGGCTTCTGGGTTTTCTCCCACCTTGTGCCATGCCCAGCTTTTCAGATCTGCCTTGGCTTGAGCATGAGGTTTGTTTCATGGCAGCAGGTCTCAACTTCTGCTTGGGGCAGGAGGTGCCAGGAGGTGTTGAACGGAGATGCTGATATTTGAGCTGGTTGTTCAACATCCTTTCCTTCTGAGGGGACCTTTTTTGGCATTTGAGCAGTCCCCCAGCAGTGCTGATTTCCCACACGGGTCCACCAGTGTGTGAAGCCAACATCTCACACCAGGGGCTGCTGAGGTGAGTGAGGAGTGGTACCCAAACTCTACAAAGCAATGTGAGGATAAACCGGAAGTGGAACAAGAAGGCCTCTCCGCTACTTGAGCAGAGGCATAGGTGTTTGTCAGCAAAGGCATTAACTTGCTGGTTTTTACTGGCTTCAGAGAGCTTAAGCTGGCACTGGGTTTGTCTGTGTGGTGGTCAACTCCATACTGATCAGGTGAGGGAACATTGTGTTCATGGGAAGGCTCTGAACTCCTGCGTGGCTTTGATGTCAGGGAACACAAAGCAACAAGGACCCATCCCAGGAAGCTTGGGGGCTGCTGGGCTTTCAGGGACTTCCTGGGGCCAGAGCTGCTTTCTGTGCTGAGGGAGAAATTCCACTGACATGTGTTTCCCTTCAGCATTGCTCCAGTCAGGAGGAGAGGCTCTCAGAAATTTGTTTTAAGTCAAATGCAAGAGTAACAGTGCAGGAGGGACTCATTGGGAGGTGAGTTGACCTAAACATCCCTCCTTCCCCATTTGCCATTCTTGCAGCATCTGACCTGCATTGGCTCAGACATGGCATTGGCAAGGAGCAGCCCTGCAGTCCTCCAGAGCTCTGGGACTCACTTGCTGTAGAGTTTGCTCCCAGAGATGAGATGAGAAACTTTTGTTTTTAATCAAGTGCTACATGGAGAATTGATTGCTCCTTTGCTGATTGAAACAGTGGTGATTTGCTGGGCTGTGACTTTATGGCCTTTTTCCTGTTTGCTTTTCAATTACTCTCTACAGGAAAAAAAGGAAAGAGCTCTCCACCACAACCATCTCTGAGAAAGCAACGCCTGCTGGAGGCTGCCTTGCCTTCCATCTGCATGCACTGAGTTGCTGCAAAGCATTCAGCTATTTAAAACCAATCCTGCACTTATTATTTTCAAAGACTGACTTTTAAGCCCCAGATTTTGTGGGGCCAGAGAAGTTAAAATGACTGGTATAAGCAGAATAACCAGACTTGCTTACATTGAAGGCTTGGGGATCAGGATCTTCAGCATTGCTGTCTCGGAACAGTGGACATGCATCCATTCCATTTTGAACAGCAGTATAATTGTTTTCATTGCTGTTTCCCATCATTTGAGTGGGATGGCTTTAAGGCAGTGCAGCAGAGAGGAAAAGAAACTCAAAGCTGCTCTGCTCAACAGGACGTGTGCTGAGGAAGGCAAGGTAAGCAGTGCTGTGTGCAGGGCAATCCTTCATTGCTGACTGCTCTACCAGGGTTAATTAGAAAACAAGTTCTGGCTGGTGTGACTGATGTGAATGGACCTTGATCCAAATAGGGTTCCTTCTCTAATATAAGGCAGTAGTAGCTGCAGGTGCAATGGTAGCAGCTGACTTCATGGCCTGGTGTCGAGTGGATTAAATCCTTTGGGGTAGAAATGATCTGTTCCTATTTTAGCCTTCTCTCGCCACCACCTCACCCTGGAAGTCCCTTTCCTCCAGCTTGGCTTCATGGATTCCTGCTGCACTGCCCGGGTGTGTGCATTTGTGGGGGGTACAAATGAAGTCCTTCAAAGATGAGAGGTTGCCAAGCAGGGTGTGGAAATGGTGTAAACTAGATCATGTTACTGTATATTGACACACAAAAGATCCTGCCTTAGAGGGGTGGAGGAGGCCAACAAGGAGGTCAGCTATCTGCCATTGCTGTTAAGATCTTAAAGGTGGAAAAAAAAACCTTTTTCATTGCCATCTCAGTAGGGATGGTGTAAGCTGTCGTGTTCGAGTTATCAAATGTTTGGTGGAAGAGGTGAGTTTTTAGCTGTTGTTTATTCAGACCAAGATTTAATTAATATTAAATAGATTAAATATTTGATGAAAGAGCCTGAAATTAAATATTTAGCTCCCTCTTCCCCCCAGACTGCAGCCTCAGTGGATGTTTGTGTGGGCATCTTCTGAGCATCAGGGAGTGTTAAAGACCCAAGCTGCAAGGCAACATCACCTGCAGATGGGAATTACATTGCTGTGGGATCCTTATCAATCTGCATGGGATAATGGCCATCCTTCTTATGGAGCTCTGTCCCACTGGGACCTCAGATCTTGCATGAGTGCTTGTCTATCTGCTCTTCTGCCACGTTCTACTCGAACCACCTGAGAGGCTTCGTGGTGGGGATGGGCTTTCTCTCTGTGATAGGAAATCCTGCAACATGCACTGTGTTTTTTTTCCCCTGCGGCTGCTGGTGATCTCAGTGCAGGACTGAGAGTGTGGCCACGTGAACAGCTGTGCTGCTCTTGGCGGCACTGCTGCCAGCCAGCAGGTCCCCAGGAATGGCCCTGCGTGGGTGGCTGTGGCTTAATTGGGGAAGAAAACAATAAAACTTAATGCAGTTGGCATTTCCCTCTTTGTCAGACCTGAGAAAGAAAACCGCAGCAAAACCAAGCTCTCAGCCCTCGGCTTTCTGTTTGCAGCACAGTTTGAAAAGGCCAGTGGTAAAATATCCAGAGTATCTGGAAATGCATTATAATCTGTGTGAATAGTCTTGTAAATTAGACATGGACCCCTTGGAGAGTGCCCTCGTACCTTTTGTACTGGTTAGTTGGTGCTGGTTGGGTTATTTATTTATTGACTTGTGCTGTGAGTGCTTTATTGCCTTTGGAAGGATTAGGACTGTGACCTCTACATTCATCCTGCCCAGGCCTCTGTATGCCACTATCAGTAGTCAGAGAAGCCAAAATATGCCTGCTGGTGAGAGGAGGCTGACAGAGAGCCCGTGGTTTGGTCAAACCAAAGATTTGCATGGAGCTGAAGGTGCTGCCCACCTGCATGCTGACTGAAGTTCCCTATGGAAGAGAGAGGAATTCATGTCGCACTCCACACACACCAAATTCAAATATCTTATAAATATTGCAACACCTTGCTTTATCTGTAAGAGCCTGGCATTGCTTTATAACCTAGAGTGACAAATCCTTTCTGTTCCTGCAGGAGTAGATCTGCTTTCGTTTGTTAGCACAAGGCTACTTAGTTAAATTATTTAGAATATTTCATGCAAGTTAGAGCATGCTGGATGGGCAGCCGTGGCCTCTCTTCAGCCACTTAGAGCATAGAGGAAGATATATAGGTTTTATGTCCCATGGTCACCCCTATCTTTTGCTGGATGGTGTCTGACCGTGCTTGGTACCATGCACAGGGTCATGCCACCTCCATGTGGCTGACACAGGGTAACACACAGGGCCCTTTGAGGTCTCATTCCTCATCACATGTCAGATGGAAGTGTCCCTCTACATGCCATAGCCGATGATCCTCACAGATTGATGTTAAAAAGTGTGCAAGGCACAGAAGTAATAGGATGTGCACAGCTTGTGGGAGATGTTTGAGCTCCTAAGAGGACATTGAATGTCATCCTGGACATTTGGGCCAAGGAGATGGTCCTTGTTTGGGGTGGCAGAGATGTCCCCAAGGCTTACAACATCACCAGAGGAGTTGATGGGCCTGTAGGCATCTCCACAGTGCAGCATGTGTGTGTGCACCTTTAGGGATGCGGGGAAGCAGCCAAACTCCCTTCTTTCAATTCCTCCCTTGCTGTGGGATGCTGCTGCAGCACCTTATTAAACCCAGGCCCTTTTTCCAGGGATCCGATAAAAAGTACCCAACCTTGTCTTTGTTTCCATCGATCACCTCCGTGCTGCTGGACCTCCTCCAGCTCAGTTGCCAGCAGGCAGCAGAGCCCCGACAGCTGGCAGAGTTCTCTTCTATCTCGCCCCGCCAGGCTTCCAGCCAAGCAGAGAAAATGGTTCCCAAAGCAGATTTGTGAGTGCCCCTGGAATGACACAGCCAGGAGGACAGGTCAGAACCTGGCACTGCAGCTCACTTTTCCTTCTCGTGTCAGGTTGTCAATCCATGTTTAACTGCAAAGAACAGGTAGGGCTCCCTGCAGTGCTGGGCAGCTCCTCTTGTTGCGTGGACTTCAGTGGCACCATGAATGGATCGCTATCACCCATAAGTGGCCCTCAGCTTGGGGCTCCACCTGCTCAGTAAGAGAAGTAGGCTGTGGCTGAGCTGACTGTGTTCTTGCCATCTGACCCCTATGCAACAGGAGCCCAAGGACAGTCTGATTAATGCTCTTCCAGGATTGGGTTGTCCGATGCAAACAGTTTTAGAACTATGACTAAAGTGGGAAAAGAAAGTTGGAAAAGACCCCATTTGTGATAAAAGCAAAGAAGGCTATTTTTTGCAAATACCAGTATAGCTTCTTCTAAAAATATTATCTTGAATGTCTGCTAGAGAATGTGAACCAAATGTGATTCCAAACAGTCAAACATAGCTGCCACTTCAGAAGAGGAGGAGATGGGGACCTCACTGTGTCTGGAGGTTACTGTGGCAAGAGATGTGCTTATGGGTACCCAGAGCTATGGGTGGGCACAGTCCAAAGCTGCTAGCTTCAGAGAGAAACAGGGATGCTGGTGAGCAGGGATTGCCTACGGGCAGCAGAAGTGCCCGTAGTTCCCACTTTGGTGAGATGGAACCATCTGGAATATGTAAGAGTGTCTCAGAATCAGGAGAATGGCATGTGGATAGATATGAGTTCCCATAGGTGATGATGTCTGCTTAATCAAAAAAAGGAGTCACACTGTGCAATTCTGTTTATTTATTATTATTATTATTTTTAAAGCAGAGGCAATATCAGTGAATGGGGGAGAAGAAGGAATGGTCCTTGCAAGACATGCGAGAGCAGAGCTGTCCTTCTGCAACAAGGTGGGTTTTTTTCATCCTTTTCACATATTTCTTTGCCTTAGCTTCCCAAGCAATTTCCTTCCTAAGCCGGTAGCTGCAGCAGTGCTGCCAACACAGTGTTCAAAGTGAATTCAGGTTGCAAACACAGATGCTGGTGCTAAAGCCCTGCGAATGATTGAAACCTGCAGGGTACCCTATGGTATTAACTCAGAGAGTGTACAAGTGGGTTTGGATTGTCTTCTGTCTGAAGTTCTCACTAATACAATATTAATCTCTGTTACAGTTTTGCCCTTTCCAAGCAGTGATCCAGAAGTCCTGTGGGTCTCCTAAAATCTTACAGGGGATTTTTTTTTTTTCCTTTGGAGCTGACAAATGTGAGTATGTTTTATTTGAAACGTACTGAGCACTCTAAGCAGCACAGAAAAACACGCCCTACGAAGTGCACACTTCTCCACTCCTGTCTGATGGCTCCATTTCATCTTCTCTGTGTCAGGGAAAGTCCTGCTTGCTGCCTTTACTGCAGGAGAACGTGGTGACGAGGAGGAAATGAGGTTACCAGCCCACAGAGCACACACATCATGGCACTGGGGGCTTTCCTAAGTGACTTGGAGCAGAGTATGGCTCCACAGGGGAAATGTTCTCTTAGTCCTGATTGATGGAAATCAGTTCATCTGATTCTGCCTATGTGAGAACGTAGATGATGTAATGATAGGCATCAATAGTCAGTAATACATGATCTAATGGAGAAGGTCGGTAGGTGTCAGCTGCATTTCCCAGGGGGCTTTATCGGGGTCTCACCTTGGTTAGACCGTTACACAAATCCTTTGGTATCATGCATCAGAGCAAGAGAGAAGTAAGGTGGAATGGGGAGGGCTGGACTGCCATATCTACCCGGTTCCTTGGGCTGAGGACAGTGAGCAAAGCATGTTCTCACTTGGCAGCTCAGAGCACGCTCTGTGCCATTGCCTGGCATACTGGTGCCCAGGTGACCGGCCCAGGAGCACCTTTATGGGACTTAAGTAGACCCTGGAACATCCCATGTCTGGTGAGCTGGATGTCCTCAGAGAAATTCTCATTCCTGAGGAGAAGAGTCGTTTCAGCCAAAACCACGCCTGATCATAGGGAGAAAGCCACAATATTCCTTTAAGCCATTTTAAACAGATTGAATAACTGACGGGAGTGCTGGGAGACTCTCAGAGCCCAGCTGGGCTGCCCCTCACTAAACCAACAAAACAGCACCAGAAGGTGATTTTCTTGTGACATGTTTTGGTCCTGTCACTGGGTATAATTTCTGTGATCACTTTATTGTGCCTGACTGCCTTGTTTGGGGCATGACGGGGAGGAAAATCCATCTTTCAGTAAATACTCTTTGAGCCACCTGCTGTCACAGCAGATTGCTGTGTGCTTCTGTTTGCCCAGAAAACCAAAGCTGCACGTCTGAGATGTCAGGTCTTGTTGCTTACCTGATGCTGGCCTGATCCTTATGAGATATGGATTTCCAGGCGGGAGGAGTAGAAACATCCTTCAGCAGAAACATCCTTATGGCCTGGCCTTTCTCAGATTCTGCCTACAGGAGGAGAGGCTTCTGCACTTACCTGGGAAGGACCCAGGTGCTGTGTACTCAGTTCTCCTCATGTGCTGACATCTTAATCCTTTTGCCCTTTCATATGGAATGTGTGTGCTCAGCTTCATTAGGACCTTTGGGGAGTTTCTTATTTGAGCTCTGAGTTTCCCCCCTTCGGCTTCTTTTCTGCAAAGGCAGGAGCTGGAAATGTGCTCCTGAGGTTCTCAATGGCTGTATCTATGCATGAAGCAGCTGGCTTCGGAGGCAAATGCTCACCCATCTTTATGCATGTCACAGATTATTAATGTATGGCATGGCCACAATGCATCTGGAAACAGCCCAGCTCTAACTGTTTGCTTCCTGGCCTTGTCACCAAATCCCTTCTGCCAGGTTATTTCTGCTTTGTATCTGTCTACTTCTGGAGGAAATTTTTTTTAAAGTAAAAGTACCCTCATATTTTCTGCCAAAAAAAAAAAAAAAAAAAAGGAAAGGAAAAATCTTCCTGGCAGAGTCCTTTCTTGTGATGTAGCAGCTGCTAGGGAGGAGACCTCCCTAGCAGCAGGGCTTCTCTCTGGAGGAGTCTGCAGGCTGAGGATCAGAGCTTGTGCTTCTGCCCATGCTTGGTAGCACAAGCTGCCTCCCTCTGGTGATGGCCAAATCAAGCCTGAAATGTGACATTCACAGCTCTAAATTAGACACATGCAGTTTCACTTTGCCTCCAGAATCCAGGCCAAGAGGATGATGCTCTTGCAAGAAACCTCCTCAGTGACGTGGTGGGTTGATCCAGGGCTTGAGGGATTCAGCCTTAGCTGTCAGCAGGAAGGCAAGCTGAATCACTTGGAGCACTTAGTGCTGGCAGGTGGTAAAGGGAACCTCCTGGCCAGCTTGGTGGGGAGCAGTCAGGAGTGGATCTCTGGCCAGGGACTAGAATGAGACCACAGAAGATGACAGCAGTTGCTCATCACTTGTCTGGATTTTCATGAGCTCTAGTGTGCAAATATGCTATGCTCTCCAGTTTTTTCTTGCTCTGATAAGCCAAAAGCCGTGTCTAAGTTCTGAAAAAAGTTCCTTTTCCTGCATCTTCCCATCTTCTTCTCTTCCCCATTTCACACTGCTAATTGCACTGGCAGGATGCCCTCCAGGCTGAAGGCTATTCTGGGAGCAGGGTGAGAGGAGGGTGCTGAGAGGGATCAGCAGGCTGTGCATTTTTCCTTCTCTAACATGATTTGTCCATGATTAATGCACGTGGAAAATAATCAGCACATTCAGCTTAATTCTGTCAAATTATTAAAGGGATGAGAGCAGGGGAAAAAGAGGAGATTGTTCTTATTTTATTCCCCTTCAGAAAGGAGGTCAGATGTTGTATGAACATGGCTGGGTGACGGTAGTCATCTCAAGCAGAGAGTAAAATTTGTCACTTGTCATTTGATGTTTTTTTTTTTTTTTCTGGAAAAGGCAATGTTTGTGGTGATGCCAATCTCAGACACTGTGGGGAATGCAGAGAGGGATCCCTCACTCTAGCAGACCCGCCCCTGAGGGGCTGAGAGATCTGGGAAGGAAAGAACCAGGCTCTCTGCTCCTATTATCTGCCACAGAAGTCTTACCCTTGGCATGCACTTTGCTCACTCAGTGCTACTTTACTTCAGGCTGATATACTGGGGTCAGCTGAGCAACTTTGAGTGCCCCTCTTCCTTACACTCATCCCCAAATCTATTTTGTGTATACCTAGCTCAGATATATCGTTAAATCACAGAATCCTTTGATTTGGAAGGCCATCAGTCCAACCCCCTGCACTGAACAGGGACACCTACGGCTCCATCAGTGCTCAGAGCCCCTCCAGTCTGACCCTGGGTGTCTCCAGGGATGGGGCACCAGCACCTCTCTGGGCAACCTGTGCCAGTGCCTCACCACTCTTTAAGTTAAATAATGAAACATTGGCTTACTGGAGAGATTGTCATATTTCTCCTGCTTTTATAATGCGCTAAATAAAACACAGAAATGACTGATATGAAAAATATTAGAAAATCCTGCTCTGTGATTATAATTGCATTTCTTTCTGATTCAAAAAAATATGTTGGCTGCTTTTTTAATTTTTTTTTTATTACTTTCAATTTGCATTTTTATTTATTTTCCATTTCTGATAATTCCCATTTACCAACACAAAATTAGCACTCCTTGTCCCTGCTGAGCTTACTGCTGTTGATTTTTTTTTTTCTTTCAGTTCTCTAATTTTGCAAACAGAAGCATGGTGCATTCCTACTGGTGCCCATGTCTGATTAGAGAAATTATTGCCCATAACTGCTTAGTACCAGAGTCCACAATCTCATTGAAAATAGAGACAGAGATCTTTTGATCTCTGAATCAACCTATCAAGAGTAATGGGGTGCTATAGCAGTCAGACTCTTGGATATTGGAGTTCAACGTCTGGGATGCTCTTGCTTTGCTGGAGAGTTGGTGGTAGTCTGGGAGTCAGCTGCCTTTTGGGGCACGGCAAAGCCTTGGGAGTGGTGCATCAAGGGAGCAACCCCTCCAGCACTGGGCCTGCTGTGATGCTGGTGGGGCTCTGAGTGGGATTTGCAATGTGTAGCTGGGAATAATGCTGCTGCCTGGGGAGGTGTTTCCCCCCAAGGAGCTGGGACCTAGCACAGACTATGCTACGGCTGGGTTTCTGGGGGCATCGTGGTTAGGTTTCTTTTTTCAAATGCTCTGCTGTGGTCCATTTTGACTACAGAATGGAAATTTGCCTTTGCTCTTAACCCATCCTTGCCAGTGAAGGTGCTAGACCTGGATCCTGGAGGTTCCTCTTTTTGAGGGGTAGGGTGAGAGGCTCTGAAGGAGCTGTGTCCTTCTGCCACTGCTCTGGGTCAGGTAGGACTGAAGCTTTTCCAAGCCAGATACAGCAAAGCCAAGCTTCAGCACCTCTGGAGAGGTGTCAGGGAAGGAATCACATTCTACTGAGAGCTTACAAATAGGTTGAATATTTTTCCCCTGTCAGGTCAACTTCAAGAATGTGCAGCGGGTATAGGAATTGAGATCATCATTTTGAAGGTTAGGGCATAGGAACGAAACCTCTGCCGAGCAGACCTGAAGGGCTTGATCCACAGCTCTGCTGTGGAGAACCCACAGGAGAACCCACAGGCTCTGCCACATGATGAGACTTTCTCAGGAGGTCAGGCTGGGATTGAGGAGAGTCATTTTGAAGGACTGCCCCGTGGTTGTTTTGCCCTGGTGACAGCAGTGAGCTACCTGGTGCCCTTGGGTAGCCAAAGGACAGCTTAGAGCACCTTGCTGGAATGGCATCTGGTGGCAGTGAGACCATCCCTTTGATCCCTTCGAAGAATCCATGTGGAAAGAGATGTTGGCTCCTGCTGCAGACTTCAGACCTCCAGCCACAAGAACAAGTACAGGGGTTTTCTGTCCAGCTTATTCCAAATGGGTCTATTGCTTCTGTAGGGCACGTTGGTCCCATATTTGCTAAATGTATCTGAAGGGGGAGGTGTTTTTTATTGGAGAAACCTGCCCTCACAAGATAAACCCTGCTAACTTTTTTCTTCTCTTTCATGTCAAGCACAGGAGCCCGTGGTGGTCACAAGATCCCTTCAGCAACTCAAGCAGCTTGTTGTGCTGTTTGTAAAAGTCCAATTTTCTTTTTGAGGAAAATCAATACAGCTCATTACTTATCTGAGAAAAGATCCCTGTGTCAAGCAGCTCCTTGTTCCACTGGAAGGCAGCCCCTGGGGGGGTTCGGCCACTTTTCCTAGGACAGACAACAGGCTGATAGCCTTTGTCTTAAATTATCCTTTCTGAACCAAAACTGCCCCACTGAGAAGACTGATCAGCTTCCCACAGGCTGCTAAAGAGCTGCTCAACAAGTGAACACCACCCACATCGAGCAAAATCCTGGAAAAAAAAAAAAACAAAGCAAGATTTTTTTTTACAGCTGACATAATGACTGTAAGTTCTTACACTGCTTCTATGTTAAATCCTTTCTTCTGGGCTCCGGCCACATCATTTTTGGCTTCAGTGCTAGGAGGTGGGAATTAGCACTATGAGGCTGATAGCCAAATGTTCTTTGTCTAGCTGGTCTTGAGTGGTGAGATCAAGCCCAAAGGCTTGGATCAAACTTGCAGTGTGTGTAAAATCTTTCCACAAGTGCACAGAGTGTTTTAAGGTTGGATATTTTGAGAAGTTTAGTCTCCAAAAGAGCAGTGAGGTACTGGCACAGGCTGCCCAGGAAGGGGAGAGTCACCATCCCCAGAAGTGTTCAACATGGAGATGTGGTACTGAGGGGTTAGTGGGCTTGGGGGGGTGGGATGGAGTTGGACTTGATGATCTTAGTGGTCTCTTCCAGCCTTAACGATGCTGTGAAAGCAGCTTTGGAGGCTGAGAGGGTTTGAGGCTAATGGATAGACAGTGCCTTTGCCTATTATGTATATGTGAAGCAAAACAGGAAAATTCTGTTGAATCATGCAGGACGCACCTCATGAGCTGTCCTTAAGGCCTTGTTCCCAACTGCAGATCATTTCTGGTTGTATGGGCTGTGAAAAGACCAAGTTGCTTGTATTACCAGACTCCTCTGGTGTTTGATGGTGGTTATGATTACAGTGTGTATAGCATCATTATTTGACTGCAATCACAATAGCATGGGTGGTGTTGTGTCTGACTAGCTGATTAATCATCTGGGGCAATGAGCAAATCTTCCACTTCTTTAATGATAATTAATATGTAGAGCCAGATCACAGTTGGCTGAGGGTGGAAGCGATCAAGGCAAACTGAGAGATGTTTGGCACCTTTAGGCTACAGGAGGATAAACACATGGAGCAGCTGGGACAATTTTTCCCTTTTTGCTATGAGGTCCGGATTGAGGTGGGTGTCTGAGCTGCTGGAGACAAGTTGGTCTGGTCAGAGTTATAAGGGGATGCTCTGGTGTGTAGTAAAGCTCAGTAAAGCCTTGGCCAGAGCCTCTGGGCCATCTTTTCCTTTCAACACTGAATTTTTTTTTGGCAATCTCTTCATATAGGTGTGTGTACCTCAATTACACCGATCATTACCAAAAACCATGCTGTGCTTTTTAAAAGGTCTGGCTTTGTGGAAAGAGCTATTTAAGATTGTGGGATATAAAGCTCTCTCCTCCTTGCAGTGGTTAACCAAAGAGCCTTATGCCAGCATGACTGTAGCTACCCAGGAGTGAAGGGAGGAGAGAAATTCATTAGTATGATTGGATTAAATACCTGCTGTGCTGGGGACCTGCCATCATGGCTTAGTGCCACTGTTGTCTCCAAGCAGGTGGAGTAGCTTTCTGATTCTCCCTGCAATCTGGGTCACATACATTCTGTTCAGATTGTCTGAAAGTAACTCATGGGTTTGCTTGTGGGAATTTACAATTCAAATCAAGAGAAGTTGCAGCCTCTCTCCCTCATATTGTGATTTTCTTTCCTCTCCTGATACAGCAGTGATCAAGATGAAACATTAAATGTCCTCCACAATGTAATTATATCTGGTTGGTTGCAATCAATTCTCTCTGCCTCGTGCAGTTTGCTTCTCCTTTCTTTTCCCTTCCAGTAAAATAAATGGGGCCGATTCTCATCTCCCCTGTGGGCTGGAAAAGAGACGCAGCCAGCTTCCACATGAACCTACCTGCTTAACAGGAGCAACTTATGGAAATGAATGCTCATCAAAAGCCCCAAGCAGTGCACACGGAGTGAGGAGAATGCAACTAAACTCAGATTAAGGAAGAGGGAAATCAGTGCCCTTCCTTATTTTTCTCCTGTGCACTCATTATGTGCCCACATCAACATATTTGGGGCAGAGAAAGCGATAATGACTCTATTTGCCAAAGATAACCTGGAAAGTTTGTTGCAGAGAGACTGGGCTCTAGTTTTCCTAATGCCTAAAGCAATGCTCTTGCTAGCAGGCCACAGTTAAAGAATGATTTCCAAATCTCAGTATTTTCCATGCAAGTATCTGTTAAACAATTCTGTATATTTAAAAATAGTCTTGTCCTGAGCATAGGTCTTACAGGGCTTTGTAAGTCAGATACGTTGAACCCTGCAGGACACAGCTGTGTTCCCATTTGTATTAATGTAACTCTGGTTGCATTGCACTTGGAATTTTATCACCGTAGGTTGAACACAAGATCATGTTCACATAACATCAGGTGGAAGATAGAAAACCCTGAGCACAGCAGCCCCCAGCCCTGTCCATCAGTGCCTCTGTCCTGAGGACTGTCAGACCCTCCTGTAAAAGAGGTGTATTAGAACTACAACCACTCGTTTAAAAATTAATCAGATCCTTTACGATCCTTTAGTCCTTGCCTTATCTACTGGAGCCGTACAGATTGCTGTGTTTACAGCTGCTCCCCACTGCCAATGTTGCTTTGTTTATGATACAGGGAAAAAAAAAAAAGTCATTTTTTATTTTCTGACTGCTAGTATTACTTCACTTGTTTTATATTTTTTCCACATCCATCTAGTAGACCGGAGATAACTCAGATGAAAAGGAGTCAATTATGTGGTGCCTGGGATACTAGAAGTCTGGACATTATGACCCAGGAAGTTTCTCTCTGCACCATGCTCCCAATTTGTTGGATTTTTTTTCTTTAACATCAACAAATAAAACAACATATCCTGGATACTCTGCAGGCAATTACACTCGGCTTATTTGCAATAACTGGCTTGGAAGCTAGTATATTTCCAAGACTTCAATTTTAAGTATATATACATTTTACATGTAGTTTTAAAATTAGTCTATTTTTTACTGGGTTTTTTTTTTTTTTTGGTTGTTGTTTTGTTTTGTTTTTTGGCTTATTCTGCTTCTCATCAAAATTTGAAATCTTGCTTACACCAGATTTTTTTGCACACATTCTGAAATGAATCCAGGCCAGCAATTTTCCATGTTTCTGCTTGAGGAGAGCATGGTATTTTACAAAGCTTTCTTTCCCACTTCATGCTTGGTGAACCTTACTGCCACTTATACCAAGAGGAGAAAAATTAGGTCAGCGCTGAGTCCTTGGGAGCTCCCTGCCAGAGCCTGCTAGGGCTGTCAAAATCTTGTCCAACAGATGAATTTATCCCTGATGGATTGCTGTTGGCTTCAGGAAGGTCTACGCCTTGGACAAACATCTCCTGCCAGCGTGATTACAATGCTTAAGTCTTCCTTCCTGGGCAACGTTCTGCCTAGAATGGTGAGTGGCCAAGCAGTTATGGCTGTGCTTATGAGACTTTCATGTTTTTATTAGTGTTTTCAAAACGTGAAGAGAAACTTACACATTTCAGTATTAGAAAGTATTGAGAAGCAGGCTTGGAGTAAAGTCACCAAGTTTTTGGTGACTAAGTTTTGACCAAGTTTTAGGATACTGTGTGTGGGAGGAATTGTAAGGGCCTGGGGGAGGCACCTTGCCCTCTTCCTCGGGATGGCAGTCATCAGCAGTTGCCTTCCTGCAGGGACACTTTCCGAGATGTGAGGGAGAGCTGGTCTGCAGACATCATCCTGCAGGCTCCAGAGCTGAGGAGCTTCAGAAAGATATATTGCTGAAGGAAAAAAATGACAAGAAAACAAGCAAGCAAATGCAGAATATGATGGGAGTAGCCTTAAGTAGGTTATCTTAAGTGAACTGAAAGTCCTCTTGCTGTACCACCCCATTTTAAACAGCCATTATTATCAATCTTCTTTTAATATATAATAAAAGTGAAAGAAAACACAACACAACCCACACTTCTCTTGCTGACACGTATCCAGGAGGTGGAGTGAATTGAAAGTTTAAAAAAAAAAAAGAAAGAAAGAAAAAAAGAAAATAAAAATTTATTTATAAAGGTAAAGTAAATAAAATCCCGAGGGCAGGAATTAATCAATGTGAAGAGTGGCAGGTAAAAGCAGTGCAAACACTTGCTATAAAAGCACTGGATACAGTAATTCCCACAGGCTCCAAAGCTGTTAGCTAATCAGATGGCGATGCACCATATGGTTTGCTGTGTAGTTAAAAAGAAGAAAAGACTGAGAAAGGGAGAAAATCTCCAAGAATCCAGACAGCAAGCATCGAACTTCCACACTGGGGCTCTTTGGAAGAGAGGGAAGTCATGGCCAAGGCTGTGACTTAATTAGCAGGGCTAATGGCACTGTGGGGGCTCCTGGCTGGGTTTCATGATGTGACCAGCTATGTGGCCATGTGCTGCTTCACACACACACATACATAATATACAGTAGGTTATATATATGCAATTATACAATATATTGTATATTATACACATACAGAGATTATATTGTGCTCCTTTATGTCGAAACTGTATTGTACATCTCATAGATCATAATTTATTACAGCTAATGTATAAATTCTGTTTGTTATATATGCAGGTTCAGATCAAGAAATGCTGAAGTATTGCCACTGTCCTACCAGGTTTACAGGCTAAAGGTACCATAAAATGAGGTAAGATCATCTCGTTGCTGACTGTTGATCACTGATCCTTCATCTTTAAACTGGCTGATAAGATGCTGCCAGTTATCTGCGCGAGTTCTGGCACCTGTAGGACTTCCTTTATGCTGATTCAATTCACTCATCTGTCAAAAAATCTACCATAACAGAAAAAAAAAAAAATGTGGTTAGTTTTGAGCTGAGTTCATGAGCAGAACTCCTGGTCTTCTTTGCACAGGAAGAATATTTCCTTCCCAGCATGATGTGGAGCTGGGCTGCAGGCTGCTTGGGAGGTGGATGAAATGCACAGCTGTAAATACTGGGGAGAAAACAGTGGTCAAATAAAGGAATTGGTTATTTTTATGCATCTGATAGCATCTGACTCTGTCATGTTGGGCACCAAGGGGCTGTTTGTTTCTCCTTGGATTTGTATCTCCTAGATCTGTTTTTTTTTTAATTCTTCTTCTTTTTTTTTTTTTTAATTCTTTTTTTTTTTTTCTTTAAGCAATTATTTGTCAGTGCTTAGCATTTGAAATACACTTGCTGCATAACTGCTGGCCTGGTCTGGTCTGATCTGGTCTGATGGTGCAGGGAAATGTCTTCCCTGCAGGGCAGGGGCTCTGGGCTGCCCCAACCTTGTTGTGGGACTTAACCCCTGTGGAGGAGTCAGGGCTGGATGTGTCCCAGCAGGACTGCATTAAGGAAGCATCTCTGTTGGTGCACGTGTACAGCTGCTTCTCTCAGCTTTGTCTTGTGAGCAGGTTGTCCCCTGGGCAACCTCATTTAGTACCTGAATTAGTGGTTGGCCACACTGCCCATGACAGGGGGGTTGGAACTAAATGGTCTTTGACGTCCCTTCCAACCCAAGCCATTCCATGATTTTATGATTCTATGAAAGTGTGGCATAAGGTACTGGGGCTTGATGCGAGAAGGATGTCTGACTTCTGGACTATGAGAATGTTCCTGACAGTGATTGTTTTCTCTTTGTTCGGTCCTCAGCTGTTTCTCTTCTCTGCTACCAAACCTCTTTCGTTCTACTTGAAGCCCCTCTGAAAACCCTCCCAGAATGATGTGTCTCTATTGCCCTATCCAGCTGCCTGCTTTATCTTTCTGCAGAGATACCTGGAGCAAACAGCTTTTCCTGGACTTCAGCCCATGAACCCACCTACGATCTGATTCAAGTGCAATCATAAAGGCTAATGATGCTCCATTGTCTTGAATTATATCTACATTGCACAGTGTAGCGGAGACCTATCAAACTAAGCATAAGTGAATTTAGTCAGCACAATAAGCAGTTTAGCTAAGCTACCATGGGGCTTCTAAAGGGTAATTTACCCCTTCTAGAAACAGATCAGCAGAGAAAAATCTTAAGGAAAAAAAAAAAGAGTGAAGAGAAAGCTCTTGTTTTATAATTGCAGTTTTTGTAGTCCTAGAGCAAAAGGATACTTTACATCTGTATTTAATCAGCAGGTAGTATTCACTGTAGTTATACAGTTCAGACCATTGGCAAGGAGTATGTTCAGTCTGGTACTGGAAATAGAAGTATTTTTTTTGGGGGGGGGCAGGAGGACTTGGAGCAGCTTTGTCCGAGGAACTCCTCATGTGTGAGAAGTGCTGAGCTGTATAGGAGCCAGCATGCAATCAGTTTGTGGGAGGAGCTGATTGAGGTCATGGCTGCAAAAGCAAGTAAGCACTGTTGAACAGCCTGAGAGCTACTTGGGGTGAAGGATAACCAAGTGGTCAGGCATTCCATGCAGTGAAGGAACCAGTCTCATCCTTTCTCATTTCATTAGTATTCCCCATGATTTCTCCACCTGTCATAGTCTGCATTTGACATGGAAGGATGAAATCATACTCATCTCTTCCCCCCCTACTCTGCTTGTGCTTTCTTTAATTAAAATACGCTGTGGTTGATTTCAGGAGTAATTAATACTAGGATTAATCCAAAGCTACTGCTCAAAGAGAATATTCTGACACTTTTGACAAGATGCTTAAGGTGACACAGGTCTCAGGTGTGACGTGGGCTTGAAGACAATGTGGCATGTGCATTATCCTGCCATTGGACAAGTCAGTGCCTTGTCTTCATTTAAATGGTCCTTGGAAGAAAGCAAAGCTTAAACACTGAGCACCTTGTGGATCAGTGTGCAATGGACATCTCTGGGTTTTAGGAAGGTCTTCTCCAAGACTAAAAAGGTTGTGGAGCTGAGAACCAAAGAGCAAAAGACTGACTTGCTGCTGCCTGAATTATAAGCTGGAGGGCCAAGAGCAGAAATGCCACAAATACACCAAAACTCCTTTGCCAGGAAACATGGCATCATGAGAAGCAGACAACACAACTTTTCCTTAGATACATAGAAATGGACAGCTTGACGAAAGCAATAGATAAGGGATGACAGTTTAATGCTGTTTGAGTCTACTTTGTCCTTTAGCAATGGCAAAGGCTATGTTTGGTCATGAAATGTGGATTTGTCACCACATTCCAAGTTCTGACTGCAATTATGGCTGCAGTAGATCTCTTGCTAGGACATGTGGTGAGAGATTTCCATGTAAAGATTCCTTCTTGTCTTATGTCCTGAGCCAAGGAAAATAGAGTGCTTGAACAAGGAAATCTCACAGCAGGAAGAAATGAGTTCATGAATGTATGCTGGCCCTTCACATGTGTGGGGAAACTAAAAATGGGCACTGGACATAGCCCTGCCCTTCAAGTGGCTATTTTTGATTTTGTTTTTATGTAGAAGATGGAGGAAGCTGTAAAAGCCTCCCTGTGGGTGCAGGAAGAAAGAAGGGAAAGGAAGAGAGGATAGAAAGACAGAAAGAAACAAGGAAGGGCAGAAGGAGAGCAGTCTTTAAAGAAAGGTTTACATCAATCCCTGTATTACTGGAACAGCACAGTCAAGTGCAAAAGTCATTATGAGAATTCATTACTCCTAGCAACCTATGGCAATTAATTCTCTCTGCCAGCAATACCTTACAGCAGTGTCCAGCTTGTGGCTAGAGCTCTGCATGCTGGAATGCAGAGAAGAGACATAGCAGGGTACCAATACTTGCCTTATAGATGTTAAGAAAATTGAAGAAGATGAAAACAGTGCCATGGGAAAGAAAATAGTTAAGTGGGAAAGGGGAAACAACAAATTGTTGGCAGAGATGAATCCTCTTGGCACCAAAGTTCAGTGCTGCATCCACAGGAGAAAACACCTCTTCCAAGGATGACAGATACTCTCCATCTCTTGTTTCATAGCTCATCCTCCCTGTGTTGCCACAGGAACTCTCAGTCATAAAGCACTTTATTAGCTCAGTCCTTAAATGCTCCAGGAAGGAAACAACCTGGCTGAGCAATTCCTACTATACTGAAATAGCCCAAGAAATGCTGAGTCTGGTTTAGACCAATAACTCTGTAAGCTTTTTCTCACTACTACAAGGAGGGGTTCTGGTATTTATGTAGCAACCTAAGAAAGTGGATTTTCTCACCACGCTTTTTTATCCTTTGCATTCAGGGCTATTCCAACTGTTTTCCTAGGGGAAAAAAAAAAAAAGAAAATACCCAACCACCCACAGGTAGCAAACCTAGACTCTCAAATCCCTCCACACTCTAGGAGACCCTACTGTGTGTCTTGTGGCTCAGAGTCTTCAGACCAAATCAAGGATCAGAATCTAGATTTCAATAACAAAGGATCTTCAAAGAGAATGCCTGATCTTTCACTCTGACGCTCAGGGAAATCCACTTAAGGGCCCTGCTACTCTCAGCTCTGGCTATTGAGGCTGAGAGAGGACTGCTCTCTCACAGTGCACCCTTTAGCCACTCTTGATCAAAGCCTGGATCAAAGCCCAGCAGCTGGTATCCATCCAGAAACAAACAAACAAATGCAGGTGAAGAAATGAGGTTCTGAAATTTGCCCTTGGGTAGCCAGCGTCCTATATCAACCCTGTGATTATTCTCAGCCATTAAATAAAAACTGAGAGGATAAATCCCAAATATAAGAAATTAAAATCAATAAACTCACTGAGTTCTCCGTGTCACAGTTCAGACTCATAAAGAGATAGAACCACTAAATCCCTCCTGTGCTGCTCTTTCACAATTGCACACATTAAGAAAGGGAAGGAAAGAGTTATATGAAACATTTGGCTGGGTATAGGAATCAGTTATCTTAATGATGCAATATCAAAAGGAAATATTGTCTCATTTAGAGATCTACCAGCTACAGTCACTACAATACTCCCCAAAGGCTGGTAACTATTCTCACAGATGCTGAGAAATTAAGAATTATGCTCTCACTACGTTTAATATCCTAGCTGTACTTTCAGGGATCATCTATCTTAGTAAAGCTTTGGGGATCTAATTCAATTGCTTTCTATCTGCCATTCCTGATTTATAGAACATGTGTCCTTCTAACGATACTGTGTTTCATTGGATCTCCCAGAAGCTGGAAGAAGAACTGAAGTTATTCTCTCTCTCCTGAGCGATGAACAAGACTGAGCTGATCTGCTCACCATCCCCCTACGACTGCGTCCTGTCCTTAACTGTCTTGTTTCCCAAAGAAAGGCATACTGAAAAAATGCACCTGCCTCATGCTGATCAAGCCATGCAACAGGACAGAAATATGCTTGCCTTTAATACTTTCAGCTGATTGTTCTGCCAAAATGGACAGCTAGCAGAGCTAGCAACATCTGCCATGTGTGATTCGCTTGCACAAACAGTAATTTATACTAGATTATTAACAATTAACATCGATGGGGCAACTGTACCAGGAATCCCAGAGTAACATCAGATTGATAAACTATGCAAAGACAGCTAAAATGCAGCCTTTCCTCAGCTGAGACATCATGTGCATGTGCAAGAGTCAACACAAAACTTCTCAGCACAATTCCTGAGGCATTTCAAGGTGCTGATGCATGGGAGTGAACTCAAGGATGTGGCACTACGGGGAGATGGCTGCATGGGAAGGTAGGATCTCAAAAAATCCTCCTACCTGTGAGGTTGGTGGGAGCAGCACAGGAGCCCAAGGAGGGAGAGGATGGTCGTGGTCTCAGAGTGGGTTGTTTGGGAGTGCAGAGCAAGGTGGTGAGAGGGGAGGCACTGAGCCTCCTTTGTCTGCCAACCCTGTATGCACGTTGTTGCTTATCTAAGCTGGATTTCCACAATTAAAAGCAATTAAAAATATTAAAAGTATTACAAACACACTCATCTTGAAGGCCAGATGTACTCATCTTAAATTTAGTGCTCACATGCTTAAAATTAAGTGTATACTTAAGGACCTTTCTGGATGTGAGTACTAACTGATAGGCAGTGTGAAATGTGAGGCTGACAAGTGCTCGTAAGTCTTATCAGCTTCCTATGGAAAGCAATTGGCAGTGCCTTTCAGCTTTGAAAGCTACTTCCCTCAATGGTCTGGAGTGTATTGTTTTTCTGATTAACAAACCACAAGATGGATTTTTTTCCAAACATCTGATGCCTTCTACATAATTTTTTTAATCAAAATGAACAAGCAGGAAGCACATATTTTACCATTGTTGCTATGATACTCTGAATTATGGCCTTTTTTACTCAACTACTCTTTGTGGTTTTGTTCAGCGCTAGGAAATGCATGAAGAAATCATTCTGGAGAAGGGTTTAATGTGATACTATAGGAGCTTGGATTCAGCTGTCTACCAGATGCTGAGTCATAAAGAAGGAGAGGGATGTTTCAGAGGTAATGGATTATGGATAAAGTTTGAAAGATTCAGTAGTTATTTTTATTAAAAAAATGGCTGATTTATGTCAACGACCATCCGTGTTTGCCTAAGATCGCTGTCAGCTAAAATTTCTGGTCAATGTGGGAGAGCTTCTGGCCCTGGCACTGTACCAGCTGTGCAGCTGCTGTTGTACATCTTAGGGCAAGAGGGAGATAGGCTGCAACACACACCAGTACATGTAGTGGGGAAAGATGTGCTGTGAATCTGGAGAGGGAATAAAGGCAAAAGTGGAAAAATTTCAACGTTTCTTCAATAAATCCACTGTAAAGGTGAAAAACCAGCACAGATCAACAGTAGAGCCATGCAGGTAGAAGTGCAGCTGTATGGCATCACTAAATCCAGTGGTGAGTTGTGTGTCACAGCACAGCTCAGGGCTCTCCCAGGTGCTCCCAGCACTGCGAATCTGCTCTCTGCCATAGGCTCTCAGGGAAGCAGCTGCTGCAAGAGGAGATGGAGAGTTTCATTCTGCCTCCAGTTAGTGTCAGATTCAAGCCATGTTGCTGGATTTCTCTCTCACACTCACATGCACACAAACAAAATGACAATGACAGCAAAACACGAGATGGGAAGAGCAGCTGTCAGGAATTTCTTGGCTAGCATGTTGAAGACAGGGAAGAGAATTGATAGGAGGAGGGCAAATTCTTTGTAAAGACTAGAAAGAAAAACAAAACAGGGTCTTCCCTAGGGCGAGAGGCAGTGGAAAGAAAGCAGCATTGAGGGGGAGGAAGAGAGAAAATAGTAACCAAAGGAAAGCTGGGGAGTTACTGATGCTGCAGGATCATAGATATGACTGCTGTGTGCTAATTGCACTAGGTTTATAATAAGCATGAAACTTCAGCCCTGATTGCATTCAGGGGCTGAAAGCACGTTCCAGAGCACTTGTTGGGGAAGGCTGTTTTCCTACCAAGATGCTTAGTGATCGATGGGAAACGAGCTGATGGTCGCCGTGTCCGTTTTCTAACAGCACCAGCTGCCACAAAACCAGAAGTAGAGTGTTTTCCAGCTGAACAGCTCTGTGTAAGCTCAGCGTTAATTTCTGCTGGAAAATTGTGAAGCTGAGTCCTCACACTGATGAAGGATGGGAGCAGAGGTGGGTGAGGCGGCTCGCTGCGGGCAGTTGGGAAGGGGAAAAGGGGTAAGAAAATGGATGGGGAGAATCATTCTGGCTGCTAGCTGTCTCTACGCGTGCAGACAGCATCATTTACAATTTACAGATGCATTGCAGTGACCTCTAAAATACGTATCTGATGAGAATGTTTTTTTTAAAATAGAAGGCGTTTTCTAATTCTGCAACAAAGCAGCAGCGTAAGTTCAAAGACAACCCTGGGGGCTGTGTGAGGTTTCCCTTGCTACCGTTAGATTTGCAGCACTGGGAAAAGAGAACCGAGGGAGCTGCAGTCACCACTGCCATATGGGGTTGCTGAAGAAGTCAGGACTAAGAGAGAAAGGCAGTCTGACCTGGGTAAGAGGGCGAAGAAAGCGCTGAATCAGAGGGAGCTTTGTGGGACTTGGAGTGGGGCTGGACCCACCTGGGAAGAGAAGGCAGATATTGAAATGGGACCCAACTCCAGCCCAGTTTTGAAGTGTGAAATCTGTCCAACCATATTTGCTTCAAGGTGAGCCACTTCTGTTCCTACTCTTTGTGTATGAGAATTGCAGCTCCTTATCTGCACTGAAACTCAGCCTCCCTCCCTTCTGTTCTTCCTCCCTTGCTCTCCTGCCACCCCATTCCCTGATGAAGTGTTCCTTCAGTCACTTACCTGGGAGGTACCTGCAAAATGTGGTGTTAGTTCAAGGACTTGTACTAATAGATGTATCACAAAAGGCACCACCTGGTCAATATGTTTAACATTCTGTGCCACAGATAACACCAGAAGGAGCTGATAAAGCAACAACAATGTTTATGGAGTAGTTACATGTTACTGAGCAACACAGATGAACAGAATCCATCCCTGGTCAGTCCTCCCTTGCTGTTTTATTACTCCAGAGAAGTGTGTTTTATTCATCTGTCTGTGGAGTCCGGCTATTAATAGGGGTCTAAAGTGCAACAAATTGGCCACTGGCAGTCCCATTAAGATGCGTAAGTGCATATTACTCATTTTATAGTTTGTGTAATCTGAGCCTTTTAGGTTTCCCTTGGAAGTCTTAGTTACTTACCATCACCTTAAGCAAAGGTCATGAAGTTCAGGGCATGTTTGCTGTCAGACTCCCTGCTGCAAGGTGCTGTTGGGTGAAGTCAATGTGCACGCAGAACACAAACAGCTGGAGGCTCTGCCTGTTGGTGCCAGGCAGTGTGATTGATGGGCTGCTTGTCCAGCCCACTTCAGCTGTGCTCATTTTCTATGCTATATGACAGCCCAGGGGACAGGATACGGCAGCTTTCGTTTGTACTTTCTGTGATGTAGTTGGAAAGAATTGTAGGCTAACGTGGAGTTACAGTGAAGGCTTACTTTGGGCTTACTGACAAACTTGCAAACCATGATAAAAAAATATAAGTATGATTCCACCTCATCAGACATTGCTGGTTTCAGAAGGAACCACCAGCCTACTGGTATCTTCTTCAATGGGATTGCAATGGCATTGTCTAGAGCCCTGGACATTCCCAAGTGGAGGACCTGGGTAAGCCTTTGCTGGCAGTGTAAAAATCACTCTTTGGAAGAAAGCTATGCCTTCAGGAAGGGAAAAGCATGGTCTTTTATGGGGACATAAGTGTCCAGAAAACAAACTTGCATCGTGCTGTTAAGAATGTACATATCACAGCTTTTCTGCCCTCTGGCTGTGCAAATTCTGAAGACCTTGGTCACCTTGGCATGAATTATTGAGAGGAACAGAACGAATGCTTAAAAACAAGAAAATGTGTCTGAGATGCAAGATGCTTTTTAAGCATCTCTTTGATTCCTTCACTTAAACACTGCGGATGGGTGTTCTTGTCCTTACTTCCATTAGCCCTGTACGTGAATGATTAAGCTGACTACTAACATCCTGTAACTAGGAACAGACTTCCCTTAAGGGGAATTATTACACAATTATGGCAATTTTGTAACCTTTTCTGAGACTTTCAGTGTTGGCCACTCAGTGCAGACAGGACTTTGGCTGAGAGCAACTATTGGCATGGCAATGTGAAGAAGGATCTTGTCTTGGAGCTGTAGCAGTATTAAATAGAGTGAGTGCAGGAACAAAGCCAGAGGTTTGTCTTTCTTTTTTTGTTTTGTTTTGTTTTTTTTCTTCCTGTTTTTTTTTTCTTTTTTTTTCTTTTTTCTTTTTTCCTTCTTGCAGGAGCTGCAGTTCAATTTCATTTGGGATGTTTCATGGAAAGGCAATGAATAAATGATGAATAAATCAGAGGGAGCAATGCAAACTGACCTAGGCTGGAGGAAAGAGGAATTGGAAAGGAGATCTTTCCTATTTTCTGGTGAGTGTCATGCTAAAGACCTGCTTTATGCTTCATAGCAATGCTATAATCAATATCGCTGATACTTTTAACATATAAGTTTGGAACCAGTAGAAAGGAAAAGGATTTCTTGTGGTAATGATTATATTTCCAGGCTGAAAACCTTATGGACCAACACCAGTAATTTTGACTCTTATTGCTTATCCTTTTGATCCCATTAGTATCTAGTGTTAAAATATGTCATGTTCTGCTGTGCAGAGTGCTGTGCAAACATACCAGAGCAGACCTTCAGCTAAGTTGTCATGGAGTCATTGCTTTAATTGGAAAACCAATTTCATGCCTCTCTGGCAGCTCTGTGATCCTTTTCCTGGGACAGCCTTTTCAAATAACTTGGAGGAGTGGTTTGGTAGGATGTGGGAAGAGGTGACGTGCAGCAGATGAGTCATGGACCTTTTTACCTTGTCAAGAACAAATCATAGGATTCACTTCATTAAGAGATGGCATTCACCCTTGGATTTTGAGGGAGATGAGAGTTTTTGGGATGTTTTTGTCAAGATATAATAGTGGCTGGTAATGGTTTTTCTGTGGAAAAAGAAGGTCTTTATGGGTGTTAAAAAATTTAGGATAGGAGTGACTCAGAAACAAGAGAGAAAGTTGGAGATCATGAAGCCCTGCTGTATTACTGGGAGATGTAGTCATAACTCTATAGCATCTTGCTTTCTCAAAGGACTTTATGAACTGCAGCTTATCAATGGGGATCACTTTATTCACTGAATACAGCAGGTTCTGGGGTGGAAGACTGCACCTGTTTAATGGAGCACAGCAAATGAAGCAACTCTTTGGAGCTGGAGGAGTGCAGCATCTGTTGGATGCTGGCGGGGGGGAGATGTTAGCAGAGAGCATGTAATGAGAGTACAGCCACTCCCCAGGGCTTAGTAGTCTCCTGCGAAAGGGCTGTCAGATACCCAGTGACTGTGGAATTTGGAGGACTTCATTTTCAGTTTGGGCTCTGGCTTATAACTTCTCTGAGTATGGGGCCTGGGGAAAAATGACATATTGTTTAATATTTTCTTTTTTCTGTTTAGATATCTGTCAATTAAGAGTGCAAAATCTGGAAGGATTCTGCTAACAGTCCAGTGGGCAGTATCCAGACTTGCAATTGAAGCAGTATATATAGAAAAGAGAAGGGATGAAGTATCAGTCAAACATTTCTTCTGCTTTACTTTAACTTGCATTCCAGTGCATCATATTCTCCTGAGTATAGGTAATGCACAAAATAATGTAGCTCCTATTTCTTTTGGATAGCAGCAAAATAACTGAAAGGGAATTAAGAGTCTGATCTATAGCAGAAGCAAAGGACTGCAAATGCAAATTCTGAGTAATTTAGAGCTATGCGGATCTGAATTTGGCTTCAGTTCTGCCATTTCCAAAACAATATTTTAAGTTCAGTGCATGAAAAGTATGTTGATTCTGAACAGAAACGTTCACACAAGTTGTTAGTACGGTTTCACTAATCCATTAAAAAAAAGCCTAATTAATGTTTTTGGATATTTACATAAGCCCCAAGGAAGTGGGAGAGGATGGCTTTGGGATTTCATTTCAAGTAATATAAACATGTTGGTTTAGTGTGTCTTGGGTGTATTGACTTCAACAGAGAGTAGGTATTGATGGAACACTGCCAGACAGGGCCCTGACAGCATGAGGAATGCTCAGCTGAGGAAGGAGTGAAAGACTAAGGAGAGAATACTGATGAAAAAAAAAGTCCATTGAAGTATAACAGGCATAATTTGATTAGATCTGTGAGGCCAGATTTCTACACTGGACAAAAGACTTGGACGGTTTTAATTTTTATTTCGGATTACTGAGGTGCTGTCCCTGCAGCTATTAGCAAATTTCCAGTGCACGAGATGTAGGTCATCCCCTATTATCATGCTGGTAATGGAGAAGAAATCTGCATGGGAGAACTTCATGGAAGACAGCCAGTCAGATCTGGTTTGCATTTGTCCAAAGCGAGAATTTCCTTTGCTACTTACTGGCGTCTGCCTAACATGAATGAGATGAAAGAGAAAAGCTGTCTGCAGTAAACCAGACTCACTCTGGGCCGATAAAATAGAAAGGCAACAGCAGGGAATTTAGTATTGCAATCTGGAAAACAAAATAATGATAATAAAAAAGGGATTAAAGTGATAATTTTTAGTTGACAGCCTTTGTTTATAAAGTCACAGCCACCTAATGGGGAAACTGAATTTCCTGGATAGCATATATGTACTGCCCTGGAGTCACTTGATTAAATAATGGATGGGAAGTGAAAAGACAGATGCATAGGATGAGAAAGCACACGGTCTTTCTCTGGCACCCCCCACACATTCTTGGTGTGTGAATTACTTCAGTTGCCCCAATACAATTCTGAGGGATGCTCTGTCTCCATTCCTCAATCCTCCAGGAGACCAGGCTGGTACATAATGCTGCTCTACAGCTACTGGGTGGCAAGGACAGCTCTTGTGGAGATGCTTCTTCAACTTGAGTTATGGGTTCTAGGAGAGCCTGATGGTCACTGATTTACAGGACTGAAAACTGATGGTCACCCTTTTGTAATGAAAGATGTGAGCTGTAAAAGCAGTCAAAGCAAGCAACTTCTTCAAGAAGAGAGAAGTGGGTAGGAGAGGGCTGCAGATGGGAACCTTTAGTGCGTTATACACCTTCAAGGACATAAGCAGGAGTGAGTGCTAATATCTTTATTGGGCTCTGTCACTGTCCTTCACAGCAACAGTAAATCTGGATCATTACTTGATTTATGTAACAGTAAACAAAAGGGTCTTCTAGAAGTCCACTGCAGGTGGAAGAGTTCTTGCCAAAATTTGTCAATGCAGATTAGTGATGTTGGGCTGTATTTCTATTGGATACAGAGAGAACTGAGTGGGATCTTCAAAAAGGCAACATTTTCTGAGTGTGAATCTGATTTATTCCTTAGCTAGCAAGTCAGTCTAGATCAGGGATAGGGCAGAATAAAATCTCCACAGACCACAGCATTATCTACTGGGTTACAGCTAGACAAAAGAGATACAGCTATTTTGGTTGAGAGATTATTAACTCTCCATCTTTCCAGGCTTCATTTCATGGAGCTTGTATGTGGGCTGTATGGACTCCACAAGCAAGCTTGCTCATGAAGAAACTCAAGGAGAAAGGGATCTTACTTCCTCTCCTGAGGAAGAAAATGCCCCCACTGAGTCTTATAACTCAGGTTAGCCCAAGAGGCAGCAAATACAGAAATGCTCTGTGGGGCTCTGCACTGCACAGATGTGGAGACCTACACATGATACATTAAGATAAGTTTGGGCAAAGGGAAGACCTTGGTGTTCCCTTGAAATCTGAGTCAGAAGCCACATCAGCATGCAGAGCTTCCCTCTTACCTGTCCCCCCATTTCTACAGCCTGAGCTGACCCCCTCTTAGCCAGGAGTGCTCTGCATTGTGAAAGAAGCACAGAATTTTTTGGCATTTGCAATATCCCATAAGCAATACAGAAAGAAAATGGTTACAAGGGTTTAACACAGAATAAGCTTCTGCTCAGCAGCAGAATTCATCAATTCTTATGTTCTATGCTCTCATTTCGTAATCAGATCTTCATAGTCAGCTTTGGTTTATCTGACATAATTATTATAATAGCACTCATTTAGGGTACAGCTTGTTAAAGCAGGAGGCTCAGATATTTGGCATCCAAATCAATATTGCACACATAAATATTCCCTATCTGAGCACGATGCTTGTTAGTATCACGCTCAGGAATGGACTAATGTTATGTGAATAATTTCAGCAATGCAAGATTATTTAGATCTATTCACCCCCAAACTCACATTATTTTTAAGAGCCATATTTAAATTCATAGGAAGCAGAGAAGACTGCTTTATGAAAGGCTGCCTCACAGCAACCTGCAGTTTAAAAGAAATTAACCCTTTGGGAGGTATCACTTGTTTTTCATTTCTTTGCCTCCAGCTCAGTGGAGCACGAAAGAGACCCAATCCCTCTCTGAAACCCAACTCAAGTACTTTGTGAAAACTAACTCAGAGAAAAGCAGCACATAAAAGTCTCACAACTTGAATGTGTGTTTTTATGCCTGTGCCCACATTAACAATCCGATTTCTTCCAAGAATTTCGTGTATTTTGCTCGTCATAGTTAAGTTTATAGAACCATGGGGACTTATAACATATCCTTAAATATCTTTCTTAAGTAACTGTTGCTAAAACTGTTAAACCTCTAATCAGTTAGGAAATGGTTGGTTTGCTGTTTCGGGCACTAGGCTCATGCAATTTTTGGTTGCCTTGATAGATAAAATGTGTTTAACGTAATCACCATCGATAAGCTTACAGAAGGAAAGATCCTTCTCTCTAAAATATTTTCCATTTTTACCACAAAAGGCCTTTCTTTTTGTGCACACATTTGAATGGAAGACTTATTTTAGAAGAGACACTGAGAAGCCATTGCTTTTTTGAATGGAAAGGAAACTCAGACAAGGAAGAGGTAAATGATTTATTTTTGTTCCTGGTAGGGTAGTAATGAGAGAGATGTGTATGCTGGCAGATGTGACCTTGGATACTGATGTTCTGGGCACCCTGGAGTTCCCTGGCTGCAAAGGAGTAGGACCAAGCATGAGAGAACAGGCTGTCTTACACAGCTTTGAAATGTCTCAAGTCAGAGGCTCCCACACCCCTGTAACATACTGTGCATGCTAAAATGTGCTTCAGTATCCAGCATGTCTCAGATTGCAGGGTAATGGAACTTGGTGCTGTGCTTTCTTCTGTATGAGTTATGATCCCTCCTCCTCCAAAAAATGCCATGAAATTGAAGTAACTTAGTGAGAGGAGACAAGAAGTTGTAAAAGTGTTGTCACCTATAGTGACCTATAGTATATCCCACTAAAATATACCTACAAGATATAATAAAGGAATACACAAACTTGTGCCCAGACACAAATAGAAGTCATGTTGCTGCTACTATTATTATGATTATTATTACTATCATCACAATCCAATTACAATTTGTTTTGCTTGGGAATTTCATATCTGAATTCTTCAATGAATATTTAGGATTGTCTCTGTTCCCATACAGGGACCCTTCATATCGGGGTAAGGGTAAAGGACTGTGGGGTTGGACTTGATTATCTCTAGAGTTCTCTTCCAACCCCTACAGCTCTGTGATCTGTGATTGCTGCTTAAAAGTCCACATGCATGAAGAGTTGAGAAGCCTGGAGAGAGGTAGGCAAGTAATGAGAAACCAAGGTAAATGCTTTACTGCCTTTAGAAGGGTCTTTATTGAAAACTTACCGAAGGCATTGCAAATCTTCCTGTTGTATAGGGTGATGACTTTCTCAAAAAGCAGACAGTCATCGTTACACTTGAATTCAAAACATATTAGCACATGAAGTGTTTAGTTTCTATTTACTGAACACGGGATGAGATGATAGCTGATTACTTAAAGTGACCTGAATACATTTTTTTTTGGAATTTAGGATGGAAAAACTTGCCAGTTGTCTTACTGATACAGCATCATTTTATTACTAGTCTAGTACTCTATTATGTATAATGTGTTATCTATAAAGTAAAGGATGCTAATAATGTGCGTGATCCTGGATGAGAGTCTGACTTAGCATTTTTCCAAGTCTACTTTCATTTCATTGCATTTTCAATGTGGAACATAGGTTGTTCTGTGTTTTTATTTCTTAATAGATACAATTTTATTAGGTGAGAGGAAGCTTTTATGATGTAGATGTATTATATTACCAATTATTTAGCTATAGTGTGATAGGATTCCAGAGCTATTAACTAGGATTGCCCAAACACAGAGAACTATGGGTAGAAACTGTGGGAAGGAAGTGGCACAGTCTGGGTTTTCCACTCTGTTTCAGTCCATCCATCCTTTCAAAAAATAAACAACAACAAAAAAAATCACATTCATTCTAATTTTTAACACATTAAATTCACTTTGGTGCCCAACAGATTGTAGCAGCTTATGCGTGTCCACTGCAACAGGAAACTTTCATTTGCTTTCCAAGGAACTTGAGTTTGGGTTCCTACTAAATTGAGGTGCTAGAGTGTTATTGCTTCTGAAAACCATTACTGAACCCTTCCATTCTTCTCCATTCAACTTCATGCTTCTAATTTCTCTGCTTCTGATGAAAGGGATGCTTACCACCAGACATCTAAGTTGAACTGATCTGGCAAGTTGCTGAGAAATGCAGTTGCAAAACATTTGATAGGAATGAAGTTTTCTCCATCAAAAGGTCTTGTGTCAAAATTGAAGACAAGTCTCTGCTTTTGCTCTTCTTAAGTACTTGTTGTTAGACATCAATCAGTGAACTGGAAATCTAATTACATGATTATTTATCAGATACATTTTTTTTACTTGGAAAAAGAAAAGGCCAAGTGAAACATCAGTCCACTGGGAAACACTGTCAATTAAAGCGACTAAAAGAGGATGCGGAACTCTTAATTCTTACACTTGGCTTGAAAGGTGATTGACTCGTCTTAACTCTCCTGGGTGTGGGTGTACTGGGCAGTTTTTTATCTGCTTCTTAAGATCAAATGCTTCTGATTTTTTTATGAGCCATAATTAATTTTCTTTGCATCAAACTTTGCTTATTAGGATATGGGTAACTGATCAAGCTTAAAATGTTTGATCAGGTTAAGTGACGCCTGTCATTTCACATTCCCACTCATGAAGAGAAGCACTTATTCCTTCCACTCTCATAATATTCTGCAGACAGACTTTCTGACAGTTGAAGTGTAGCCAGTAAATTTATTTTCCATTAGTTGCAAATTGTACAATAATATACTAAGGTAATTACACCATAAATCTTCTTGCCACGAAGTTAGGCTCTGCGGTACACACTCATAAAATTGTGCAGCAGCAAATAAAATCCTTGTATCTGTATATATTAGTCTTGCAGTAACTTTTTTTGAGGGTGGTCTGAAATGCTTCCAAGGGCAAATTGTTCTTCATAAGAGAGGAGCTATAATAATCAGAGACTTCAAAAATCAGGGTTACCGTGTAGCTGTGTATGGGTCAGAGCAAAGATTATTGTTGTCAATCTCCTCAGCTGTGCAATGTGAACTGGGATATAATATTCTCTGGGTCATCCAGGATATGAGGAGCCTTAGCTGAAAATCTGAGTCCAATATAAACAGTGTTGAAGCACTTAAGCAATCTACCCAATCCGGACATAATACTTCTGATTTTTGTATGCCTATAAAATGCTTTAAAGATGAGGGAAATGCAAGAAAGAATATTTTCACTGAATGAAACAGCCACCACTGCATCTATTTTTCTTACTTTTTTTTTAGATCACAAGATAAGGACAGCGAGATAAACTGTCTCTCAGCACCAAAGGGCACCCGAGACCTCATCATTTACGTTTACCACTGTGCTGCAAACTGTGGCAACAAGACCATGGTTTCTAGGCAGTTTTGTTCCTAAAGCCAAGGGCCACTCTGGAGACAAAGTTGGATGCAACTCTCCACATACATGAATTTTACAACTGAGAGGAGGGCAGCAGTTCTCCCATCCCATCCCATCCCATCCCATCCCATCCCATCCCATCCCATCCCATCCCATCCCATCCCATCCCATCCCCTTTTTATTTTTCCTTTTAAGTAAAAAACTGTTGAGATTATGTTATTTTAAGAGATCAAGTGGTGATATAGCTTTCTTCAAACCAAAGTATTTGAACCCGCATAGGCATGAACTTTTTGCTCAAGAGGATGTGCTGAAAACTTCTGTACTGACCACAGGCCATGGAGATTGCATGTGCGCTTTGTACAGCACATGCTCTGCCCTTTTACTTCTCCAGCTGAGCTACCAGATCCCTAGGAAGCTGAAGATCAGCTCTGCATTTAGCTATTCCATTGCCTAGCTGGATGCACTGAGATAAGAACTTCAGGTTGGATTTATAGGAGGCCATGTCAAGTTCAGTTTGCTATAGCATATACAGCTTAGCAGTAAGAATATGTGAGATTTGCTCCCTCCCCAGAGAAGTGTCCATGTTACCATTCCTTCCTGCAGTGGCAGAGCAGCAAGAACTTTTGTCAGAATGCCACCACTGCAGCTTCTACCAAACACTGAGGCCATAGGCCTCTGCCAGGAATCAGCAAAGAACACAAGTAGCCCTCAGTACAGGAACATTTTAGGGGAACAGACTTTGCTATTCTGTGAATAATTACCCTCACGCGGGCAGCATCTTTGAATGGATCTGGAGTCACTGTAGTGTGAAATGGGCATTTGACCTGCTTTCATCTGGGATCAGACATGCAGAGGAGCATTGGAGGGAGATTTTCTCTGCGCATCAGGAAGCATTATTTTCACTGTATATGATGTGATTTTCTGTACTCAGCTATTCAGCTGCAGCTGGGTGGTTAGAGACTCATCACTTATCTTTGGCTCTGCGCTGCATATCATTCTGTTCCCTCATATGTCTTAGCTTATGGTATCATTCTGAACATTTTGATTAGGAAATTTCCCTGACTTGGAGCTGTTTCTGGTGGCAGGATTTTTGTGTCTGTCTCCTGATAGTATCTAAACCTCTTCTGTTCAGGAATCTTTAAGGCACTTGTCTTTCAAATGGCAATTACTATGTCTTGTCTGATTCGGAGATCTCTCAAAACCCTGATCTAACATTAGATCCTAAGAAACTGCTTGTTCCCTGATACCTGAGCATATTCTTTCACGAATGTCTTAATTTTCTTTTTTGTTCTGCCAGGGAAGAAAACCTGAGCAGACCACATGCATTTGTAGGTTTGTAGAGAATTTTTTACATATATCTAATCTGCCTGTTGCATTCTATACCTCTGGCATAGTTTCAGGCAGATGAATGTGAGCTTTGTTTTCAAGAATAAATGCATCCAGGATAGGTGTGCTAACCTAAGCCTTATGCTTGAACTATGCTGAAGAATACTGTGAAAGACATTGGGTAGGTGATGGACAGAATCTAAGCAGTTTGTGTACTTCTGTCCATACATAAATCACAAATGAGTCTTAAGCAGCTTTTCATTCACATCTTATTCTTCTCCATCTCTAGAGTCAGCATGTATTTTGCCTGGTTATAGATCTCATCCCATCACTGGACATACTAATGTCACTTTGAATCTTCCAAGATTAATGGCTTTCCTTAAAAATTAAAAAAAAAAGAAAAAAGAAAAAAGAAATTATTCAGTCAGACTTTTGGATATGCTGAAGAAATTGTAATGCAGTAATGTGGATGGAGCTATGGGGAGATTAAACTTGACAATCATAGAGCTTTTGTGACCTACCTTTCTGATATACCCTCCTGCTGATGGAAGAGTGAAGCTGGGCATTTTTTGGAGTTTAGCAGAAATGAACATTAGCTCCTCTTCCTCTGCGATATCTTCCTTCAAATTCACTTTTATGTTTTGTTTCTTTGTTTAGGCAAGTATATGTGATTGTGCTTTACTGAGTTTGTACTCAATAGAGTACTGCAGACAGAGTACACTGCAGGCATAGCAGTGGAAGGAAACTGAGCTGAATTTTGAATATTTTTCTTTGATGTGATATTTTATCAGATTGCTTCTACTTGTCCCTTAGATATTAAAGATGCAAAATGCTCACTTTAATGGCTCCAATCACCTGCACAACATTTCCCACAACTCTTAAACCAGCAAGCCAAATCCTGAGTATTTTTTTGATATAAGGAATAAGAGCAAGAAAAACCTCTTTAAAATTGTCAAACAAGTAAATGCATATGAATTTCCTCTGATAAACATCTGCAGGTCCTTTTGGAATAGCCAGACTTATTACAAATGCTATAAAGATACTACTGAAATTAAGTGGTAGGAAGAGAGCAACGAAAACATAGCTATTAATCTTTGTGCATCTAAAGATATCATGGAGAAAAAGGTTTTGGGAAAGAAATATTATTGTCTTTGTTTTTTGTTTTTTTTTATTCAAAGATGGGTCAAGGCCTCCTCACCATCTGAAGTCCATGCGCTGCTTTACTTTCCAAATCTGGATCCAGAGAAGCCAAATTAAACCATTCACTGCACACCTTGCTTTGTATTTGGCATCAGGATGCAGCTGTACTGACTCTTCCCAAGTAAGTCAAGGTCATATTCATCATTCCATTTTTAAATATTCCTTTTGCTTTTGTTTTCTTGTAGTACACACCCTACCAGATCATTAAACTATCATCTCTGTTGTGTTTCTATGAAATTTTCCTTTTTCCTGCAGCTGGTGAAATGAATGATGATGATGTACTTCTCACAAAAAAGCATCTGTCTTTTAAACTCCCACACCTTCCCTGAGCCTTCAGAATGGTTACAAGTAAATTTAAGGCCTTTATCCTACCATCAGTTCACGAAGACTGGCAGTAGTGTTTATGTGGAGTGCACAGAGTGCCACCAGGTATGTGTTATGGGGTTAAAATCTGAACTACTTTCTCATCAGTCCAATTTGCTGTATTGTCCAGGCTTTATGGTAATTCAGATCAATTCTGTACAATGAGGTGAGATCAAAGTGTTGGTTTTTTTTTTTCTTTCTTTTTTTTTTTTTTCTTTTTTTTCTGTTAGCTTTGAGGAATAAATGCTTAGTGGGCAAGGAAGCTGTGAAATTTTGCTTTATGGAATTGAGTTTTCTCTGTCTTGCCTTCTTTCTTAGAATTTCACAGGTATTAAACATGAGACTCAATTTGTATTCTAGTTCCATAATGGAATTCAGCTGAATGAATGAGTGCTAAACAAATTGAGATTGGCCATTTCTTACAAAAACACAGAGTGAGATGCCCGCAGATGAACCAAAGCTGTTTCAGACATATTTTGTAATATCCTGGTGATTACCAGAGTCAGGAGAAATAAGGGAAAAGATTGTCTGGGAAAGGTGGAACTTCATTTTAGTAGTAGACCTTTTTCCAACAACCCCAAGCATTTCCTAGCCTCATAAGAAGCTCTCCGATAGTTATTCCATTTTGAATGTGTATTGTTTTAATTAATTGTTTTATGCCCTGGTTGTTTCTATAGGGATAATACAGGGACCTTCCAATGAGAGGTGACACATTAGCAAGGGTTGAGAGGGATGAAGATGATTCACACTAACAATCTCTAATAATCAACAGCATTAAGAGTTGGAATAGACACATTCAGGCTGTACTGCACCTTGATCCGAAGGATGGGCTTGCTCACCCCTCATGCCGGTGATAACCACTAAGGAAGCACAGAGGGAGACACTGTTCTTTTATAACAGACTTCCCTAGCCGTAGATCTTAGTCACAAAAAGAAATTCCAGGAAAATGTAGGGCATTCTGGTGAAAAGATAAGAAAAAAATGAAAGGGAAAAGGAAAGAAAAATGAAAAAGGGTTATGGCACTGAGACAATCTGTGCAGGGGACCTGCAGAAAAATACCACAGCTAGCACTGGGAATTCATGCTAATATAAATATCAATTTCCATGCTCGAATTTGAAAACTTACAGCTGCTTTGTTCAGCAGAGTTTGTACAGTCACATCCTCTGTGTGTGTGCGTCTTGTTCTTCTGAGTGTACTAGCCATAGCTAAATCAGATGAAGGGGTCCAGGACAGTGAGACTTGGGATAATTCAATTCCCATGAGGATTTTGGAACATAACCACTACAGATTGTGCCAAAGTGAAAACTAAGCACTCTGAGAAATTGTATTTGTTCCCTGGTTGTACATCACTTACAGGATATTCTCAAAAGAAATGAGGAGACCACAGGAAATGCTTTTAAGCTGATATGCCGGAGGCTTAGAGCCACGATAGTTTTCTGATATGGTCTGAAGTCACTTTAGAGTGCTTTGATGGTGTAGAAGTGCTACTTCTGAGATGACTTAATCCAAACTTTTCTACACTGCGTACATTCTGCCTGGTAAAATATCACAAACACAGAATAAAGCAAGAGAACTGCCTCCACTGGAAATACGTATGTAACATCAGAGACCAAGCACAGGTAGAACAAAACCCACTGTGCAGCATTAAAATTAAATGGAGCACAGCCTTAACAGAGTGAGTCATATCCTCAGTCCCTAAACTGCAGCCAGGGAGATGGGTTGGTCAGTGAGCAGCTACGGTCTTTCTGCACTCATTATTATTTGTATAGTCTGTGCATGTAGGAGCTCAGTCATAGCTGAAGATCATTGCTGTCTGCACTGTGCAAACCTGAAAAAAAACATTCCACCTCGTGGAGGTAAGTACATTCTGCTGTTTGTTTAGGTTTTTTTTATTATTATTATTTTATTGCACCTGTCAGTGTTTCCTCATTTTTTAGGCTGCTGCCTCCAGGGAGAAAAGGAAAATATTAAATATCTCATTGTAGGCAAGAGAGAATAATTCAGAGAGATTTTCACCTCAGTACGATACATCAGAGTTGGTTCTTTCTTGGTAAATAGTATCAGCTCCCTCAGGGTATGGGGAAAGACACAAGGAAGTTTCAACTGTTGATTGAAAATCAAGCTGAGAGACTTTCTCTGGCATGGTTTGATTTCAGAGTCTCCAAGGGGTTAACAGAAACCAAAGAGTGAAGCTTGGGGAGCTCATCCAATCTCCATGTGGGTAGAGAGAAGGAATAAGGGGAGCCCTGGGGCTGAGCTTTCTGCTGACTCTCCCAGAACCTGTGAAAATCTGATCTCCAGAAATGGGCAAACCAACCAGGTGCTGGAATAGCAGCAAAGCTGCAATAATCGCTGCATGCTGAAGTTTTCTCATAGTGAGTGATGCCTTTATTTTGCTAAAGAAAGTGCTTTAGGAAGGCTGTGAAGTGGAGCTGAAGGTTGGCTTGGCCCTCTAACAGATCTGCAGACTCAGACTATTCAAGGGACACAGGGGTACTAGTCAGCAGAAAGCCTTGAGGTAGCAAAATTTGCTTGCTTGTCCTACTTCATGATACAAGAATTCCTAACTGAGAAAAGCTTTGGAGGAGACTAATTCATTCGTTTGGACCTTTCACATAATTAGCTCAATTGCTGTCTGCTAGAACCTGGAATGCTGTTGCTGAAAATGTTGAGGTATTTCTTATATTCTTCATTACATGAAACCACAAGCTATGACAAATCCAACTGTCAACCAGTCTTTTCTCATTATGTAGCATTATGAAAATCTCCTCTCCATTTGGATAGGCCAATAGTGCCATTGATTGTACTGATCTCTTACAGTTGGCGCCAGACTTCTGATTCTTTAAACCACAGGAAGATTATCTTGGTTTCCTTTCAGCTGAATAATTTGTTTCTTCCCACTCACTGCAAGAACACATTTGGGACTACCTGGCATTCTACCTTCGAGTATCACATCAGGCTTGCTTTCTCGTAGGAACTCAAGAGATTTTAGTTTTATTTATTTATTTATTGTGAAGGCCAGTGAAAGGATTCAAATCAGTTTAGATCCCAAGATGAAGCATAAAAATCTCAAAAAACACAACGTAAAACTGCGACTCCTCTTCTACACTAATGGACATTGCTCTAGATCTAAGGAAGATGAAATTGTGCCTCTCAGTGTGCAGGTGGATCATCTCACTCTAACATGGTAATAGGAACAGGTTGCTTATACCTGTTGTTTTAGAGACAAGGACAGAGAAATATTAAGGCATCTAAGTTGCTTGGTGCATTGCAGAGAGGTCAAAATCACCAAGGACATCTATTCCCTTTGTATTTAATACCTTGTAAGCACAGGAAGTGTGAGTTAAAAAATGATAATAACAGATAGACAATCAGAGAGACAACTTTAAAGGGGATCAGGCCTGATCTGATTTAAATAGATAAACTGTGGAATATTTTAGGGTCTGTTCTGGTTTTTCAAAACTAAGCATCAGCTCAACAAAACAAAAGAAAAAAAAACACCCCCAAACATTTACAAAAATGATGAGAAGGCTTTAGTTTGAAACCTCTGTGCAGCTTTTCTGTGTGTATTGAAATTTGGACCTAATGTGCAGTGGGGCATTTAAATGTTTGCCACCATGCTGATCCATCTAGATCTTGCAGTGGCCTGCACTAGCCAACCAACCAGCAAGGAAAGATCACAGTTGCACAAATGGGCTGCAGGCAAGCAGCATATCAGCGAAGAAAAACGAGCTAATGTACACCCTAAGGCTTTGAGAACTCCTAATACTTGGTATGTTTTCACATTTATCACATGGGAAAATTATAGAGGCTCCTTGAGAGGTATTCTCACATCATCGTGACATTGTCCTGAGCTGGTGTCATGTTCTAGTAGCTACATCTGGCTGTGCAATGAGGCATGCTTCATGGTATTGGATGTCTGTAGGCTTCCAGTGATGCATGATCACTGGTCCAGCAGCACGGGTAGCTGCAACAGTGCTGAGGGCCATGTCTGCTCAGCAGGGATGCAGACACATCCTTCATCTGGAGACATCTGCTTGGAGTAGGTGGTGGAGACAGAACTGGGCTTTCTGCTGTTTGCTGCTGCTCTACTGTCCAGACAGCCTCAGAGCATCGGAAGGTGATACCTACCCCACAGTAATATTATCCAAAATTAAGAACCTGGGAGACTTCATTTAATGATGTCATCACACATATTCTGGCAGCATATTTTATGAGTAAAATAATTAGTGTATTTTGTGGCATGCCGATATAAAATGCAATGACAGATCTATAGCAATATGATGACTAATTCAGTGTGAGACTTTCAAGAAACCAGCAATGGCTGGAACCATCTTGCAGTGGTAACATGACTGTTTCCTTAGAGCTTTCATTTGTCCAGTGAACTTGATTTCTTCTAGGGTTGTTTATGTATTTAGGTCTTTGAAAAACTTCTGGCAACTTTCTTTTCTGTTGTGGTTAAGCAGATGCATTAACTGCCAGAGGGCAATAAAATTAAAGAAGTCAATAGCAAAGTAAGGCAACCATTAATCTTATTTGGCATCTACAAAGCATCTAAAACTGAAATGGAATTTACACAGACATAAAACGCAGTTTATGTGACAGAGCTCTTTGTAGATCTCACACGGACCTAGAGTCTTTTCCTGCTTGGAATAGCAAGAATCTGGATTTCACTTGATAATGTAGTGTAAGATACTAGATTGCAACTGTGTAACACTGGAAAGCACTTAGAAAATAGCCTATTCCAAGGATTTCAAACCTCTGTTTAAAACTAAGCACCTTGTAAAACTGTTAGAAATCGGAAGTTCTGTTTTTCTGGCTGCTGGGTGCTGAAAACTTCTGAATATCTGGCTGTGGCAAAAAGTGAATAAGACAGTTTTCTTGAATTGGTGCCTGAATCTACTAAGTTTGTGAGCACTCCCAGGAAACACATCCAAGGATTTATCTGAGAATCAGCACATCACAAGATCCTCTGGGAGCCTTCCTTCAGTCCTTCATAGATTGCACGGCTCCAGCCAGCTGGATGTAAGTCATTAAAGCTCCTTATTCTATCCATTAGTAGATTCATTAATATTTCTCTGTAACTTGGGACACAACATTTCTCATGCCAAGCTTAGGAAAGTTTTCTCTTCATCTAATTTTGACTTAGAGACAGTTATGAGGACCAAAAAGCAGTGAGAGGAGGAAAAACTTTTTGTAAAATTTAAGTCTGCAGAGTCTGTCATTCTGCACAACGTGGTAGAATTTCATTTCAGAGATTAAAGTCCTCCATAGAGATGTTGACTGTAGGGGTATTTACCTGTTGCCATTGGGCCCAGTATTCTTCTCTGAAGTTTATTAACCTATTAGAAGCAAGGCAACAAGCTTTTCACGGCAGGCCTCATGAAGAAAAAAGGGAAAATACAAAGCACGTCTCCTTCTAGGAGCTGAGAAACTGGATAAACATGGTGCTGAATTGTTCATATACTCCAGAGATGGGTACCATTAGAAGGCAGCCAATTTAAGCACAAATAATTGTTTTTGGGTAGAAAAACACAATTCATGTATTCTTTCATATACACTTAGATATACTTTTATTCTTTGTGTGTGTATATATATATATGTATACATATATTACACACATATATATATGTATATAAAAAAATGCTAAATGTTATATATATATGACCATATATTTTAACAGCAACATCTGGGTTCTCAGCAGAGTTTGTGGACTTGCATTTGCAGAATTTTTCTGTAAACCTGAGGGGAAAAATAAAACAACCTTAACTATTTGATTCCTCCAAGAAAAAATACTTCAGTGCTGAAACCAGCTGGAACACTAATTGTTCTCTGAAATGTTGACTTGGTTACTTTTCTGAAAGCAAACAGTAAGCAGTGGCTGCTCATTACTTACCATGTGGTAATTCAGCCTTGATGTTAGAGGTTAAGCATTTGCTTTTTGCTCTTGGACATATGTGAGAAAACTCATTAAGTAGATTTTTTTTTTTTTTTTTTTTTTAATAAAGGTCTGTCACTGCTAAGAGGAATTTATGGAAGAAGCAAACTAGGGGCAGCAGGAGCAAGCTCAAAGCCCTGCAGGGTGTACACTGTATTGCCAAAGTCAATATTGCTTTTCTTTACACAAAGTAAGGAGCCCTCAGGCTCCAAAAACAAGTACAAAAACTCCCTTTTGCAGGTATTTGTTTTAGCTTTCCATCTGGGATATGATGTTCTGATTCTTGCATGAACAGCAGCACTACTGGCATTTGACTTCCTCTTCAACGTTTTCTACCTACTTGGTTATTCGTAGCGTTTCTCCACTGATCAGAGGTTAACTTCTTGTCTTCTGGTTCTCTTGTGTTTACACTCACTGAAAGATCAGTACAACTGTCATGATGTCTGTCTAGACAACGCAGGACTGGAGTGTAGTATAGCTGATAAGTCAAACTTGCTAATTGAGAAAGACAGCGCTTCATGGCCAGAGGGGCTAACGTAAGGATAGGATGGGCAGTGGTCCATGGAGACAGTTGAGGAATTGACAGAGTGCATCAAATCCCATGTATTTTGAGCTGTGTTGTTTGGAGATCTTCTGGGGGGCACCAAGGGGTCTAGCTGCTGAAGGTGCGTGTTTATAGGATGATTGCTAGGCCTCTGGCGCCTTGCCCAGCGAGAGCTTTTGTGGAGAGTGTCTGGAACCTTCAGCTGAGCAGCTGCTGCCACTGGCTCTTAAACTGCAGCCACATTTCCTCCTGTGAGTAGCAGCATTGGTGATGATGAGCATCTTGCTACTTGCCACATCTACTCTCAGCCTTTCATCCCTGGTCCCCAACAAGTGGGTTTGATCTAAGCATGAAGTAAACAGTGGCTGTCAGAGAGACTTGTGGCACACTGCCAAGTCAAGACAGGGACTTTTATGGCTTTCCAAGCCAAATTCCTCAATACATTAGATGTGGCTCCTCAAAGAATGAAAATTCAGAGGGCCAAAATACACGCTGTCTGTGTCTCCTTGCTTCTCATAATCCTTCTCCAACATCGTATGCACCTTTCTTCCTCTGCCTCAGCTCAGAACTCTTTGTTCTGTTGAAGCTTCTGCATTGCTGAGGACTTCAAAGCCTCTGCTTAATTTGTGTTTGTACTTCTAAGTACTGAATGAAGGTGTTTGGCGGAGGCAGGTTCTTTCGGAGTATTTGTGTATAAACATGAAAGTTACAACCTTCTGCTCCTTGCTGCTTTCATCTTTTCAGGCTCAGAGATAAAAATGTAGTTGAGTTTTTGGACTTTACAGAAAGTTTTATTAAAAGAATGACTCAGGCTCAGAAGTTCTGCTGAGCTCCTTTTCTCTTTCTCCATCTCCTTCCTTTAAAAAAAAAAAATTAAAAATTTTCCCTTGTTACTTTATCCTGCTTTATTCTTTTCAATCGAGCACTGGTCTCAGGCTGTTTTGGTGGATGTCTTGTTGCACTGTTGCTTTGTGGGGCACCAGGGCTGTGTATCTGGTGGCTTCCTTTGTTATCAACCCTGAATCCACTGCGCAGCTCCTGTCACCGCTGAGGGTGAAAATGTGTGAAAAACTGAGTGTTTCAGCATCATGCTGCCAGTTTGTCTCCAGATTGCCATGGGGAGACATACTAAGGATGCCTTTCCATTGACAGAGGGAGAACAGATGACTAACTTCAATATCAGCTTTTCAGATTTTGTTCCCCATATTTCAGGAGGTTGTTGAGCTCAAGAAATCTTTCAACATAAAGGTGAGAATTGGAGCAGGAATGGCAATGATCTTTTTTGTACACAGAAACATGGCTTTGAACACCCCACATCATGCAGCAACACAGAAATAACTTCCCTTTCTGGTTTCCAGCAGGTTCCCAGCTTCCTTTTCTTTCTCACTTTTCAGGTGGTTTGGTCTACTTATATCAGGTTGCATTTCTTATATTGATACCAACTGTTAAGCAGCACTGGCACGTAAAACAGCACAATATTTCAACTGTTGGTACTTACACGCCTATGTTATGGTGCTTGGTAACTGTAAGGGTGTTAATGATAAAACTAGAGGTAGGATTGTGTACTCATGAGTCTATGCATTTTATTCACTGCATCACAGAAGTAGAGCAGTGTTATGTATCAGGTCAGTGACATACGATACTTATTTTGCTAAACCTTCCATTAGTCCCAATTTTCTTTTCATCTTCCAACCAAAATATCAGCAGTGAATGTCCTAGTTGCAAATATTATCTCTTTGGAGAAAGAGGTAATTATCAGACATCAGGATATTTGTGAGCGAATCACTCTACTTGTAGGTTGAGCATCATATGCATATGGCTCCTCTTGGAAGCTTACTTGCTTGACTTAACTTTTGTGTCAGGTGGAATCTGATAATTTAACTGCTAATGACTTGTACCAGTACAATTGTTGGTCTTCCACCGTGAAGAATTCTTTCTGAAATACTGTCAAAAATTTACTGTTCCAAAGGCTATATAGAGCTTAGGTCCTTGAGATATACTTTTATCTTTTTTCTAATGCTGAGCACAGCAGCTATAATATAACCTTTTTGTGCTTGAAATAAACCTCGCTGAACTCCATTACAACACATTTCAGTGCTTCACTTCAAGCACTTAATTTGTATGTAGAGAAACAAAAAAACCCAACTAATATCCTGCAAAGTGATTAACTCTTTTATGTTATTGCCAATGTGACATTCATCCACAGACATCTCATATTTCCTGGGATTAAGACACTGGCCATGCTGATTATACTGGGCCAAGGATATAGGATATCAGGTGGAATTTGCAGCATTTTCCTTTTAATGAATATTTTAATGAGGTTTTTCCATGTTCAAGTTCTATCACCTGCATTGACACAAAAGTGCAGTGCAAGCTTTCTTTTGAAGTCCACAAGGATTTCCTTAAAGTTATGGTCAGATAATTTCATTGCTTGCAACTATCAGCTCCCAGGTGAGAGGAGTCAATTTCCTGCATACATTTGTGCAGACCATTTCCAGCAAATGTTGTTTAAGATATCCCTTTTTATTTTGCATTACAAGATGCTGGAAGCACGGCAGCTTTCAATTTCTGCAGTTCAGCTAAGGGTAGGTAAGTTCTTTAAATATGTATTAGTATAAATTCAATATATATTGATGTAAAAAAATGCTTGTTGGTTACTTGGTACCTGCAACCCTCCCTTTGCTAACTACTGTTACAAAATCCTTAGAAATCTGAGTTGCTGCTGAAAGAAATGCCACTGAGATTTTTTTTCCCCATTCATTTTTCTGAATTCCTCACATTGCACTTGGTTGAAGATCTCTGTGGTCTCTGGGGTTTGGGGCAAGAAAGATTTGTAAGCCTGTAAACCAGTGTGATGCTCAGCAGAGGTACTGCAATTCCTCACTGAAGCCCACCTCCTTTCTGACCTCAGTCAGCATCTGGACAGCAGTCACCCACATAGGGCACATTAAAGGATTAAGGCCTTAATTACAGTTTTTAAATGTCATTATTAAATGGGGACTTCCATCCTGCAGAGCACTTGAAAAATAACATTTGTAAATGTTTCCTGAACATCATATTCCCTTTTACATTATTTCATCTATTTGTATGTTAATAAGAATTCATCTTCCTTTCTACTCAGTCTCTGCTTGAGCAGTTCAACACTGAATTCAAGATTCTACATTTTGTGCTGTCAAGATTTTACTTATATTTTTTAAAAATAGTATCTCAATAATTAATTACAGATAAATTATTGACAAAGCAGCAGCAGATGCAAAGGATGAGTGCTCTGTATCTGAGAAGCTTTTCAAACAGTTATCTTTGCAATAGCACTGATCTGTATACTTTTTATATTCTCTTTTCAGAAATAAATCCGCTGCTTGTCTGGTGTTTGTTCCTTCATGTGATACTACAAACTACTGAGAAAAAATTAGTATTTCATCTCCAAGTATTTCCTTAACCAATATACATGTCTGTTAAAAATATCTCCCAAGAAAAAAATACACCAGTGTATCTACACTTCTGTGAAGAAAGCCCTGCATATTTAGGAAGCATAGCTTTGCTATCAGAGAAACTGTCAAGTTAACTACAGAGACATTAATTCTGCTCGTTTAAAAATGTCTGAATGTTCATATATCATTAATAAGAATACTGCAGATAATTAGTTACATAGTTTGTTCAAAAATGTTGTTGAAACTTCAGTGCCAGCTGAGAGAATATTTTCAGGCTGTTTTCTCAGCTTTGTGAGTTTCTGTGCATCTCTAAGCCTCAGTAAGTTTTTGGGTACACAGTGTTGGTCTGAAGTAATGCAAGTTATGCTGACTCCCTCTTGAGCTACTGACCCATGGCTGGAAGGCACCTCTGGAGTTATTCATTTCAACCTCCCTCCCAAGGTGGGATCAATGCCAAGTGCAGGTCAGGTAGCTCAGGGCTTTGGGCTGAGTATGCAGAGTCCACAGACATTCTGGTTCTTTGATCTTAATCCTAGTGAAGAGCTTTTTTTCTCATGTCCTTGTGATTATGTCCCTCATCCTTTAATTTTGCTTCTACAGGAGGAGCATGGCTGCCTTTTCTGTAATCTCCTTTCAGGTAGCAGAAGAGAACGATCCAATTCTTCATCAGCTTTGTCAGCTCTAGTCTGAACACCCCCAGTGCTTTCAGCCTCTCTCCATTCAGCTCCAGTCCATGCTGATGGACTTTGGCTGGGCTCTCCCACAGAATGTCAGCAAACCATGTTGCATCTTGTTGGTCCCATCAGGTATGAGTGCACACATTTGTGGTGGCACACACTGGTCTGGTAATTTGTGATAACCTGTGGTATAACCGAGCAGTGCTAGCCAGATCCAGGAATATGCATAGTTTTCTTCCAGATCTCCAAATCAGTTATCAATATACTCTGTTATTTCATATCTCCGCAGAGAAATGGCTTTGAAGGGCTAAGTGTGGCAGACAGAGTCTTCCTCTTTAATGTGACTGTAAAATATTTAAGAGTTTAGACTAAGGAAGTAATTTCAGGGCCTAGTTCACCATTACAGCTCTCCTCATGAAGAATCCATCTTCGAAGAGCTACTCCAAGGCCAGAGATGCCAAAAAGTATATTTCCATTGACTTTTGCACACTTTGCTTTCTGTTCTAAAGACAATCCAATTTTCAACTAAGCTATCAATTGCATTTGTTGTAAAACATGGGCCAATTTCACATTTCAGCTACCTAAGGAGAGAGCACCGCACAGCTGGACTTCTGTTTTCATGCAGCATAGCATAAAAACCACCCTTCTTGTTAATAACACCAAGAGCTCTGCATGGGGAAACGAGCTGCCTTTGGAAAGGCACAACTCATGTTATAGCCTCAGAATCCTTTTCTCTTCTAAAGGTCGTGGTGCAATTTTAAACTCAGAATATTGCAATGCATTTAAATGTCTGAAATCTAGGGTAAAGAAGATTTACTAATATGAAATAGAAATGAAGGAATCACATCAACCTTCCTTCCACCAGAACTGACTCATCCCAGAAATAATGATTTCAAGCACTGGGAAAATAAAACTGGCCTTTTTTGTGCCATAACCTTGAACTTGAGACCTTGCTGCTCCTCACTGTACAGAGGGGTGATAGTCTTTGCAATTAGAAGGTTGTCTTGTGCATGAGGAGAGAGCTGTGCGTTTGTTCATTGTGACTTTAAGAGGTGACTTTCAACACTGTCCACTGTTATTTCCTCATGGGCAAACTGACGAAGGATGAGACAGGTAAGTGAAAAGTGGTATGAAGAAAAACGGGCTGAACAGAAGGCCTGGAAGTATATTATGTAATGTTGGATATTCTGTAGAGGTCATTAGGAACTGATAAATCCTGGCATATGTTAATTTTTCTCCACTAAAATTCAAGCTTTTACACAAACAATATTTTTTGAGGAAATACTTGTTAGAGTATTTGGATCTTCAAAACATACCAGTTACTCTATCTGTAGGACAGTAAAAACCAGCAAAATATACTCATGACTATATTTCCTTAATAAAAAAAGTTGATGAAATTGTAACTATGTAAGTATGTGTGTATTGACTTTCATTCCTAACACTGATTTAACTGCAAAGGACTGGTAAAATAGAGATCAAAGCATCTACCAAGCTGCTCACTTAGCTCTATAAAAGCATATGGTACTTAGAAGACACAAGAAAATGATAGTAAATAGAGATTTACAATGTAATTTGTAATGGAAGTGTAATTGGGGGCTCGTACTAAAGCCTTGGACTCTGCCTGGAGAGAGAACAGGATGAAAGGTAGAGCTTTATTGCACTTTTGCCTAAAGAGAAGATGAATAACTGAGTCACACCAGAAATCTGAATCAGTACTGAATTTGAAAGCTGGATCTGAGTCCTAATCTGATGTCTTCATGCTAAAACAGTCTTTCCCTGTTTTATAAAGGGAAGGGGAAAAGCTATATTCCAAATTACCTCTGCACTATGCACTTGAATTAAGGAACATAAAGGAGTGGACTGCACTGTGCAAGCAGCAGTGGACTGGCATGAAGATAGATGGTGTCTGGGATGAGATGGGGTGAAGAGAAGCAGCAAGAGGGTTTTTTCCATTGCAGTGAGTCATGTAAAGCAAGAAAGCACACAGAAGCTGAGCATTTTTTCCTTTCTCTTTCAGCTGTCACAAAGAAGCCATCTCAGCATCCACACAATTAAAGCAACTTGGGCTCCTTCTGTGCACAGGGAGTGATTGTTTCTTGCTTGCAGAGAGAAATGCACACACATGTGCAGGCGCACACTTAAGAATGGTTTTAAAATGTCATATTTGACTTCCTGGCCCGTTTGACAATTCTCTTCAAAAATAGCCCTCATGGCTGCAGGCTGGCAGAGCTGCTCCTGCCCTGGTTTAAATGACAAAACTCAATTAGAGTTTGAATCTGTTGCACTGAAATGGAATTGTCTCTTGCAGGCAGAGCTCGGTCACGGATGCGATGTCAGGAGCTGTGGAGGCTGTGCCTGCGAGGAGGGCAGTCTGGGGGGCCTCTGTGCTCCTTGGAGCACGGATTTCCCATCTGTTGTTGCTCTGGAAAGGGAACTCCATTGCTGTTCTCCACATGTGTACAAGGACCTGCTGCTTCTTGTCAGCTTTTTCTGGCTGACCACTTCCATGCTTGAGGAGGCCCAGGGGTGGCAGGGACCTGCACTCGACTATGCTCATGAGGACAATCTCCCTTTGCTTTGCCCATCTGGCTTTGTACAAACCTCTTTTCCCTCCCAGGCACTTGTGAGGATTTTGGCTGAGCTGGAGCTAAAGCAATGGCAGAATGTTTGACTTTTTGGTACCAGGTTCACAACAGGAGATTCCCCAGTCCCTCACTGCAATCTCATATCTCTCCTTGTTGTTCCACAGCAGGCTATCTCCAGACATGGAGGGAGACACTTCAGTACTGCCTCTGCTCCTTGTAGATCTGAGCTGACCTCAACATTTTTCTCCTCAGCATGCATTGAGATGTATGTCTAGAAATCAATGACTGCCCCATGCCTCCCTTATCTGGGATCTCAGCCTAACCTTGGTCTATAAATCACTTGCGTTAAACTGTTCCTCATAAATAGCAGCTTCCAGCATGTCTTCTTTCATCTGTTGCTTGTATTTGTGTGTGAGAGGCAGAAAACAGGTCTAATTTACATCGCTGCAGCTGGCTCCTCTGATCTGCCACCTGGAGACTCAGCCAACTGAGAATGTGTGTCTGAAAAGGGGCCAGACTTCTGCTTCCTCTGGCTGTGCCTATCTCTGCCCTGAACATGGTGAAAACGTACCTCTGACCCACCCCTCAGCAACCTGCTGGACTCACCTACAGTTGGTGTTGTGGACCACAAGAAGGATGTACTTGTCCAAGCAGTGCAGCAGACTCCAGCAATCCTATTCCAAGACTCGCAGTGCAGAAATTTAAGTGAATTTATGGAGAAAGACCAGGAAAATGGCTCATGCATTGGTAGGAAGGAGTGGCAGGCAGGCAGGACCTGCTAGTAGGTGCCTGACATAACTGGGACTGTGTGTGTCCCTTGATGATTGTCAGAGCTTCTCAATGAGGAGGAAAGATTGTTCTCACTGGAATAAGTCCCACTGAGATGGGCAGAGGTGATTTACCGTGGATTACTCTATTTTTATTTTTATTTTTCCTAGAAATAAAATCACCTCAAGCACAATATAGTAGGGGTGAGTGTAGGGGGAAAATGAGCCAATTCACCCCTGTGCTGTCCCAGGAGAGGACAAACTCTTTTTTTTTTTACCCACGAGGATGTGCTCCAGGCACATGCTGTCTGACCTTCCAGCCAGTCAAAAATCAACTCAAACCTCAAGATGTGGCTAGCTCTCCTGGAGACTCTGAATCAGAGAGACGGGGTGGATGAACTCACTGTGGTATTGTCCCTCTTTGCATATTCCTGGAACCACAAAAAGGGTTAAAAGGAAGAGAGTGGACTAGCCAAGAAACAGAAACAGTGAAATAAAGCCCTGGCTGATGTCCAGTTCCACGTGACAGATAGGGCAAGTTGTGTGCCCAGCCCCCTTCATGGAAGTGCTCGGATCTCAGGCAGAGCACCTCTCCTTGGCCAGGACACAGTGTGAGTGATCCTACTATAAACTTCTTTTTGACAAAGCTCTCTGGGAACCAAGCTCTATGAAAAGACATGAGAAAAATCAGCTAATCCTTGATGACAGAAAGGCAAAGATTGAGAACACCCCATCCCTGCTCAGGCTGCAGCTCCTGCAGCAGAAGTGGTGATTACAACACCTGGGATTGTGATGGGATGGGAACAGCAGGGGCAATTAGTTACAAGGATCAGATCCAGGTGGGAATAGCTCCTTGTCAGACACTGCAGACTCCATACATAGCAGGCTCTGCCTGCAGCTGAAGCATCAGTGAACTCAAAATAGAAAATAAAATGAAACGGAGAGCTTTGCCTGCTCTGAAGTTCTTTAGAAAGAAGCAAGCAGGACTCAGAAGACAAGGCAAGTACTTAAAATGTGGCATCTGTGAGACGTCAGCCCCCTGGGCATGTCTGCAGTTCCACATCAGCTCATTTGCCTCACTTCTGCAGCAGAGGGGCACTCCAGTTCTCCAGACAAGCTGTGTGGACAAACAGAGCAGCCAGTGGCAGCAGAAGAAGGGAGATCTCATTGCCAGGCTGGGCCCAGGTAGAAGGAGTGCCAGGAGCAAGTGGGTACAGAAGAAGCAGGCCAGGAGCAATCCATTGCTGAGCACAGTGCTGCATGGCGGGGCTGCCTGAGTGCAGCCACAGAGCCCTCTGGTGTTGTCTGTGGGGCTGCAGACCAGCCACGAGAGCTGTCTTTCACGAGACCAAAGAGTAAAACATCACTTAGCTTTTACTTTTTTAAAATTTTATTTTTATTTATTTATATATTTATTTATTGTTATGTATTTCTTTCTTTTCCTGTGCAGTTTTCAGCTTTTCAGCCTGTGGGTGTTCCTAGAAGACAAGAATGGGAGGAATGGAATGATCCGAGTTCCCCTTGCTCAACTCGTCTTCCAGAGAGCTGTACACTGGGAGATTTGCACTGAAGCTCTGCCCCTGGCGTTATCTGTTATTAATTTGTTGACTTCCATGAACGTATTTTGCCTTCTTGCCAGAAGAGGTCCAAACCTCAGTAACTTATTGCTTCAGCCAAAAGAAGTCTATGAAGAGTCAGTTTACTTACAGAAATCTTGTTGAGGTTATTTTTTTCCTGAGGAAAACAAACGTATTTTTTTGTGAAAGGAAAGGAAAAAATACTCTTTGGCTGAGCTGTCAGATCTGTGTAGTCTAAAAGTTCAGGCAGCTTTTCTTTGGACAATATTAGAGCCACCATGGGCTGTTCCACCCAATGCTTTGTGTACTGATGTTTGCAATCTTTGTTAGAAAAGGAAAAACTTTGAGTAGAGAAGAGGAAAGGAGAGAAGGTTTTACGAACCACCTTTTTCTTTCATAAAGTAGGAGACATATTTATTCCCTTCTGTAGTGCTCTAAGCTTTTCTCCTTCACCTGCAAAACACCTAAATCTCTTTAAGGCTGCAAATAACCCCCTTCACTGCAGTATCTCCTTAAGGGAAGCCACCTCAGACAGGAGGACGTTTGAAGAACCAGGAGTCCTGCTCCTGTGGAGTCCCCAGACACAGAGTTTTCTTCTGACATTCATCACTCATTGTATAAAAGTGTCTGGGAATCCTGGTCGGTGTAAAAGATTACAGGACTTTATTTATTATGTCACAGGTATACTTCTTCCTCTTTTTAACGGTCTCAGAAAATGTGAAGCCAGAACGGACCATTAAATCATCATGATTTGCTTTCTGATGTGTAATGTCTTCTATTACGTAGGCATTAATCTCCAGCAGGTACCACCCACAAGGTAAAAAGATGTCATCAGAGCTAAGAATGCTTTAAAACTACAATGGAGGAAAAATGGGAGAAAATACTTCTGAGAAGGTGTCCCCTACTGATAAAAAAATGTGTTGTCCTTCGCTTTTTCTGCTTTAAATTGTCATTGATCTGTCTTAACAGGAGTAACATTCTTTCCTTCATTCAGATCCTGTGGTCTCCAAGAACAGAATCCAAACAGGTAATAAGACTCAATCATCTAACTACACTGCAAGGGAGCTCTTGTTTCAGTTATGTCAGTGAATGTCATCTCTGTGTCAGAATCTGTTCTTTTCCTATTTATAACCTGACAAATGGAATCTTCCAGTATATGTGATGTGTTCAGAAGGCTAGGAGGAGGTTAGGACTTAAGTGTGTGTTTTGGAACTTCCTATCGAACAAACTAGCCTGTTCTAATAATTCAAGATGTTGTCAAACGAAGTAAAATGATTCTCATGATGGTGCTGTGTCAGTTTCTATTGGAACAATGTATTCTGCATTTTGGCTGCTCAGAATTGGATTTTTGTAATATTCCTCCCCCCACCCTGCACCCATATTGCAGTCAGCATGACCTTATTTGATCTGTACTGGCAATATAAATGCAAAAATGAGGACCTGTTTTAGCAGCCCCTTTAATTTATAGTGATGACACTTTTAACCTGAGCTTTTTCATTTGCACCCTACCAAAATATTTGGATTGGAATTGTTATTATTTTTCAAGATCTTCCTTCAGAATCAAACTTAATTCATGAATGTATTTTTAGTCATTGCAAATTTGGGAAATAAGGCTTAGAAAATTGTTCTGATTTCAAAACAAAGCTTTTGCATTTCTTCCTCGTTCTCAGAATGTATGCTCATAAAAGTTGGAAAGCTTCAGGTTTGAAAAACAATGGGAATAGTGATGTGTTGCAGCATGACCTTTTTTGTGTTGCATTGTTGAGTCAAGATAAAAAAAAAAAGGTGCAGCCCAGAGCAGTCTCTGGTATAGATCTAGTTGTGCCTTTTGGTGAGAGATGGATCCTTGCTCTGGCCCATATTAGCTACTGTTAATATCTCATTGTTTACTGATTACCTCTCTGTCTTGTAAAGCCACCCATTCTACTGACTGTAATTGAATTGGTTGTCTGTGTTAGGTTCTTAGATTCACCATATGCTCTCAGTCTAATACTATTTATTTGAGATTAGTGGAAACAACACTGAGAAAGAACAAACGAAAATCTAACAGAAGAGGTCACAGAACATCTTGTTGTGGCAGATGGTGTTGTAGCCATCGTGGAAGCTCTCCCGTGGGTGTTTCAGATGCTTACATATTCTTTACCTTTTGAATTTGAGGTGAATTTAAGGAAAATGCAGAAAAAGAGAAGAGTCATTCCAATGGACAGAGAAAGAATCTGAACTGCCCACGTGGTGATTTTCAGAGGAAAGGTAGGTCTGTAGAAATGGCATGGATTTTCAGGATTTCTGTCTGAACATGAATTTTGCTTCTGTGGTAGCACTCATCTTTGTATCAAGTATGTTTGCATGGATTACTTAAAAAAAAAAAAAAAAAAAAAAAAAAAAAAAAAAAACAACAAAAAAAACCCCACAACCCTGTTATTTGTGTCTCTCTCTGTTCCGTGGTACCCTTGCCAGAAGGTGTCTCACTTGCATGATCATCACAAAAAATTGTAGGTCCATTTGTTTGCTATGAGATATCTGTAGATGAACTGTGTGTTGCTAGTTTGATTTAAAATTATGTATTGCAGCCTGTCACCAATGTGGTTAAGAGAATATAAACTAGCTGATGCATGTGCAAGGCTTGAATGAGCACAGTATATCTCATATATATATATCATATATAAATGCTAGCCAGCAGCTGAAATATACGAAAGAACTGACTAGTGATGGGGGAGAAGGTTCGCAAGTACTGTAGTGATTAGCAGAGCAGAAGGAGAGGGGAGGAGGTGAGAGATTCAGTGTCAGAGAGAAATGGGGAGTGCAGCCTGGGTGAGAGAGGAGATGCCTGGAGAAGGGAGGAGATCCGTGGCCAGAGGAAGTGGTGTAACCAGAAAGAGGGAACAAGTGTTGGCAGCTCTGCTGCTGTGCCAGTGGTCACATCCCTGTGCCGTGCTGGTCCCTTACCCAGCTGTATCCCATCTGTGTGAGATGTTCTCCCAGTGCTGTGCCTGGTCCTGCCACAGCGTTCTGTAGCTCTGATGGTTTTTTAGAATAAAAACTCAGTGAAGAACAGGAGATGTGAAGGAATGAGGGGGAGAGGAAAAAAACACAGTTGAGAAGTTCTTTTATTGAATTTGGCTTCCCTTGTTGAAGGTTTGAAGCCATGAAAGATGTTTTCAAGGAAGCAGGAGAGGTTGCTGAAGGAATGGATTATTCAGAATTTGAGAAGTGTTGATTACAAATTACTCTGTGTATGCTTTAGGTTGCTAAGTGGAAAGTGTTCTTAATAACTGTGCTGATAAACTCGGTATTTTACCATGATATTTTTATTTATTTCTTTAGAAATATGCTAGTTTGCTGCATAAATAGGAAGGCATATTTAATCTTGCAGTGATCAACAAGCACAATCAAAGAATTCCCTAGTATAGCAAGACAGGAGGATTTTTTCTTTTATTTTATTAGCATTTGGTATCTTTTTTACTTCAAATGGTCCACTAGTGTAGTGTTCACAAGCTTTTCCTGAATGAAAAACTTTGGGGATTATCTGGCAGATCTCTGCATCCTGGCAATACATGAACCTCACCAAGAACGATGGAGTGGGGTGTTTTTAAATAATTTAGAACATTAAAAAAAGAAAATACTGCCAGGTAAACTCAATTCCTTAATTCTGAGAGAAAGCTCTTGCCACCTTTGCTTAGAAAACAGTTCAAGGACTGAGTTGCAAATTGAAGCTTTTTCCCAAGGAGAGTTTAAAGCAAGTTTCTTTTGTGTGCTGGGCAGAAAGATCTCTTGCAATAACTGTTACCCAGTCACTCTTAATGGCTGTCCCCCGAGGCAGACAGGGCCTGTTTTGACTGTACTTATTGATCTGTGTTATGAAAACAATTACAATAGCATTCATGAGCCTTGAAAACCGTAAATAAATATAGCACGCATACTTTACTTAAATCAATAAGTTTGGTGGGGGGTATAATATGCATCTTGTAGCATAGCTTGAGGAGATTATCATGCTTTACAGTGCTGGAGAGGGCTCTGGTAATGTATTTAATAATGACAATGATAAAAATAAGGCTTAGCAAATTACCTGCTTCATGTGGTACTGCAAAACCTCTTCTCCCAGCTGGCCCCAAACCTCTTCCAGCCCCAGGGTCCTTTCTGTTGGAATGACAAATACTTCAGGCAGAGCTTTGCTCAGCATGAGGGGGAATAGCTTTAAACAAAAAAAGGGGAGATCTAGATTAGATGTTAGGAAGACATTTTTTACTCATATGGTGGTCAGGCACTGGAGCACACTGCCCAAACAGGTTGTGGATGCCCCAACTGTGGAGGCATTCGAGACCAGCTTGGATAGGGCACTGGGCTGCCTGATCTGTTGGTTGGGAACTTTGCCCATGGTGGGGGGGTTGGAACTCAGTGATCTTCAAAGTCCCGTCCAACCTGAGCCATTCTATGAAAGCAAGGTGTTATTTCATCTGGGGATCTCAAGCACTGCAGCAGTACAAATAATTTTGCGTAATGATTTCATTTTATTTACAGTCTCAGGCTTTGTTCAGAGTCTTGCAGAGGAACCATTAGGCATGTCTGGGATTGTTATGAAACTCTTCCCTCAACAGTGATTTATCTGACTGAGGGTGGTATTGTACAGTTGCCCAGTAGCCTCTGACTATTCTTCAAAGATGGCTTTCCTCCTGCCCCTGTGGAAGCCAGCTCAAGATGAATAAAAACTGGGCAGATCTGAAAAGAGCCTGACATAAACCATAGTGCATCAGGCCTATTTTGTGCCATTCAGGTGTTCTGTCCACGGAAAAGGAGAGAGCCATCTCTGCCAGGGCATTGCTCTACCCAGCTGGAGCTATAATCACTGCTGCACTGCTCTGTGGCCAAACTCCGTGCTGGGGACGATCAGTAGTTGATCAGTGGAACAAAGTGGTGGGTGTTGGGATGCAGCACTGTGTCTTAAATCCTGGGTTTGCTGCCTGGCTTTGTTGGTTCTGCGTGCCAACTGGTGATAGCCAAAGTAGAGTAATTTTAGCCAGTGAAAGTGTGCAATTGCAAATTCATATTCTCTGCAGACCGTTCTGAGCACTGAACAGTCATTCCACAGAACCTGTCTCCAGCCAGAAACAATGGGAACAGGCATGACAGTGGTCAGAAATGGATTTGTGGACAGAAGCCTGGTAACTAGATGAACTCTTACTGTAACGAGCAGTATTGAAATATTGTAACTCCAGTGAATTTTAAATCAGGCCTTTTTAGGGCATCTTCAAAATAACAGCCTCTGGTGAGAATGCATCTAATTTACTGAAATTCCCAGAGCTTGACACGTGACAGCCTCAGCAGTGCAGAGCTCTCTCTGCTTGATGTGCAGCAGGATTGCCTTTCTCCCTTATGGCCCATTGATGTGGCCCGCCTGATCTGGTCAGCATCCCTGTGCCTGTGCTACCAGAACATGCAAATACATGTGATAAAAAATGAAATTTTGGGCAGGGTTCAAGAGTACATTTAAAAACAACAACAACAACAAAAAAGTACATTTATACTTCTTGAATCCTTTTGAAATCCTTCAGCTACAGAGTTAGAAAAGGTTTTGCTTTACAGGAGGTAAAACTTACAACCATAGAACACTTCATGCAGGCAGACATGAGCTCTTTGCAAATTGCTGAAGTTTGTCCATGCTTTCTTTCCCCAATGTTTTTCCTGAGCACAAGTTACTGTTCTGGTTTTGCTTTAATTAGTCCCTCATAGTGTCACTGACAGATTACATTAGGCATCGCTAACAGTACGCCTTGTAAATACAGTCATTTTTTCTGTCCACTGATTCTCTGTGCTCCGGCTGTTGTTTTTCATGTCTGTTTAGTGCATATAATTATATAATCATATCCTAGAAATAAATGTGAAATAGTTGCTAACCTTTTAACTGCTCCCACTTCTCAGCTGTTATTCTTGGTGTGTGACAGGTCGCCTAGTCCACAGGATAGTAAATGTGCTCCTGTCAAGAGACAGAAATGTTAACTGTGAGAGATAAGGAATATCAATTAATAATACAGTCTATTTGGAGCAGAGCTGATTATGAAGTGCAGGCAAACTCGTTCTGTCTTTCTTTTCTTAAACTGTGATCTTCACCATAAAGTCTAAATCCTTTGTACTGTGCATGCATCCCAGCTAGAAGGCAAATTCAGTTCAGTCCAATCCCTTTCATGCAGATGTGTGACCATCAGGTGAGATGCGTGGTGTAATGCAGACTGGAGTCATCGTGTGAACCACAGAGCTTGAGTCTGAGCACAGGTCCTGAGCTAACACAGCAGTGTAGGCATCAAGTGCAGATTTTCAGGTCAAAATGGACCTTTAAGTTCTTTATAGCATTAACCACAGAATTTCTTCTGATTGTCCTGTTTGGAGTCCAGCAGCTCATGTCTTTATTGAAACAGAGCTTCAAGACTGACTCCTGCCTTTACCAGAAAACACCAACAGACAGCCCACCCATTCGCTTTGCTCATTATTCTTACCACTAGTTTGGGGTTTTTTTTGTTAATTTTATTTTAATCTTTGTTGGAATCAGAGCTATGTGTTTTTTTTCTTGTGTGTGCATATTTTTCTTCTTGAAAAAATATAATGCTGCAGTGAAATAAGACAGGAGAGATGATTTTTTTTTAATTGTATAACATAATGACTTATTCTAAAATTTGGTGCTTATGCAGCCATTTGAAAACGTTCCATAAGAATAGGAACTATGTAGAAATAACAGACTTAGATTTGTATCGTAGGCTGTTGCTTGAAGAGAGAGAAAAGTTATTGTGGCTTCTCAGTGGGGAAAATAATAAAACCTGAACAATAGCTTTCTTACTTTATATTTATACAAAGCTTAAGGAAAGCATTGTATAAAGCAAAGGAAAAATATGGAACTTAAGAAGTCAAGAAAGCTTCAAACCATTCTTCAAGCATCCCAGGCATCTGATTTACAATGCCACTATTATGTGAGAGGGGACTTCAGAAAGCCATCAGATATGAGTAGGAGGTCTATGAATTGTGACAGATCCTTTTGGAAATGAGCATCCCTTGTCCCTGTGTGACTTCACATGCTTTCCCAAGGAAGTAGCTTGAGAGGTGCTTGGGATTCAGCATTTATGATGGAGTCTGTAACAAAAACCAGCATGGGAGCTGCAAGCAGGTATTTAAATAGTTTGAGTGAGAGTGTGAAACTGGTTTAAAAAGCATTTCCTGAAGGTACAATCACTTCTGGCACCAGAGTAGAAACACTTATGCATATTTCTGCACCCTGGGGCAGTTTTCAAGAATGTTGCTAACGTTAAATTTGAACTAAAAGGGCTTTAATTTTTCTTTTTGATGGGGAGCACTCATTATGCAAATAAGATAGCCTTTGGGCAGCTGTCTATTTTTCCATGTTTTTTTCTTTCTTTCTTTTTTTTTTTTGAAGGATGCTAGTTTAAAATGGAAATTTCCACACTGAAGTTACCTATTTAGTCATGTATTTTTAGTGAGCCTGGAAACGTGAAGTGAAACACAATCAGAAACAAGCATGATAAGTTAAGCACTATCCTGGCTTGAAAGGATCCTTGTTTCACTTTGGCACTGTCTGTGTTGTAACTCCCCCAGACGGGGAAATTGCAGTAATTTCCATTTGTCCTTCACCTCATGCCACAGGTAAAACATCTTTGGTTATTTCTCTAGCTGACCTTTGCTGGTCAGGATATGAAACGAACTAAATCCTACCATTCTTCCTGATCTACACCCACACTGTCAATTTTTGGGTCGGGGCAGTTTGGTTGAGGGCATCCTTAGTGTTATAAGGGAAGCCGACCTCTGTACTCTGTCTTCCAGTACTCTTGCTGCCCTTCAGTTTTTTCATGTAGTGGGTCCCTAGATTTGCCTGAATGAGAACATGCATCCAGGCAGGCTTTGTCTGTGTGATTACACTGGGTAACAGATCTGTTTGATGAGCATGGGTCTTATTCACCACCAGTAGAGTCAAAGAATTATTCAGAGGAGGATCTAAGAAAACAAGCTGTTCTATGACTCCCATGCTGTGAGAAAAGCCAATAGAGCAAGAATGCTTTTTATTTGCAAAATTTTTCTCCTCTCTTGGTATTTTCATTTTCCAGTCTCAAAATCTTATGTAGGATTTAGAGGTTTTTGGCCCCTACCAATGCCTAAAAATCTAGAGGTGGAAACCCTCAAGAAGTAATTTTTAACCTATGGGAAAAATGCAGGCTGCAAGGAACATTTAAAAACTGGAAAACAAGAAAGCCATTTTAGTAACTTATTTTGATTTATCCCCTGTTGGCTATTCTGTCTCAGCAGCAGTTCACAAGAGATGTACCACTGTAGTGTGAGGTCGATCTCATGTGGTGGCAAACAGATGGAGGCAAGAAACTGGTCATTCATCTCCAGGAGCTCAGTGAGACTCTGCAGCAACCTCTCCCTGGGAGCAGTGGAGAAAGAGAACTGGCCTGCCTTGTAAGTTGCTTGTTGTTTAGATGGAACTGTAAATCATCTGACTTGGTACCTGTGGGTCATGCAGATATTTTCTTTCTGCTTTGAGTTTCCTTATTAAGAGTTCTCATTTCTCCTGCTGGGCTGATGGTAAAATCTCTCTTGTTAACATCCAAATAGAATTTGCTGTACAGGAATTTGCCTTCCCTCCTCAGTTTGGTTTGCATAATTACATAATTGTTTACAAAATGCTTTGGATCTATCTGGAGGGAAGACAATCATGAAATGCAGCTCATTGTCCTGACAATGCAAACTGATATGGGTGAGCAAGGGCTGGGGAACCAAACCTCCTCTGTAAGGGAGATGCATTACAGAAGATGGGCAGCTTGCTGAGGGGAGAGCAGGTGGCTTCAGTAGGTTAAATGGGAGCTCTGCTCTCCTGGGGAGGGGAGCAGCAGCAGTCTAAGTGCTGAGGCTGACAGGAAAAGTTAGTGGAAGTGCTTTCCTACTTTGCAGGGCACAGCTGCAGCACAAGGCTTTGTTGAGCTTGAAGACTTGGTGTTGCTGAGCTTGCAGCTGGAGGCAGGGAAGGCTGTACACAGTGAATTCTGCTTTTCATCCCTCCATCTCAGTAAATAAGCAGAGTGGATGCTATCAAGACCTCAGCTTTTTGGAAGGAATGGAATGATGCAAAACAACCCGAGGACATTTCTAGATGAAGGGTGCACAACAACCTGCCTCAGGGACTTGCTTGGTATCTTTCCTAAGCGCTCTGCTTGTCAGGTGTTTTTGTGCTTCTGCTTAAGGGTGATGGAATTTATGACCTCTCTTTAATCACTATGCAGGAGACTGGGGCAGGACCCTTGAGCACTGTGCCATGCAGCTGCCAGGGTAATGCCTCACAGTGTTCCCTTCACCATTGTGGCTGTTTTCTGCTTGTAGTGAGCACTGTGCCAGTTCCTTCTTAAAGGTTCTGCTTCTAGCTATTTTTTAATGCTGGGAGCAACCTGAGTACAGTGATCAGAATAGCCTTCTGTGTTGCCAAACTTCTTTTGGAAAGAAGAATTGTTATTACTTTATCAGCAAATCATTTCCCACAGGCACTTTATTCATCTGTGACAGAGGACAACTGAGAAGGCTGATGGGGTGGTTGTGGCTGGTTGAACCATAGCTGGATCATATTCTGAATGTTTTCTTCACTCTTGCATCTGGATCATGTTTGCTACAGTTGCAGGACCCTTTGAAGCCCATAATTTTAGTTTTCTGCTGCTTGGAAAAAAAATAGTCCCTAAAAGAGAAACAACAAGCAAATTAAATCAAAACACATTTTCCCAAAATACGCATAAACTTCCCTTTCCAGTAAGTAAGAAAATACCCCAAGGACACTGGATCTCAGAATTAAATCCAAGCCTCAGGAAACAGCCTCACTAAGACAAACAAGGAAAGAAATAAACCCCGCTGTCCTGCCAAGGGTAGCCACGTGCTTCCAATGTCTTCGTTCTCAGAGGTTATGCTGCTGTCACCAGGAGGATCCATGCAAGGAAGGGAGCAATGAAGCCTCGTTGGACCCAACCTGATGTGTCTGCAGCTGAACAGGTGCAAATCCTGGGTCTTCTGTGCTTTTCTATAATCTAAGGTGGGGGAGTATTTACTGAGCTATGGGTGAATTATTATAGCAGCTAAAATAAAAACAAAGCTGTGATTTCCCTTTTCAAAGCACACTGCAGGCTTTGTTCGCTCTCCCTGATAATTTTATTCCAAGGCAACACTGGTGACTTCAGGGAAATCCCTGTGATCATCAGAGTCAGACAGTAACACTGCCATTTTACACATAAAAGGAACAAGTACTGACCACGGTGTCACATACAGAATGGTTTCAGCTGTGTTCTTTTGCTTCCTTTTCAGAAGAGCTGACTTTGATGATCAGACATCAGACAAACACGTCCCAAGTTTCACTCTGTATCCGTGGCCTACTCAGGGGATCTTCCTTCTGTATGGATGCAAAAAGCTCTGAAAGAGTATTCGGAGACTTAAAGAATCATTTTTTAAGAGTCGGAAGAGAGACCTAAGAACTGTTCTTATGATTTTCAGTTTGAATAGAGCCAGGTGCTTGATTGAAGTCTCAGCAGTTGGCATTTCAGAAGCCACAGCATGGACATGACCTATCCACAAAATATAGTGAAAGAGAAAAGAGAGAGCAATTCCCAGACAAGGGCTTTGTTTACGCTGAGAAAATAAGCAGATGTGATGGCTTCCACAATGCTGTAGGTAAAGGTCCTCTGAAAAGGTAAGGTGGCAGCTGGTACAGCAGGAGGAGACACCGACCTTGTGTCCCACTCCTGGGGCTTGACAGGATGCAGGACCAATTGCAGTCAGTTCATCTGACAGGAGTTCTCACAGATGCGCCTGGTGTACCTGGGGTGACTTTTCTCTATGGTGGATGAAATAAGCCTGTGACAGCTGGAGAGGGATTGCACAGATTTAGTTTCCTAGGTAAATCGTTATCAATGCTCATGGTGCTCAGGCTTTATGGAGTACTTCCTGAATGATAACAAGACATAATTTTTATTTTATATCTCTCTCTGTGCAGCATTGCCAGCACTGCGCGCGAGATCTATGGGCAGTTATCCTAGCTGAAAATCAGAGCCAAGCTGTGGAATTAAGACAGGAAAGCCCACTTCACAGAGGACAGGATGAAAACTCATAACTCATCTGTCAGGGGAAGTTGAGCCCCAGCACGGTGCGATGTGGAGGTGCGGTACACGACATCTGGGCGCTCCCGGTGCTCTGCCAGCTGCAGCCATCTGGTGGGTATTTTCCTGTCTCTCATTTGGCTGCTCTTCCAAATGTCCTCGTACAACTTTTTAAAGTTACTAATCTGGCAAATTCTGTTTCCTTGGGTATTTCTGACTGTCTCTGTTGCCATAAATGTGAGAAGACTGTAAGTGCCATAGGATGGGTCCATATGCTACCAAGCAGATATCACTCCAAGGCAGCTGGGATGGGTTTCTTATGCTGTGATGGTTTCTATCCTTTGCCAGGAAATGTCAATCGGTGCTTGATGTGTTAAACTGAAAATTCTGAACAGAATTCAGCTAGGAAAATAAATACTATTTGGTGAGTAATTTGAACATCAGTTATGAAATATGCTACTTTTAGAAAGAAAAATCATCTTAATTTGTCTATTTACTATCAGTCTCAATTTCCTATGTTTTCATAGATGTAGATTAAAAAACACCAAACAAACAAATGAAACCAAAGCTGCTTTGCTTCTAATGCATTGGGAAGCCCAGCGAAAGACTTCAGGTTAAAACTTCAAAATGATTTAAATGATATTACTCAAGATTTATAATGGAATACATAATCCAACCTAAATTTCTATTTTCTTTTAAGGCGTATTTGCTACATGTCATTCCAAGAGACTTTTTAAAGCATGCAGTATTTTTTCAGCTTTTTACTTCAGACTGAGTTTAGTATTCATGCTGATTTGTTGACGGTTTGGATAGGCTAGGTATGAATTACATTGTCATTAGATTTCAAAATCCAGACAATATTTGTGTAAACAACGCTAGTGAAATGTAATATGTTAAAATCCCATTGCTACTCACAGGTTGAACGCTCAGTGGATGGGCCAAAACTGTTATAATTTCACTGAAGTCAGTTGAACTTGGGTCAGTTTACCCATTCTTTTCCTTTAGCACAGTGTTGTCCTCCTTTCTTTTCTGTGAAACTTCTCCTGCTGGCCTTCAAATTTCTTGGCAGACTTTTTTAAATCTGCATTCTACAGATCCTCTCCCTCTGTTTTTTCTGTTTCTTTCTCAGGGAGTTAAATGCAAGCTGTAGCAAACTCAACATTGGGCAAATACTAAACAATATACAACAGAAAAATGCAGTGATACGGGTGGCGTTTGGGGTTCAAGAGTTGAAAAACATACATTTATGCTTTGCATAAAAGATTAAGATCTTGATCCTGTTTTCATGGTGTCAGTGGGAGTTCTGCCACCATTCAGCAAGGGAAGGATTAGATCTTTAAGATATCTGATGAAATGTTTTGGCTAAGGATTATACCCTTGAATACGCAAAAGCACACAAAAACTGCAGCCAAAATAGACTCAAAATATAGTACCCGTCTCTGGTGGCTGAACAGTATGTGAGATCCTGTTTTGAAACTAGGGCTGTTCTCTGTAATTAAATGAACAGGTTTGGTAGAAAGAGCACAGAGCGTTTTTTCTGCAGAGGTATTTGATGAAAGGTTGATATTTTGCTACACAGAATAGGTTGAATGGCAAAGATACTGGTAAGAAAGGGACTTATACAAGGCCAAGAAAACTTAAAATGATCTCAAGTCACATCCTGTGGATTAGGCTTTACTTGCCTAGTAAGTTCTTCCCACTTCTTAGCTTTCATTGTTGATCTCTTAACTTCTTGTAGGACAGGTGAAATAAACCTCAGAGACAGCACAATCGTGCGTGTTTTAAGATACAGGAATTTATAAAGCATGAAGAAAATTTTACTTTGAAGATCTTTGCTGAGTTGTGATTGTAAGATCAACCAAAGGATATATGCAGCCAGTGTGTCCCTATGGTTTGTGTTTCTTAGGGGGCAAACCCCTAGACTTGCATGAGAAAAACAGTAGCACATTCTGTCACATGCAAATTAATACCCAAACAGCATTTGTAGAAGAAAGAGGGATGAAAACGCTAGAAAAAAGATTGAAAAATGGTAGGGAGTTGCCAGGTGGCAGCTGCTGCTTGGGGACTGGCTGGGCATCGGTTGGTGGGTGGTGAGCAATTCCTTGTGCATCACTAGTTTTGTATATGTATTTTATACATTATATTATTATTACTATTATATTTTTTTCCTGTCTTTTCTTTCTTTGTACATAGAACCCATGAATTCTGTTTTTTTTTCCTTGCATATCCTTACCTGACTACGGAAAAGGACATTCTGCTTTCTGCAGCTCCACAAGCACATCCCCAGTAGCAATACCACCACTGCAGCCTTAGGCATTTTCTGTCTGCTGCTGAAGTGTCTTTCTGTTATGTTCGTAGAAAAAGTTGCCCCTCAAAACCTATCAGATTTAGGCAGCATTGTCTCAAATACAAAAGATCAGCCAAGGCTGGACTTTTAAAGGGATATTGAGAGATCCCCGAGTGCAGTCTCTCTTATTAAGCAGGGTTAGTAAGACCTTCCCAACAGATGGCTGTAGGGGCATGCATGAGCAGCTGCTGGAGGCCATGTCCTCTTAAGCAAGATGGGCTGGAATTGGAGCCACATCCCAGCGGCTCGAGGGTGACTGTGTGGAGAGGCCAAGAGACACTGGAGACCTCAAAGGCAAAAGCTGCTGTCCATCTCGCTGTCAGACCATATTGAGGTATGACAGCTCAGGAACCTACTACATTTTTATCTACGGTAAACTTTCAAAACGAGCATTTGGAAGTCCCTTTCTGCTACTCATAATCTGTCCCTTACCCTTTATGACCTGCAGAGGCTGTATGATGAAGGACTTTGCCGCTCTAACCAACGAATCCAGAGTGGAAAACCGAAAAATAAGGGGAAAGATCAAAAAGTTGAAGACTCTTTTATTGCTGTTTTCTGGCTGGTAAGATTTTTGGTGTATTATTCCCAAAACAACTAGAATGTACAAAGAATGAAAAAGCAATGGACAGTTTTTTCCAGAAACGTTTTCTGTCTTCTATCTCCCATCCCATGCTCAGCTTCCCCTCATGATGCAAACGTGTACAGTCTTCTCCCTGCTGAAAGGCTGCAGAGTTAACAACTGAGCTGTACATCCCTCTGTCTGGGTGGGTGAACAGTTGGATCCCAGATGGATGAAATCCTATGATGAAACAGGAAAGGGTCGAGGCTGCTTCAGTCCCTTCCTGTTGGCTTTCCTCATTCAAAACAGGGAAACTCAAATCTGTCTGGAGCGGGGATGACTTTTAGCAAGTAGTAGTATTTGTAAGGTACTGTCTGCTGTGTATTGTGACTGCTGATGGTTCTGTATTTCCTCAAGGTGTTTGATTTTTTTCAAGTCATTATTATGAGGAAGAATATGTTTGCATATTGGCACTTCATCTGAGTTCTCACATTTCCCTCTGTGAACTCCTCGCCTCTGATGAAGAACCAAACAGGAATGGGAGCAGCTGCTCTGTATGGAGGAGGTATGTCAAAAGAGTTTTATGTTGCTTTTAACAACAGTCATCCATCTCAAAAGATGGCTGTGTATTAATGTTCAATATTCAAACTCTGTTGGAGATTACCTTGGTCCATAGCATGCCAGCTATAGCTATGAGAGCAGATAGCTTATTACTTAACCTCTGGGTTGCCTCTTCTCAGTAGTTGTAGGCCAAGGTCAACAAGTCCAAATGTGCACCAGAACTAGAGCTGCTTTGTTTGAAGGAGGGAAGGAGGGAAAAAGAATAGCTTCTGGCTGGCACAAAAGCCATAAGGTTGGCTTATCTGTGCCCTTAGGTTAGCTGGCAGTGGAAAGGCATTGCTCCTAGGAAAATCCCCAGTGCCTAGGGGACAGATCAGAGATGTTACCTGTCCTCTTCTAACCCGTTTATATTTTGTGTGCGTCTGTGCTAAAAGTTCAGGTGTCACAATATTTTATTGCACGTGGGTAGTATGTGCTAGATAGTTTTAGCAATGCAAAAATACAACAGCAGCCTGTCGGTTGCAGGTAGAACTTTCCACTTGTACTTAAACTTTGACCGGAAGAAATAACTTAAGTGGAAATAAAGTTGTTGTGCAGACTACTTTACACTCCCAAAAGCCAGCTCCTTCTTCTCCTAAATGTATGAAGGCCTAACTGATTATGTGGGAAGAAGTATCAAGTTGTGTATAGTAGAAAATACTGCAGAGGTGTTATAAATGAAGCTGGACATGCAGCAACTATACAATTTGATCAGGAAAAAAAAAAAAGAGTCTTAAAATTTGCAGATTAAAAAAAAGACAAAAGATACAATTCCACTAAAAACCAACTTTCTTATGAAGTTGGAGAAGTGCTGCTTACATTTTGTTATTTCTTAAGCACAAGTACTTCTTTTCATGACTTTTACAATTTCCTTCATCTTGAATTGGAAGCAGATCCGCTATTGGCCAAACCAGTCACAGTTAGGATGACTTGTGCTATTGTGGCCTTTTTGTCAAGCATACTATGGAGAAGAACTGCTAAATATTTCGAGTGATTGAAGATGTAGGACTTGGCTTGCTCAAGAAAATAGATGTGATAAATGTTCCTAGTGCTGTCTTGCATGAATTCAGTTCCTGTGCATCAGTATGGCGGTCATGGGAGATACTGAATGCTCTATTGAGATGCTGCCTTTAACAGCAGAAATCCTTTGAGCTCACTGACCAGGACTGGATCATTAATCAGCACTGTCTGAGTGCTTTTGGAACTAGGTTAGCAATATTCTGGTTACCTGTGAACAGAAATCTGCCCAGGTGCAGAAGGACCAGACAGAAGTGGAAAATGTATTGTTGGTCACTCCTTTCAGGGCAGTCAGGAATGGAAAATCTCCAAAGGTTCACCCTGTCCTGGGCTGGTGAGGCCACCGTGGCTAGCTGCACATTGCTAGCTGATGCAAATGTCTAAAACTTTTAACACCACTGACCTTGTCCTTTGAACAGAGTGTTTTATTTTCTGAATTTGCCAGTTGGATACATTCCTTGAAAATAGCATTTGCTTGGAAATAAACTATAGTAAAGGCTGGCTAAAAATTGACAGCAGTGTAATAGGGTTATGAGAAAGAGACTGTTAAGAATTTCAAATAGCTGTCTTTTGCAGATCTGAGCCTTTTCCTTCCCTGTAGCTCTTAGCAGCTTAGCACAGAGAGAGTGACTACAGGAACAAAACTTAGGCAGTAAAGCTGTCACGAGGAGGACTTTGGATAGGGAAGAATGATTCCTGTTTAATCTGAGGTTAGTGGAAAAAACAGAAACTGAAATAACATCAGAAGCCCACAAGAACACTGAAAACTGAATCTGCATTTTTTTGTCTTCACGAAGGAATGCTACAGGGTTAAAAAAAAAAAAAAAATCCCAGAGCAGAGATTTTGTAAGCAAATCATACTGTATCACCTGTAGTTTTCTTTTCCCTCCTACTGAGATGGGAACTTGGATATTCTGGGAACTCTATAAATACACTATAAAACAACCACTTAGCCAAGACTTTCTGTGTTAATTAAGTAAATGTATGCATGACCTTGAGCTATTAATTGTGCTTAAGTAAAGCAGATGCTTAAATATTTATTAAAAACATTTATTATGGATCTAAATCTCAAAATGGACCAAAGGAGGACCTGATAACTGGAGAGATACTGCAGAGATATTTTACAGAATTTAGTCTATTTATTTCCCATATGTCTGACTTGAAGCTAAATGAGTCCAGTGCATGTATGTGGCTCACTCCAGGGCTCCAGTAGTAGTTCTTATCCTACAGCCCTGTGTGGTGTGAAGGTGGAACTGAATACAGGGCTCTACTGGCACTGATAAACTTGATAAACTCTACAGACAAGAGAACTAAAAAAACAGAATAGATATCTACTTCATGAATAGTTCTGAAATATCGGCATTTTTTTATTCTTGAATCACAGCAGACTTTCAGATTTCAAGATTTCACCAATAGATTTTTGAAAATCTATTATTTTAGATCTCAGCTTTTCCAATATTATATCTAAATGTACATTTTGCATCATTTGGTTTATTACTATGGAAAGTTTACTCTGCTCCATTTCCGATGCTCATTTTTACTGAAAGTAATGTGTTCCCATGAAAATAATGTAATTTGGAACATTTTCTGATAGAAGGATGCGTTTTCTTAGAAGATCTTTAACAAGCTTTAGATTTCAGCGTAAATGTAATTAATCAAAAAACCAATCCAAAGAATGGCTATTTGTAATGCCAGTAAGGCTACTACATGGCACGTCTGCTGCAGTTACGATCAAGCAGAACAATAACAATAAATCTATGATTCTCTGAATAACACTCAAAATAATAAGGACAGTTACTTGTACAAAATTGAAATCCGTGGATTTTCCACGTTTAATCAGACAGGATCCAGAGCACACTGGGAGAATTTCAAATAATAGCTGTCTTTTGCAGACAATTCAGTTCACGTGCATTAAATTTTTAGAAAATATTCCAGAGGAGAGGAATTCCTGAATTCCTGTCCCTTTGTTGCCTTATTGCCCAGGAATGCAGATCTGCCAGGTGTGGTTTGGAAAACAGGCAATCAGAAGTTTTCTGAGAAGTGTTTCTAACTTGCATTGACCTGGAAAGCACAGGTATGCCAAATCCAGAATCTCAGAGAACTGCAAGCTGCTTGGCTGAGAATTAGCTTTGACATGAAAACACTGCTTGTAGAAACTTGAAGCTTATATCAGGTTTAATTTTGTGGGTGCATGGCTTCCTAGCTGCATCTTCCAACAGAGATGCACACTAATGAAGCCTGTATTTTTCTGCTCATAAATCAGTAAGAATGGAAAACGAACAGATGGATTGACTTTTCACAGGCGTCCCCAGACAAGATGCACCAATTCTCTTCTCTCTGCCCAGAAAAATCCCTTATGCAAAGACCTTGGCATGTAAACATCATTACATGCTCTTGTTCATTTCTGAGCCCCTCTGCTGTATTTTTGCTATTTTTTCCTTCTCTTATGCACTGCTAACTAATTAGAGTAGGGACCTTTATTCACATATAGCAGTGAACGATTTCCTCATTTATCTTCAGCAGTGATTATATCATGTTTGTAACAAGTTTAATTTATTTTCTGTTTGCTAAGGGTGAGCATCAGGGAAGATAATGACAGTATGATGACAGACATTCATAGGAAATACACCTTGCATTTTGAGAATATGTAGAAATAGAGAAATAATACTGAAAACGCATAAATAAAGAGCGCAACATCTTTTTCCCATTTCTCTTAAAAATTTATTACAAACCAGTTGAGAAGCCTGCTCAAAAGCAGAACGTTTCTTGGGTAATTCTTGTCAGTGTAGGAGATGTGTGGCTTTCTTCAGGAAGGCTGGGTAGAGATGTACAGACCAGGGTCAGTGGATGCATCTAGCTCCGTATCTTGTCTGGGCCAGGGAAGGATCTTTAACAATGTCAGATCTAATTATTTTCCAAGCTGGACAGTCCCTGTGTCATTTGTCTTCTCAACATACAATAATCATCCATCCTTCTCAGCCTGTTCTGCTCTTTCTCTAGGGCTACAGAGCAGTCTGTAAGATGGTTGGCATCACCACTTGCTTGAAGGCACCTGACATGGACTTTAAGCTCAGTGAGTCTTTGGATCCACCTTGCTTTATGCAATAAAATTCAAATATATAGCTGACTTTCAGAAAGATGATTATGCCAATTGGGTAGATAAGCAATTGTATTAAATCAACAAACTATGGCATGTCCCCCAGTTGCCCTATGAATCAAAACCCATATGTGTATAACTTTAAGGTTTATTCTTAAATTTATGGTTTATTTAAGATCAATGATATATGATGACTAATGACTAACCGTTCAAGTCCCCATAAAATGCGTGACTCCCCCAGAGAATGATACATCTTCTTTAAATGAATAGAGCCTGACAATCGAGGATCACGTGTTCTCCCAACCTTCTGATAAATGTTCTTTCTATTACTTCCAATAGACTTTGATACATTAAACTGGATAATTTATTCTCAGTAATTTATCTTTATCTTTGTTCTCTTGGGTATCAGCTCATCTCTTTCTATCTTTTCTTCCTACAGAAATGCAGTGCATCAGCATTAGGAACAATAAACATAAATCAGGTAAGTTCAAATTAATATTATGGCATCTTCTTGGTTAGACTAGAAAATGAGTAGTGAAGAACTATGCATTATATCTTCTATACGATGGAAATTCTGTACATTTGCACTACTGATAATTTCACTTTGTCCTTAATTCACTTGATAACTCAGGCCTATAGTGTGTTGCTATGGGTAGTTCTCTACAGACCAAGAACAAAAGAATAAGTTCTGGCTGCGTGGATTTTAGTTTGTACTTCTGCTGAGTTGAACATGCCTTTTTACTTTTTTAGGCAGTTTCAGAAACACAGTATTTGTATGATACTATTCAACCAACCATCTATCCATCCATTCGCTTGCTGTATAAAAGAAATTCGGGCTAAGGCCATCCTCAAGTCAGAGCTTTAAGTATTTCTCATCTGCACATCATTCTGCAGTTTGTATAAACTTAATTGTGTCTAGTTCAGTCCCAATAAATAAGGCTTAAAATCCAGAACTGTCCTTTATTTTTTTTTTCTTTGATTTTGCAAGTGATTAGGAATCTGCACCAGGCATCTCAGATATTTTATTTATATAGAGATATATTATTTATTGTACACACAAAGTATATATTAAATATATATAAAATAAATAATATATATATATAATATTTTCCTGATTTTCTTTTCTGTAGCAGAACCTTTTCCTTCACAAAACTGGGGCTATGAGGAAAAAAAAAAGTGCACTGCCTCACTAAAGCAAAGAGTGAGATAGAAGGAGAAGTGGCTCTGATGCAAAGTGCTGCAATCGTAACCATAAATAGAGAAATGGGGCATTTCCAGACCCCACTCCTAAATAGACATGGGGTAAATAGATGCCCAAATAGATGTGGGCATCAAAAGGTGAGCTCTCTCATATAGCTCTCATGTGGTTCACTTCTCAGAAAGGTGAGAAGTGACCTCACTGGAGAGCCAGAGGAGAATTAGAAGGATTGATTAATATAAAAATGATCTATTTGGGTTAGAAGATCAAAATACAAAGGATACGAAGTGGAAGAAGATGGATTAATCTTCTATGTAAATTGAAACAAGGTCAGTTCTTTTCTTATGTGTCATTTCAGAGTGAAAAAGCTTGCAGTGCAGAATTCGCACAGTTTATTCACCACTGTATTGTGGTGTGGGGAAAAAGCCTCAGATATTCAAACTGCAGAAACCAGTGTCGATTCCCAGTTTTCACTCAAGCTGTTTCAGCCACGTATAGCACAAGAGTAAGAAAACCTGTGATAACAATACAAACTGCCTTTATTTTTAACAAAGATAGACAATTTTATGTAAACTTTCCTTCTAGGTGATGCATTTCTTTAGGGATTAACAGTGTTTTTGCTTAGATAGAACGTTTATTCCCCAGTGATGGGCCAGTTTGATCATTAGACTAAGCTGCCACTAAAGGTGTTATCTTGTTCTCTATCAATTATTCAAGGTTGTTGAAAGAGGACTAAACCTCTTCTGAATATTAAGTATTCAGACGTTCTTTTTCACTACCTTCAAATTAAGGAAAGTGGGGAGACAGTGATCCTCTTTCATCTAACTAATGGTTTCTAGTGAACTGAGAGTAGGAATTTCTGGCCTGTATATTGACCAGTAATCCAAAGAGTTTTCAGGTGGAGGTATATCTGCGTAACTTATGCCATGTGCCCTCTCTTCCCCCTCTCCTCTTGGCAGAAGTAGTTCCATTGCTGCCACCTGGCTTCACTCCACAACTCCAGGGCTGGGAAACATCAGAAGTGATTTCTCCAGGGACCCATTCCAGAACTCAAATTAGCAGTGAACCATAAACTGACCAAACATAGGATTTTGGACTGAATACATGATGGATTGTCCCAAGTTTAATTTCTAGCTCTGTTTTGTTGCTACAAACTTTCACCCCTCAATTTTTCCCCAGGTAATCAACATAATGTTATTGCTTTAAAGCATGTCATTTTGCTCAGTAATAGTTCCAATTACTCAGGGGTTACTGACTTTGGACTTTCAAAATGCACTACAGGAAGTACCGTGACCCTAATTATTACAGATACATTCATAGATCAAGGACCCTGCAGTCAGCCTCCTCGTCCTGACCAATCATTAACCAGGAGGAACATTGTGAAGCTGCTGCTGATTTTTCCTGAGTTACTTTAACAGACTGACCACACTGTGTGTTCCTTCGCCCTTAGAAGAGTTCCAGAAGATTAGTCAGCTAAACCTGATACGACTTCTGGAAAGAACTTGGCTCAGCCTAACAGGAACTAAGGTTAGAAATACTTCTGAGTGCTGCAATAGCTGCCATATGTTCCTCATTCTTACTGAATTTTTCCATTAGCCCAAACATAGCAATAAACACTTTTTCCATATCTACTTCACTGAAAGTTTTATTGACCTGACATTGCAGCTGTGTGAGACAAAAGAACTACAGATCAGGCTTTGTTTCACCTGTTGTCTTTGCAACAGGTTTTTGGATGGCTTTCAATGGAGACAGGGGCAGAGACTGTAATTTTGCAGTCCAAAGTACTGAAAAACTGTAGTTTTTCAGTTAAGGTGAAGCTAGGTAAGAATTTAGCTGCATGAGTGAATAAAAACGGTGGCAGTTAAATATTGTAGTGAATAAGAAGAGATGACAGAACAGTGGGGTCAATTGTGGAGTGAGATGTGGGCTTGTTTAAAGGTGAGAGAAACTGAGAGAACTGACAAGCTTAATGGAACCTCAAATCCAGGGCTATTTACATGAGCTCTCTCTAAGACCTCAAACTGAATCTAGGCTATTTTATTGGATGCTGACTTGGTGTATCCATAGATAACTGTATGCAGTATTCAAGGTCAAAGATCCTCATCTGTGTCTTGGGAGGGACAAATCATTCCCAGATTATTTCTCTAAGTGAGGAGCTTTGTGATGAGATCACCTACTGTTTTTCACCTGAGCAGATAGCCCTGGTTACATTTGTAGTCAGATCTTATTTTGTATCACTAGCAAATGCATTCCTTCACCCACACAATAAATTAAAAAAACATACGCATATCTACAGATTCATTTATATAAGCACTACAGAATTGAGATTGTCAGGAAGCCTTGCATTAAAACCTTCATTCCTGATTAGAAGATGGCATGCTGAGTACTTCAACTCATTTCGCTCTTCAAAACAAGCTATTATTAGGGTATCTGGCTCTTCATACTTAATGAGAGCTTTTCTATTGAGATGCAACAATGATGCATCCGATATAAAATTTTGGTTATAAAAGTGTGACTTCTTTTTTGAAGCACTTCCTTGCAACTTAAAAGGCTGAATTCTGCTTTTTTTCAAGGCTCAAATGATACTGAATACATTGGTTTAAATCTGGATAATGCCATTTTCCCTTCAGGATCGCTTTAACCTTTTAATTCCATTATTCCCTAGAGAATCCAGCCCATTCTGTGACCCTTGCAGGTTAATGTATTGTTTCAAGGCACATGGATTGAATCTTGCTTAGAGCAGAGGCCCCAACCTTTGGGATACCAGAAGAATATCTATGGCTTAGAGGGAAGAACCAGGAAATATGAGGTCCCAGGGCTGGAATGCCTGGATGATTACAAAACAAATTATCCCCTATGGAACTACAATTAAATCCACTTCCAAAACGGATGGAGGCAGCTGGATTTCAGGAAGACAGTGCCAATTGCCAGTTACAAATACCCAACCTCTCCTAGTGAATGGATTGGCAAAAGCAGGAAGGACCAGCAGAAATCACTTGTATGGCTGCATAGGAGCTGACAGCCAGACCAGACTGGACTTCTCCCACAGTAACCCTGAGAATGACCAGGCCTTGGTTTTGTGCATACAATAGGCACTGATTTCAAAGGAATCTTTTTCAGTGAGCTTCAAAGCTGTGTGCTGCAGTTCTTGAGGTCACTCAGTGATCCTATTGATCTCAGCTTGTTTTAGCAGCATTCACTGCAGGTGGGTCTCCTTATCTCCAAATTGGAGGGATGTGGGTTCAACAGGTGGATCACTCAATGGATAAGGCATTGGTTGAAAGGCTGCAGACAGAAGGTAGTAATTAATGGTTTTATGTCCAGGTGGAGGACAGTAACAAGCAGCATCCCCCAGGGGTCTGTCTTGGGACTGGTGCTCTTTAACATCTTTATCAATGACATCGATGATGGAATTGAGTGCACCCTCAGCAAGTTTGCTGATGACACCAAGCTGAGTGGTGTGGTCAACTTGGTGGAAGGAAGTGATGCTATTCAGAGGGACCTTGAGAGGCTAGAAAGGTGGCCCCAGATGAACCTGATGAGGTTCAACACAGCAAAGTGCAAGATTTTGCACTTGGGCTGGAAGAATCCCAGGCATCCATACAGAGAGGAATGAACAGCCCTTGAGAGCAGCCCTGCAGAGAAGGACCTCGAGGTCCTGATAGATGAAAAGCTTAACATGAGCCAGCAGTATGTTCTCACAGCTCAGAAAACAAATGATATCCTGGGCTCCACCAGAAGAGGGTTGGCCAGCAGGGACAAGGAGGTGATTGTCCCTCTCTACTCTGCTCTTGTGAGGCCCCATCTGGAGTACTGTGTCCAGGTCTGGAGACCCCAGTACAAGACAGAGAGCTGCTGTAGCAGATCCAGAGGAGAGGGACAAAGATGGAGGCTAGAACACCTCCCCTACAAAGACAGGCTGAGGGAGCTGGGCTTGTTCAGCCTGGAGAAAAGGCGACTGTGGGGTGACCTCATTGCAGCCTTCCAGTACATAAAGGGAGCCTATGAACAGGGCTACTCAAACTAAATATGGTCCTCTACTTCTTTGTACTCTTTGAGTAGATTTCTTTTCCTCAGGCTGGACACAGCAATGAATTACTTCCTCTGATTAATGGGTTGAAAATGCTTCAAGTCTCTTTTCCAGTTTGAAAATGAACGCACAGAGTGGAAATCCAAGCTGAGTCAGCCTTTTTATCAGTTTTCTAATAAAGAATCATTCTCATTTCCAATTATCTAACCCAGTGGCCACTGAAGTAGTGGTGCTTCTAAGTTATGAACATAAGAAATTAGTTCCTAAGGCAAATGGTCTTGCTGTGCTTCCATTTTCAAATATAATTCCATTGAAGGACACTTGATTTTCAAAGTGCAAATCAACATGGAGAACTTCCTTGGACATTAAGTGTTATTGAGCACTGCTGTTTTATGAAGGACAAATTAAAGCTCTCAAAATGTGATTCTGAGGCCACTGCTTGAACTCTCTCTGAATGTCTTGCAAGGATCTTGGCTTAACAAGGCAGCCTGGGGACCTTGACAAGCACAGATTTTTGGCTCCAGCGATTAGCTCAGAAACAACACAGGAAAGTGCTGTGATTAGAGGCAGGGTTTGGATGAAATCCAGAGCTCTTGTCCCAAAGCCATCTAAGGCAGATAATTTCTGGTTCTTCTAAAACATTGCAAGTGCGAAATCAGTGAGAGATGTGTAAGTAGAGACCCCTTTGAACACACAGGAAAAAGAGACCTTTCGGTTAGCAGCATCTCAGAGATGTCTTGAGAGTCCTGAGTGCTTACATGCCTCTGACATCATGCACTTCATTCAACAGCTGTTCTCAAATGCAGTAACTACATCACTGTAATGAGATAATATCCCTGGTGCTGCAAGTATCTGCATCACGCACATGAAGTGCACCTGCGCTTCCTCATCACACTTACCCAAATGAGTAACATCCTCAAGCCTGCACAGCAAGAGTTGCCCAGATGTCAGCTTTGCTCGCAGTTACTGTGCCTATTTCCTGCATGTGCAGGATGTGTATCTGCTATTATTGGGCTTTTCCAGGTGTAGCTGACAAAGTAGCAAAGACCTACAGTCCTGTTAGAGTTGGAGACATAGGGAACTGGATGTATCAAAGGCTCTAGCTAGTTGTCTGTGCTCTCAACAATAACAACCCCATGAATTTGTTCATTCCATCCTGAAGTGGACTTCCCCTCATAACACTTTGTGTGCGGATTTAAGAAAATTTGAATGGTAAGTGCTAAAAATAATAAAGCTGACAGAATAAGAAGGATTTTGGGTTAATCTCAGGACAGTTAATTATTCAGCATCTCCTGTGCTTAGGCACTTTTCTTGCTCTACTTTCTTATTTCCTATTTAGATGTCAGGTGTTTCTTTCAGTGCCTTTAATTAGGCCATCCATAAATACAGATCAGATCAAACTATGCCACCCTATACTGAAGAAATGTCACAGTAATCCTTACTATATTAGCTTGTACCTAAACAGCAACTGCTTTGCTATCTTGAATTAATATTTTGTTGACTAATGTTTTGCCTGGAACTTTCACGTATAATATGTATTTTTAAAGTATGGCTTCTTCCTAATTGCCTAGAAGCTCTTACTTCTTCAGTAGTATTTTTGGAATTTTTAAGTTTTGAAACACTTGCATTTCAATTTGTGCTTTATGCTTTAAAGAAAATCAATTTTTCTGTAAACCAAGCACATCTACATTTTCTTTTAAAACTGTCTTGTGTTAAGAAGAAACAGTAGTATCACAGCCTTTATAGGACTGAGGCAAAAGGTCTCTACTTGACAGAAGGTTGATGAAGTTGCAAAAAAAAAAAAAAACCAAACAACTACACAACAAAAAGCCTATGATTCATCAGTGTGATGAAACCTGCAATCTGAGAGATACCTAGTGATACCAATTCAAACATAAGTCAGCATGCAGACCCTGGTGTGAAGAAGCAACTTATGCATTGCCTTTGAGAAAATCCCTCCAAGGATGTTGCCTTCCTTTCAGTTCTCTGAACCCTTTAGAGAATATAAATTAATGAAAAGCTTTCCCAGTGGATGACAGATTAAAGTGGAGATTCATGCATCTCTCTGGCATATATTCCCATAGGGAGCTGCAATCCAAACTCTGGGGATGAAATGCCAGAGACACAATCATAGTAGGTATGTCTACTTTATCACACCCTTTCACTGAGGATGTTTTGTATTCACATACAAAATAGCAGCTAAAATAAGTTCAGGTTTGCTAGTTTTTAGTGTTCTACCTCCATGGAACTAAAGCACACCTGTATGACTATTAATATCTGTTTTTGAAAACATTTAATTTTAATCAACAAAACAAACAAGAATACAGTTAAATCTATAAGAAGGATCAAGTATCTGTTATATCCTTAAAGCTTTTTTCATATATTTTGAAGGAGAAAATGAAATTTGTTTCAAGGCATCTCTTGGAAATGTACTTTGAAAGCTTTTAAGAAACAAGATACAAAAGGACTACAAAGAAGCCTCTAAGCAACCGCATATTACAATGGTAATAAATGCAAAATTGATACCATCTACTGAAACAAAAGGGAATATGTCAGGTTGTACATTTATATATAATTCATTTGTCAGCTGGTCTTGTGTGTTGCAACATACTAGAAAAAGTACTGAAAAAGCTCCCTTGCATTTGTACCGCCTGACACTTCCTATATCTGAGCAAAAGCATATTGAAAAGGTCTAGGACTAGTGGGAGTCAGTGGACCTCTTGGTATTTAGGAAAATATCAGATATATATAACAAAGAAAACATTTTAATTGAATCCAGCTATAACCCCATCAAAATCACCATTCCTTCTGAGTCCAAACCAGCTGGTGCTGATTTGCAGCTCCCTCTGGAAATGTTCTCAATACAGACTCCCAATTCATTGCTTTAGTTGGCATCTTCCATGGGAAAAGTTGTCTATTCATGTAACTGCTCTGAATGGTACAGGAAAGTGGCAGCAAAACATTATTTTGCTTGTATGTTTTCTGCTTTTCACCAGTAGATGAAGCTCTGCATCACTCAAGAATACCTCCTTCAGACACTGTCTTTCCCCGTACTTGACTTCCAAGTAGTTGATTTTGGCAGTGGCATTATGAAGAACTATAGGACTGAAGCAGTGAAGATACTGGTAATCAATATTCAGTCAGCATAGCATCTCTGGAAACCCCATCCTAAACCTTTCCTCCTGCAGAGAATTGTTCAGGCTGATTTTAGACTGAATCAATCACAGTGAGATGAGAACAAGCCCTTTCTGGCCTCCAGATGTTTGACACAATGCTTCAATATGTGAAAGTGTGTTAGCTATTTGGAGATGTAAAGAGGAGAAGCTTTGAGGGCACAGATGGAGGAGACCACTATAAAGGACCTAATTGGATTGTTTGCCAACAGAGTAGCACTACCTACATATGTTATGTGAAAGCAGGCATTAGTACTTGCTGCCCCACACCTCAGCTTTACTGCAGTTGCAGTGGGGGAGCAGGAGAGTCCAAGAAGGGTCCTCGAGTCCCCTTCCATTTGCTGTGCTCTGCAGTCAGTGTGCATGTTTCTCTACAGACACCATAGAGAAAGTAGGCTTGCAGGGTCAGAATAACAACCCCAGTTTCTTTCATTCTATTTAGCCATAGTGGAAAATAAAGTTTGAGTTAGATGTTATGAGTTTTCTCTTGCTATTTATTTAAAACTATTGTTGCTGGAGATCCTGTCATTCTCTTCACTGCATATTGTACCTCTTTCTGGGGAAAAGGATTTGCTAGATTATTTGTAAAAACAGTTGAAGACCTTCAGGGTCAAAAGAATTTGCAATTGCACATTCTCATTAGTTTAAGAGTATATAAAAAAGTTCTTTTTTTTGTTTAGATACAGTTAGCTAAGAAATTCAAGTGACCCTGGGTTGGAATTTGAAAGCTTGGATTCAACTCAGATGAACTTCTAAAGAGCAGTTCCTAATGCCCTAAACATTTGTGTATGAAGAATGATTTCAGTTTTTTCCAGTCCTTCCAAGAACAAGCATTTCTTTTCTTTGTGCTCAGGGCCTGTTTTCTCCTTTCTTCTCATTTAGAATTCTAAAATGAATTATTTTCTTGTGATAATAAAGAAAATAAAGAACTCTACTCTGTTTTCTTTATCATTTTAAAGTCTCAAGCAAACCCCAAAACTGCAAGAAGCTACTCGGAATTATATTAAACAAATGCTACAGCAGGATTAAGTCTTTCCCCCTAAAGAAAAGGGAAATAAAAAGGGCTTTTCAAGTAACAACTGAACTTCCCCATGTAGAGATGAAACACCGAGACTCTTCTCACCAAGACTATTTGTATTAGTCAGTGTTGATCCAAAAGAGTTGACCCAAAGAACCTAAGCATCTTTGCATTTTAAAATCAGATGTGAGGCCTTAGTTTTAACTCATGTCTAACCAATGATGAGTTACCCCAGGCCCTAGCACTGCCTATTCAGGCAAGATACCTCTCTTGCCATTGACTTCAGTTCCACCTCTTACCAGCGAGCCATTCTCTGTACATACCTATTTTTCTTGCAGCCAGTCACAGTGTTTCACCGTAGTCTAACAAGTCCATGCTATGCGAATCACAAACTCAAAGAAGCCATGTGAATGACATCCTCATTATGTTCTGGTTCCAAACTTCCAAGTAACTCCTTCCAATATATCCTTGGTTTTGGTTTTGTCTTTGTAACAGTTGCTAATGGAAACCACTACAGTGCAGGCTTATAAGATCTTGTATTATGCCCTCTTGTATTTTTGTTTCACACACATTCAACTTCCCCAAACTTTGCATTATAAAGAAAATTTCCCAGGACTGGCTACATTCAAAATTAAAATTATTTGGAAAGTTTGAATAAACTCTCATAAGCAGCTTTTAAGCGAGTCAAGAGAATGAGGAGCAAGTGAAACTTGGTAAGGTCAGAAGACACGATCCCACTCCAACAGACGTCAGCAGCATTGTTTCCAAAGTCCTCCCAGGGGATCTAGAGCCAGGGAAGGGGGCTGCTGCTCTGCATTCCTTCTATAAACTGAGTTGCCAATGAATCTTGGTAGATTTACTAAGGCCAGATTCCAAACCCAGCAAGACAACAGGCCACTGGGTTCTGTGTGAACAACATCACTAACCAGAGGACCTGTTAGTTTAGGTTTCATAGTTGGTTCTCTTTTTTTGAGCAATGCTCAAAAAACTTGCATGGTGGACATGGGTGAGAGAAAGCTGAACACCAACCAAGCCCTTGTTTTGTGGCTGTCCCAGACTTTGCCCTTTTCTTTTTTAAATGAAAGTGCAATCAGAAAAATCAAGCAAACCATAATACCTCAAAATCCTATGTTTCTTGTTTTCTTGTGCAGAGATCAGTACTCTTTGTCTTGGTGCTGGAAGCAGACTGCTAGTTATCAAGGAAATAAGCTTCCTTCTGCCTGTGTTGTGATGGGTCTGTTGCAGAGCTAGCTTTGTGGTCTGCACAAGATAATGTGAGGGGTTGGTACTGTACTGTATCAATGGTCAAAAGCTGAAAGACTGCAAATTTAAGATGTCACTCTTGGTAACACAGATTTACCCTTCTTTTTTTTTTTTTTTAAGCACTCCTTGCAGAACAGAGAGCTGCTTTACCATGCTGTACATTTTGTTCCATGACAGGCTTATTGAGTAGAACCAGGGAATAACCTCACTGGACTGAGACTGCAAAGGTACCAGTGTATATATTTGAGATATATAGCAAAATACCCAAGATGCAGTTGATGCAAGCAAATATGCCCAATAAGGATTTTGAATGCCTAACTTTTTTCAGACGTGTAGAACTACAAAAATGAAAAATATGTTGCACACAAAACTGACTGTAAGTATCAGGACAATCAAGTTACCATAGCACCTAGAGGTGTTGCTGGAAGGTAGGACAAGGACAATATCATATATTGAGAGAAATTACTCCAGCTTCCCTAACTCAGTAGCTACCGGTCCAGTCCAGTCCAGATAGAGAGACCACATGAAAGTCTGTTTTTTGATTCTCTTTGTTTGAAATGATGCAGTAATCTGCAGCTACTGATCTACTACCCCTGAACTATGGTAACTGCTACTTCAACCTATAGCTAGGAATGTGTGCATCAGAGTGTTGCAGAGAGAAACCCTTGTCACAGAAATGAGCGTATGAGATAGAGTGAATCCAGAATGTCTTAGTCTGTAAAATACGTAATGTTTGTATTTGCAACATCTCACTGTTTAAACATCATGAGGAAACCATTCTTGCTTACAAAACATACGTATTTAGTATTGTAAGCAAGAAATTCCTGTATCAGGCTCCAGTATCTTTTTCTCTGTGCAAATGTTTTGAGCAACTGTGATATAAAGAGCTGCTGGCAGACCTCCAGGAGGAGTTCAGAATGGTAGTTAAACAGCCTGAGCTGTTATGGTTCAACAAACAACACCTCTTTTGTCTGGTAGCAGTATCTTAATAATTTTGGAACACATAACAGTAATATCTCACAGCTAGGTACCCCGATTTGTTGTAACATCAAACGGAGGGGGGATGGAAGGGAGGGGTGAAGTCCATGGGTACCAGACATTTTTTCCTGGTATTTGTTATATCAGATATATAGGAATCTGTTTCGGTTCAGGAGATGTCAGCAGAGAGCAGCTCATAGGAGATGTATTTGCACTCCCCCTCTTCCCTGGAGCAAAAGTGTTTGAGTGGCTAATGTCAATTAATGGTCAAAAACACTTGCTAATTAGTAAATTTCCTCTGATGGATCAGTTCAGTTCCTAAATCTGAAACATGTGACAATATACCCTCTATTTTTTCTCCAGTTTTCATCATGCCTAATAGTTTTTCCCTGCTTTCAGTCCCGAAGCCTTATTTGCAGTAGAAGAGCGCAATTAAACTTCTGTGTCTGGTTGGCAGGTGAAAGGATCCTTGCTCACAGATGATAGTTACACTTTTAAAGAGATTAGTAGTGCTTCAAAATAAAAGGCACTAATGAACCAAGCGCTTTCATCAAAACCAACCAGTATTCCTTCAGAACAATACAGCACTTGCAGTCTTGGTTTTTCCTTGCAGCTTCTTCCTTTAAGTGACTTAAAGCAACTTCTGAGGGTGTTTTTATCCCTCCAAGTGGTTCAGATGGAGTGCATTTCTAAAAAGGGAGTTAATGAGGCTCTCAATCTGTTTGCCAGTCTCCTCTCCCACTCCTGCTTCTCAAGAACAGCATAGTTTGGGTTAGAGTCCTACTTCATTATTTTTCCCTAGGAGCTGGGACAGGCCATCCTTCCTGAGTGCAGGATGGGTGATGTGATATTTATTCAGTTACTTTATCTAAGATTGGGGTACAGCACGCAGATGACATGAAGATTGAAAGCAACATCTCTGTTGGATGTGCTCAAAGCACATACACTTTTCATGATTTTTGCTGTCATGAGCAATGGAATAACACTGTTCTTATTTTAGAAAGCTTTGCATATCCACCTGAAGGTGAATCTAGTTTACTCCAATTTTGATCACAGAATGTGACAATGAATGGAAAAGATGAACTTTCTTACACTGGCTGCTCTCCAGAATTGTGTTAAAGATGTCTGTAAACAAACCAGCCTTCCCCTTAACTCTCTCTCTGACATTTCAGAGGCTAAAAACAAAAATGACAACTTCAGTTTGTCAGAAAACACAATCTAGTTGGCCACAGAGTTGGCAGTCTTCCCTCTGAAACAGATTTAAATAAAAAAAAATCAAATCCCTGCTATCTCCAGTGGTGTGATGTTAAAGCTGTAGGTGTCCTCTGCAGATAGAGTTGATTGCTTTACTGATTTGGGATGTGTCCTCCAGGGTTGGTTCTCACTGGTATGATCAGATCTTGAGATCTGGGGGCAGGTATATTCACAGCACCACCTGCCTGTAACTTTCTGCAGGTAGGTAGCACCTTTTCCCTTTGCCTTATTTAGGGGTCAATGGTAGCATATTATCCAGAAGTCAGACACTTTCCTTTTGGTGGCAGGGAACATCTATGCTCTGTTCTCTCTCCTGTCTTTGCTTCCCATTACAGTTCTTGAAGGCCAGAAAGAGATCTCCTAACACTTCTAATTCCTCTGAAAATTTCTTCTCTCAGTGGCAGTTCAGATTTCTGTCCTGGTTTATGTTCAGGGAAACTAACCAAATCATGCTTTTGGGAACCAGACCTGAAGATTTTGAGATCGGTGTCCTCTTAAGAAAGTGTGTGACAGTGTTTGCAATCTCTGTAGTCTTAGGTTACAGGAAATAAATATATTTCACAACTCAACTTTTAAAATAAGCCCTAATTCAGTCTGAAGTCCTTTCAAGATAAGTTCTGACCTGCAGTTTCTACACAAGGTCACACTTTAAGTGAGCAATCATTTGGACGTGGGTTGCCTTGGGACTGATCTCCTTTACTACCATTTTACCCTATAATCTCACCACTTGTTCCCTAACATGGCACTCAGTTTACACATGGAAAGATGTGAGGTTCTGTGTTAGAGATGCTAACATGACTCTACAGATCAGTGCTTTTATCACAGGATTTTCACCGTTAAGTGACTAATTCACTGCAGATTTGGATCTATACATTTTATCACTTAATAAAAATTAAAGCTGTTGTTAACTTCCAGCCTCTCCATTCTCATTTGCTGTTGTTAAAGCAAGGGAGCAGATTACTGTAGTGTTTAATGCATTGTTTCAGACCCAGTGAACAAGGTTCACGTCAGCTTCTTATAATGATTTACCACTGATCAGTGGCAGTGTTAATGTGCCAAAGTTCTTTTTATTCCTTGCCTGCACCCAGAAATACAGTCCTGAAATGAGCAAGAACTGGATTTAACACGCAAGTTCTGCTAGTGAGAAAAGTACCTCCAAAAATTAAATCAAACCAAAGGTGACCTGTGTACCTCATGCAAGGAGGATCAGCTCTGCTCCAGAATCCACTGCTGGTTCACTGACATAGAGAAAACTAAACAGCAGGCATCTCAGCCCACCGACAGACAGATCACGAGCCTTCCACTGATTAAGTGTTCCATATGATGCTAGCCTTGCTGCAATTTGGAGTCCCTGCTGCTCTCCCTTCCTTCAGAAAGGAGTCCTGCTGGGTTGGTGATGTTTGCTTGCTCACCAACATCACAGAGGTGTTCCATGGCTGCACGAGTTCCACTGCTGGAAAGCTGCTTTCTGCTAGAGGAATGCCACAGGGTACATTGCAGTCTTTCCATGATAATGGCCTGGCATGAGACTAAGCAGCTGGGGCTAGTGTCTGAAAGGTTCTCAGGCACAACACTTCTACTTATAACAAAAGCATGTGAAAAAATAAATAAGATCATCAAGGATGTTTTCACAGGTCTCAAGAGCCATAGCTTTGTTTTACTTATTGAAAGAGTCAGTACCTCCCACTGAATCCTCCACCCCATACTGAAGTCACATCACTGAAGGCCAAGTCAAGCCTTTTTCAGGCACTTTTTCCCACCACCTGCACAGTAAAGAGAGAAGGGACACAGCTTCAGTGTCCTTCTCCTTGCCAGAACTGAACTTCCACTGAAATGAGGCACCATTTCTCCCAGTTCAGAGAAGGAAAACCTGTTACCAAAGCAGTGGGAACCTACCATGCTATTCCTTCTGTAAGGGCAGTGTTAGCCCTAAACTAGTCTCCAAAAAGCAGAAGTAGAAAAATATTTGAGAATACATCTAATATATAGAATTGAAGAGGTTGGCCTACTACAAGTATCTCTTCATCTTGTAGGTGAAGAATGTTTGCTTGTGTATGTATGTGTTATTACCTATGTAAATGTGTCCAGGAGAGGTGAAGTTGCACAAAGGAATTGGATCTTTTATTTCATTCTCCTCTGGAGTTTTTGGCTGGCTAAGTACTGCCTCCAGCAGTGCATTGCAATAGCTGCCATCTGAGAAAGCATGCATTTCTGTCAGTAATGTTGTGTTTGTAGAGTTTGCTGCCTAATTGGCTTCAATGCTAGGTCTGAATTGTTCTGTTCAGCCAAGCAAGACAAGTTGGTCATACTTGACTCACGTACAAGGAAATTGGAGCAAAACAGAAAGGAATGAAGCTGGGCCTTCTCCCTGAGCCACGCTCAGTACCTACAACTGTAGTGGGACCAGCATTACTACACAGAGCTTACTTAGCTAAAAGCCCAGCTGATTATCATGGTGCCCCATCAGGGGCCCATCATGTTAGTTGCTTTACAGATAAGTAGTTTTAAAAAAGCCCTTGCTGGAGAGAGCTTGTAGTCTGCATTTAACACAAGGTGCTGGAAGGGTTAAAGAGCTGATGCATTTCTATATTCTCAGTTTCAGCATTTCAGAACCATGAGATTGATCTGCCTTCCAAGCTTCTGCACCTGGGTTTGAACTCTGCTCTCTCTACTTTTGGGAGTCACTGAATACAAAGCCAAGATCCAAGCGCTGATCAAGCACTTGCCATTCAGAAGGGGAGGAATGCTCACACTAGTGTCATTTTAAGTCAACAGCAACTTAAGTAGAAACTGTAGTTGAGGAGAGAATGAAGATTCAGATGTTTTCATAGAAGCAGAAGAGAACATCTAGTTACAAGCTATAAATTGTACTCAGTGAAGTAGACCTTGTTTACACACACAGTCAAGCAAAATTCAGTTCTGTTTTCTTCACAGAAGCATCAAGTGGAGAAGAGCTGCACTAATCAGAAGACACACTGTCTGGGAAGCAAGCCCATTCTGTTCTTACAGGATCCCTTCCACTGCAAGCAACAGACCTCAAAAAAGCCCAGAGAGAAAGCCTCTCAGACCTAAGCAATTTAAATGCAATGAACGCGATTTGGCTTGTACTTAGTTCCCTTGAAAGTAATGAAAGAGGTAATTAAAGACTGGACAACTACCTTAAGTAAAACATTATTCATTAGAGCAAAAGCATTTCAGAGAAACTATTATGAAGCCATGAAAGCCAACTGCATGCATCACTGTGGCTGCCCATTTCCTGAGTGGGGAGCACAGCATCTTCCTGTAGGTCCCACTACAACGTTTCCACACATGCTGTAGAAAGATCAAGTGATAATGTGGGAATCAAATGTTGTTTCTGCATTAGAATTGGATAATATTTTTATTTCATGAACTCTGTTGTCATAGTTCCTTTTGGGAGTCCTTCTACTTAACTTGGGGAAGAACTCTGATAGTTTACATCGCTTATCTTCTAGACAAACCTTCCCAGGAATGCACGCTCTGTATATAGGTGTATATATGTATATTTTGTCACACACATTGCAAGAAGATCCTGCACGAGATCAAACCAGAGAACAAAGCATGGTATGCCGAGGAAGCCCTGAAGAGACATCTGAAGGCCTGGCATCATCCCCCCCCCCCCCCCGGTGCTCTTTGTTTAACGAAGACTTCGGAGACAATCACCATATCAATACAAGAAGAGCACCGAGACATCTTGGAAACAACAGGATGGCTACACCAGATAACACACGAATCAACAAACGTAAACTGATAAGATTGTGAACCTGGAGTACCCAGCCAATGGGGAAACAGGGCAGGGGGATGGATAAAGGGAAAAACAGGGTATAAAGACTGTCATCTTGTGTCCATAGGTGCGCTCCTGCTTGCGGGACGCCCGCCATTGCAATCGCGAATAAAATCTGCTTTATCAGAGATACCGTCCTGACAAAAATTATTTGGATGTTTCCAACAATTTGGGGGCTCGTCCGGGATTATTATCGCCTCTTTGGAGGTCTCCCTACTGCCCTGGACAGGATAGGTGCACCCCGCTGATTTCAGCGGTCCTGTCTGGGTAGTGAGGTGACTCCTTGGGATGGCCGATAAGAAACCGAGACTGTTACATACAGGACAGGCTCTGTGAAAGCCAAGGGGCAGGTAGGCACGGGTATTGACCCCTGGGGACCCGGTAACTTCGTGCACGGACCAAGGTAAGGGAGTTTGATTCTTACCTTGGGGGGTCGGTGGAGACTCGAGTGAGTGTGTGTGACTGAGACGCACTTTTAGTGCGAAGCGAGTGCTGAGTCCCGATTTGCGGTTCTGTTGTCCCGCGAGGGGCAGGGCCAGAGACGGACGAAGCGGCTGTGTTGGTAAAAGGAAGAGTCTCGGGAGGGAGCTGTTGGTGTGCGATACCCTGGACACTTGACGAAGTGGCAGCAGTACACCCCTATTAATCCGAGAATCGGAGCGAGGTGCTCCGGAGGGATTGGCCCTAAATCCGAGAATCGGAGTGTGGTAACCTGTGGGCTGGGTAGTTCACAGTAGCATTCCGGAGGGATGGGGAATAGGAGCTCCCAAGGACAGGGGAAAAAGGTTTCCAAAGTCGTGCCTAAAGATAGCCCCTTGGGGAAAATGTTTCAGAATTGGAAAATGATCCCAAGACCAGGGACATGGATAAGAGAAAATAAATAAATAAATAAATAAAAATGCTTAAATATCGTATACAAACATAGCCTAGAGAGCCAATACAGGGAAAATCAATATTCTGGCCAGAATATGGATCTGACGAAGATTTGGTGTGTCAGATTCTGAATTCATATGTAAAGAATAAAACCCCCTTTTCAAAGGAGGAGTCAGACTACGCTGCTTGCTGGATTCAAGAAGCCAGTCTGTTACTAGTAAGGAAAGGTCCGGACCAGGGAGGGGAGGAACTAGAAAAGAGAACTAATCAATGGGATCCTTTAAAGTATCTACCTCCCCCATATAACCCCAATGTAGCACCAGGGGCAATAGTTGTAGGCTCAGAAGGAGAAAGTGGGGAAGCAAATGGGGTTACTCTACAGGAAGGAAGGCATGCTGGGCTCAGGAAAGAATTAGAACAATGTAAAAGAGATACTGAAAATTTCCCCTTCCCTAAAACTAACCATACTAATGCCCTCATGTATCCTTTACGGGAGGTTCCACTGGGACAAGGGGAAATAGGCTATGTAAATTCCCCACTCACTAGCGGAGAAGTAAGGAATTTTTAAGAAGGAAAAGAAATTCTTAACTGAGGATCTTATAGGAGTAGCAGAGCAATTAGATCAATTTCTGGAGCCAAATTTCTACTCATGGATGGAAATGATGTCTATTATTGGGTATGTTGTTTACTGGAAAGGAAAGAGTTATGATTGGGTGGGCACCTATGCAAGTGTGGAAAATGAATACAGAGGGCAGGTTGGGCCCTGGAAGGAGGCGGAGAGAGGAAGGATCCTGAGGATAAATTGTACTGATTATTGTCATTGTCTTTGTGATTGTTAAATGTTTATGTTGTGAAAGTGTTGTGTTGTGCTGTGCTATGCTATGTCATATACGAGGCTGTTGTGGAACAAAGGGTGTCTAAAGTGATACTGGGAAGACCCCCTGGGTTGTATTTTTTGCTCACTGGAGAAACACTGCTGGTGAGCCAGGGGGAATATTGAATAAGAAATCAGGAACATAAATGGAGTAATGGGACCAATTTTATAATTGAGTGCCCTAATCACAAGACCAAGTGCTGGGTGTTTGTGGAAGTTGAAGAACTGTATTGTTCGATTTGTGGATTTGGAAGGCAGTGGGAGAAACTGTCTTGATGATATATGGAAGTGCAATTGTTAATGGTGCAATTGGTAATGGTATATGGATATGCAATTGGTAATGGTATATGGATATGCAATTGAGGGTGTACAAATAGTGGAATTGTGGAAAAGCAAGCAAACAAACAAAAAAAAACAACGGCAAAAAGGTTAAGGAAAAACAGTGAGTTTGAGATATTAGAGTTTGGGTCGTTGAGAACACATCCCCCGCACTACTCCCCCCACCGCGGCTTGTAAGAACACCTCGGAGTGAGAGAGAGAGAGCTGGGGGCCGGAGCCTCCCGCTGTAACTGCAGGGTGTGTGACTTGTGAGTGGGGATGGGACGGGACATTGAATGTGAGAATAGCCGTCATCTGCAGAGATCTCGGGAAACCCGATATCCCAGTGTAAGCACTGTAAGCCTGGGGAGGGGAGGATGTGAAACAGAAATTACTAACATTATATTTCAGTAATGATGAAAGTATGAAAAGTGGAAAGGGTTTGGAAAACACAGGCTGAGGAAGGCAAAGTTGAGCAAGGTGTAACAGGGATGTCCTTACCTAGAAGAAGAGGTAAGGGGGAGCCTGGAAGGGCTCGGGAAGAGTTCCACCTCCGCTGGACCGAAAGCAGCTGGGGAAGCAGGGTAAAGGGTTTATTTTCTGATACGGGTGCCTCTTACTCTGTGCTACATCAAGAATTATTACCTGTAGATGATTTTTGTAATAGTTGTAGGAACTCTGGCAAGAGAAGTTTACTTTTTGGGGACCAATTAAATACAAGTTAGGAGAACAAGTAGGAATATATAAACTCTTGTACATGCCAGGTTCTCCAAAACCGTTACTCGGGCATGATGTATTAGAACAGTTGAATGTAGAGATTAAATTCAGTAGAGAAAATTGGAGCTAAGTGTCAAGCAAGACCAATTGACAGAAAATTTTAAGTCTGGCTTTAACACAAACTGGGAAAAGCAATGTTGTACCCCCAGCAGTTAGATAAATCCTAAATCAGGTATACACAGGATTGCAGGCATTGGGAATGCCTGGCAGAGCCAAAAATGCAGCCCTATAAAAGTTAAGTTAAAGATGGGAGCCAGCCCAACCAGGGTAAAGCAGTGCCCTTTAAGGACACAAGACTGTAGGAGGATAAAAGAAATAAATAACTTTTTGAATTTTGGATTATTAATTGGATAGAAACCTAAATAGAACACCCTGATCTTGAAAATGAAAAATTGGATGGCAAGAACTATAGTTTGGTACAAGATTTGAGGGCAATTGTTAGAAATGTTGAATATATACAGCCCATGGTGTATATCTTTATTAACCAAGTTAAGGAATAAGTAGGTGGGGTTTACCGTTCTGGATTTGAAGTACACCTCTTTTTTTTTTCTGCCTGGTTTTGCCAAAGAAAGTCTAAAATTATTTGCCTTTGAATAGGAAAACTCCAATAAGGGAAGAAGGAAAAAAAAAATAATAATAATTAAAACAAAATAATAGTAAATAAATAAGGAAAAAAAAAAAAAAAAAACAAAACAAAACCTCAGCTAACCCGGACAGTGTTACACAGGGTTGTGAGAACAGCCCAGTGATTTTTGAGAACTGGTCAACTTGTGAGCCTGAGATTTGGGTTCCTCCATCTCACAGTGCAACTTTACTGCAGTATATGGATACTACAGTAACCAAGGAGGACTGTGTACAGTGGACTGTGAGTTTGCTGAATTTCTTGATTTAAATGGCTATCAAGTTTCTCAACAGAAAGCAGAACTGATCAAAGAGAAGGAAGCAGTTTGCTGAACACCCAGAACACCAACGCAGAGCTACCTCCAAGTCAGCAGTGTGCACTGCATGGAGACTGTTTGTGCCAGTTGGTCGGACCTACAGGAGGAACCATTGGACAACGCTGAGGATTCCTGGATTCACTGACAGAAGCAGCTTTGTGAGACAAGGAAACTGTAAGGCAGGATATGCAGTAACTGCTACTGACAAGGTAAATGAAGCCAAACCATTACCTGTGGGGACTTCTGCTCAGAAGGCTGAAAGAACTGCCTTGACAAGAACCTTAAATATATGGACAGATGCTAAATATGCTTTTGGGGTGGTACCCACTCATGGTACCATCTGGAAAGAGCGAGGTTTTCTTACACACATGGAGAACAAATTCACATGATGTAAATCTACCAAAGAGCAGCATGGCTGTTGTACATTGTAAAAGACATCAGAAGAGTGACACTGTACAGGAAACTGGGAATATGATGGTGGATCAGGTGGCAAAACAGGCAGCTGAAGGAAAAGATATTGGTGAACTGGCTTTAATTCCAGATGGTAAACTTAAAATATCTGAACCTTAATCAGAACCTAAGATATTGTAGGGAGGATAGGAATTTGGTGATTTAAAAGGGAAGAGAGCAAGCTGACAGGTGGGTACATACCCAGATGGACACATTGTTGTGCCCTTTATTACTTTACAGAAATTGGTTCTAAGAGAACATAATAAAACATATGGGGGTACAGACATCAGAAAGTAACTGTACAATCCTAGTACCAGGAACAGGGTACAAGTGGGGCTTGTTGGGAAAGGGAATCTTTTAGGACAACAATTGCAAATTGATTTTTTTTCAGAACTGCCTGGAAAAAGGAGGGTTTTGGTATATGCTAGTTCTAACAAATACCCTTTTCAGGGTGGCCAGAAGCATTCCCTTGCAGGACCAATCAAGCCAAAGAAATAACCACGGTATTGCTGCAGGAGATTATACCAAGGTTTGGGGGTCCTGCAGCAATACCCTTCAACAAGGGAACTCACTTTATTGCAGAGATTGTCCAACAGATCAGTAAGTATTGGGAATAAATTGGCAATTGCACATATCACACAGACCACAGGCAAGTGGTCAAGTGAAAAAGATGAACTATCTAATTAAATCACAGGTTGTAAAACTGGGCCAGGAAGCTGGACTGTCCTGGCCAAAGTTGTGGCCTTTGGCTCTCCTTAGGAGCAGAATGAAACCTAGAGCCAAAGTGGGGTTAAGTCTTTCAAAATATTGTACAAAAGGCCTTATGTTGTACAAACAGGACCTCTACCCAGGTAGGGATGAAATACTGAATGTGGTAAGTTTACAAGAACAGCTTCAGGAAATAGAGAAACTGGTTCCAGGAACTAGAGCCCAAGGCCTTGACGGCTTGATACATAATATTTTAACAAGAGATTATATGTATATAGCAGATGTCTTTCACATTCGCCCCTGGAATCAAGGTGGATAAGTCTGTTCCAGGTGCTGCTAACATCCCGCACAGCAGTAAAAATTAAAGAACAAGCATTGTGTATACATCATACTAGAGTTAAAAAGGTCCGTCAAATACAATGGGAACTGAAGTCAGCTGGACCCTTAAAATTGTGAATCCAAAGACAGTAATATGGGCTCTTATAATTGTTAGAAATGTTAATTTGATTAAGTGCAGCATTTGATATAAATGCTTTTATATCTCTTGTGAAAAACATCATTGCAAAGTATACTTATATCAGTAATTGTTTGGTATGTGGGCAAGCTAAGGATTTAAACTTTTCACTTTTTGTTGTCCTGATGATTTTAAGGCGAGAAATCAAATTGTTGCAGGGTTTGAGTCACTGTCCTGATGGGTGATGATCAACAAGAATGTAGATTGGATTAACTACATTTGTTATAACCAGTGGAGATTTACAAATTATACAAAAGAGTGCAATAAAGGGAATTGCAGAACAGTTAGATGCCATAAGTAGGATGGCCTGGAAAAATAGGATCTCCTAAGATAAAGTGGAGAAGAGGGAGATGTCTATAAAAGTGAAACTTAAAAAAAAAAAAATTTTGCAGAAATCAACAGTGTATGAAAAAAAGAAAAAGGGGGGAATTGTGGGAATCAAATGTTGTTTCTGCATTAGAATTGGATAATATTTTTATTTCATGAACTCTGTTGTCATAGTTCCTTTTGGGAGTCCTTCTACTTAACTTGGGGAAGAACTCTGATAGTTTACATCGCTTATCTTCTAGACAAACCTTCCCAGGAATGCACGCTCTGTATATAGGTGTATATATGTATATTTTGTCACACACATTGCAAGAAGATCCTGCACGAGATCAAACCAGAGAACAAAGCATGGTATGCCGAGGAAGCCCTGAAGAGACATCTGAAGGCCTGGCATCATCCCCCCCCCCCCCCCGGTGCTCTTTGTTTAACGAAGACTTCGGAGACAATCACCATATCAATACAAGAAGAGCACCGAGACATCTTGGAAACAACAGGATGGCTACACCAGATAACACACGAATCAACAAACGTCAACTGATAAGATTGTGAACCTGGAGTACCCAGCCAATGGGGAAACAGGGCAGGGGGATGGATAAAGGGAAAAACAGGGTATAAAGACTGTCATCTTGTGTCCATAGGTGCGCTCCTGCTTGCGGGACACCCGCCATTGCAATCGCGAATAAAATCTGCTTTATCAGAGATACCGTCCTGACAAAAATTATTTGGATGTTTCCAACAATAAGATTTCCCTGCACTGTCCTCTCCAACAAAATTACTGATTGGAAGCTACAGTTTTTCCTCACCCAATCCTTCCATGCTGTCCTGAAACACCTGCCCTGAATTTTCTTCTAGCAGAACAGTGGGGAAAAAAATCTAAAACTATGTTCTACAGATAATGACTTATGTCTGAAGAAAGTGGATTACCCTGGCTAAAAGGTCTGACACAGAGAGTGTGAACAAGATTCAACCAGGAGTGCCTTTGATAAAGAATTTGATTAGCACCTTGCTTTTGAGAAAACAGAAATATTACCAGCTTCAAAGAATATGTCCTAACAATTTAATGGACAGTGCTTCTGTGATAGCAACAGAGCAGGTAGTAAATTTCTTCTCTGAATTGAAGTGAGAGCAACATCTGCTATTCAGTCAAGGAAATGTGCCTTTTATAAGATCCTAAAAGCAATTTCTCAGAAAAAAAGCAATTTAAAATATCCAAAACCACTTTAAGTATATTTACCAAAGTGAAGATAAATAGTAGCATAACTGTATCTGTGCACACATCAGAGCAACAACCCAACCACCATAGTATTATTAAAGCACATGGGGAGTGTCTAACTAAACTCCCTATAGAAATTCTGAGTACGTCTTGCTCACCCAACATTTGTCCATAAACAGTGGGTTTATAATTCAGTTGAAGTGAACATTACCAGTACTAACTTCATTTACAGCATTCAGCTTTGACCCTTGCAGTTAGTTTTATACTACAGATTCTTTACCATCCTATAGCACATCTTAACTAGATGAGTGACTTTGAAACGTATCATTTCACTCTACCACCAGTAATTATTTGTCTTCACCGTATGCTTTGTTAGTTGCATATGAAGCATAAGGAACTCATGAAACCCCAGAAGAAGCAAACATCATAGTAGATCTTTGTACGCAATCAATACTATGATGTAATGGAAAGTACAGCAATAATAGCAGGATAGCACAATCCTAAGCTAGAGCAAATCAAAACAAGCTCAAAAGCAATGGCCATATATACAGAAACAAAGGAAGAAAAACTGCTTACCTGTAGAAGATCTTCAGTAGAGAGGGACCTCCAACAAGAGATACCCTTACCCCCATTGCCAACTCTTAAATAAGGTCTGGGAAGGGGTGGATCCTGGCTCCACACCTTCTGGTCACTTAGGTACACTGCTTGCACCTGAGCTCCCCTGGATTGGCCCTGCCTTCCCACCAGGTGCTCAATCACTGTTTCAGGCCATGACATTTCCACTACAGCAGTGTGTAATTGTCAACTAAACCAGGACAACCATCTTCCATGTCAATCTTTTTCAATCCTCCATTCTTACTAGCTGACACTAAATCATACCCTTTTTTACTTGCAAATACTGACCCTTAGTTGAGATAAAATAACCCAGTAATGGAAAGTACACACATTCAGTGCCTCAGGGATCCACATCAATGAAAATACTTGCTGTATTACCCATAGAAAGAGGGAAGGGACAACAATGTTGTTGTGATGACAGGATACCTTAGAAACTGTTCTGTGGTGGTACTGATACTGTACTTAAATGGGGCTGCCAGTGCATACAAAAGAAACTGAGTCAACACAGGCTTTGCAGGGAGGAATTCGTGTTACTGTCTTCTGTAGCATTTGTAGGATGCAGCTGTCATGGTTACAGGTTCTTATGTCTCAAGCTTTTGTGGGTGATAGTGGTTCCCCTGTCTCTACTTTGAATTGAGACTGATTGCAAGAGTGACTGTTCCTTGGTCAACCACAATGCTGTGCCTTTAATATCAGCAGGAGGATCACGAGTAAGGACAAAATATATTGAGTTTTCAGTGTTGTAGATGTGGGACTGCAGGCCAGTGCAACAGTGCAATGAAAACACAGTTAATGTCCTCTAGAAATTCTCCAGGTGCATCTTATTCTTCACAATTACAGGTTGTTAACTTGTTGACAAAGTGCTGTATGTGTAGACTGAAAAAAAAGGAGGAAAAGACGAAATTGTTAACATTTCAAAACAAATAAGTTATCATTTTTAACCTTTCTGTATTCTTTTGCCATTATGACTGCGTGACTCCCTCACAGCAGTGTTATTAAGAAGCTTTTTTAAATGGGGCAAACGCCAGCAAGAAGCAATTCCAGTAGAGTTGATCTTGTCTTAGGGTAGAAAGAAAGACCAGGTGATGTCTTGAGATCCCTTCCAAAATAACTTTTCTCCTAAAACACTCTGAAAAGCTGTTCTCTTGGATCAGCAGTAATTTGCATTCCTTTTGCACGGGTGGAAATGAATACACCATCTTCTTGCAATAGAAGTCAGACCATGTTGGATTCAGATCAGTCTCATTTTTAGCTACTAGGACTCAAGATATTCAAATACCTGAAATCATCTGACTTTGATGTTATGCATACTGCTTTGCAGATTTTTAATGAGTAAACCTCATATTTAATATATTCTGGATCTAGAAACTAGTTGATGAGTAAGCTGAAAACATTCACTAAAATATTCTTCATATAGCTCAATGTTATTTTTATTCTTCCCATTTAAATTCTTTCTTCCTCCATTTTTCATAGCATTTCAATTAAAGTTAATCTTGAATAACTAAGAAGAAATACTTTTGCAGAAGAGCAAATCATCAGTTCCTTTGTGTAAAGTGATTTTTCTCTTAAACAAACACAAACCCAGCAAAATCCACTGAAGATCTGTGATATCTTTTCCCATATTCTGTCTGACCAAGTGATATTTTAGGATTAACTTTCATTAGCATTTTACATAAACAGAAAAAAGATCAAATTGTATACAAATTCCTCATAAGCTGTTAATCTGTTAACGAGCTGACCTTAAAAATTCTTTAAAACATTTCCACTTGTGAGAAGTAGAAAAAATTAGTACAGAATGATATCAAACAGCAGTAATGACTCAGAACAAGCAAACTATCTAGTTTTTGTTTTTCTTTATGTGGCATTTTTCTTCTTTGTTTGCAGGCTCTTGGCATTTCTATCATGAGCCTTGACTACAAAAATTCATAATGCAGCCAAGATGGAATAAGTGGTATGACCCTAGAACTGTTCATAACACTCATGTGGAGTAAGAAGTGTTCTTCAGATTTGTTAGAAAGTGTTTTTGTAAATGGGATCAGTGACCTGAAGACAAGCTGCTAGATTTTTGAAGAAGAATTAAATAACAGGAAAGAGTTTCCCAAGAATGGATTAATTGAGCTGTAGGTCTGGGTCTGTGTATATGAAACTCTACTGTTGAGAATGGAGACTGGTGCAACTGTATAGAGACATATGGATTTATTATCTGAAGTGTGAAGGTGCAGGTACAGGTAGTTGAAACCACTGTTTGGGATTGTACTCCAAAGATCAATTGGGTAGCACTCTGGATATGTATAATTTCCTCTCATCTGTAGGTATAGGTATTTTGGAGAACTATCATTTGCAAATTGCCTTTCACTGGTTGGTATCTACATGTGTAAGGAATTCTGTGCAGTGGTTGAATGTGCAGGACTCTGGGACGTTTTATTACGTGGGTAGATTAAGGAACCAAAAAGCTTGAGCGAGAGGAGTTTGTATCCCTTGGGAGAATTCTGATATCCCTGTGTACATATTCTCTTCTACGACCTTTTTACGTTGGATGGAGTCTAGAAGTATGGGTAGATAAAATACTTTTCACTCATTTTTTGAAACCAAAAATTACTAAGGATCATAACCTGTAAAGTGCACCAGGATTCCTTTGACATGTTTTTTTCTTTTCAGACTTCCTCCGAACCCACCCCTCCTTTACAAAGCCATTTGAAGGGTGGTGGTATGTCTAACTAAAACAAAAGAGAAGCGCTTTGCTTTTATAGCTAGACAACCAGTCCAGGCAATCAAAGAAATCTTTTATTTATCTTGATGTTCAACTGCATTGCTGTGGAAAAAAATCACTGGCTTTGAACATCTTATTTATGAACAGAACCTTACCCAGCTTAAGAAATTTTCATTAAATGAGACAGTGTTTACTGGTGGGGGGCAAAGTGTGTGAGGGAGGCCTTATACAGAGTATGACAGAGTTGTCTGGAAGTTTATGAAAATGCAGATACCGAGCATATCAGCATGCCTGATTAATTAACACTTGTTTATATGCTGGTTCTTTCAGGCTTGTTTCAACAACCCAGAACTGATTCTAAAAAAATCCCTTTGCGGCTTCTTTTCCCTTCCACACACTTAACTCATGATTGCAAAAATCATTACCACTTTTGATTATAATCTTTAATTAGCCGTAAAATATATGCACTGAATTATTTACTTAGTGTTCATTTTCATCATCATGTTTTGACAGCTTTAGCATTAATAAATCTTTTGTAGACCCAAGATCCTGGATAGCTTCGGACTGAGTTGCTTAAGGACACATTGCTTTCCAAAGACCGTGAAGAATGGTGTGCTACCAAGGATTTTTCAGTCCCAGGTGAGCTTCCTGATCATTAGCCTGTCTCTTCTGTGTACTTTGTAGCTTAATGAATCTTTAAGAGATTTTCTTCTGAGTGGATCCAGTTCGAAAGGAAAGGAAGAGGTAACATTTCTGCACAGCCTGTCATGTAAGGGTGGCTGTGTGGCTTGAGGCCAAATTCATCACCTGTCTGCTGTGTGGCCTTCTGGGTTGGTTCTGGAGCTGCTCAGTTGCTTTTCCACAGTGAAATACTTTGAATATATGTTCTTCTTTATGATGTTCTCAAAGGAGCCTTTATCTGTCTCATGGAAGTGACCGAGCAACTCTATACTTGACCCAGTGTTCCCTATGTCTTAAATCTGCATTTCTGGTGCGTGGGTAGAATGGCTCAAAGTGTTCTCAGAAGGGTCCCAGCATCCTCACTGAGACCTTTAGGGCTGGAGATAGCAGAAGTTATGGGTGTCCTATGAGTTTATGTAAACCATATCGAACTATGAGCTTCACTGGGCGGTGGGAGAACAGCTGGCTTTCTGCCCATAACCGTGTTAGACCCAGTAGAGTTCCCTGTAATCACTAGCAAGTTGTAGTGTAAGGAAAAGCCTCTGTGACTGGACCTCTTGTTATTTAGGACACTGAAATTTCTACCTGTTCAGCTCCAAGGCTGGTAGCTGAGTGCAGCTTCCAGTGAACTGAGGTCACTGGAGTTCTCTGCCACTGTCTGAGGCCATCAGGGTTTTAAGCTGTGGATAAGACGCTGAGGTTTAGGCTTTGTCTGATAATTGCCTTTCTGCGCTTTTCTATCCAATTTGACGAAATTACAGTGTTCATAATTGCAGTCATTGTGGGTAGGTATTTCTGTGTGCATGTAATTTACCAACTTTAATGAGTAAATAAGCAACTAACTGCTGCAGCAAGAGATACTCCCCAAATCTTTAAATAATAATAAATAATAGTGCCACAATGTGCACTCAGTCTGGAACTACTGCCCCATGTACAATTACACCCATGCAATAAACCATTTAAAACCATTGTAAATGCTTTCCGTCATCACTGATGGTAGTAAAATAATTTTGCATGGTTCATTTGCTGCAGTACTTAATTTTCTTTAGTGCTTCTGGAAGGAGTGATTGTTATGAGAACAAGAATGACTATAGCAAGACTGTTATTACATATTCAGTTTCTGTCAGGAATTTTTAAATCCAAATAAAACTACAGCTGCTCCAAAAGTAATGCCTCCTGTCGTGTTATGTTGACTGACAACAACAGAGGCTGATGTCGGTGCAATGGCAGCAGAGGTTGAACCTTCCCACCAATATTCCGTTACTTTTTGTTATTGTGTGACAGATGGCAGCAGAGGAGCGATCTGGCAGAATGGCATCTGGCATGGAAGTGTGTGGATGAGGAAAAGGTGTGGAATTGAATTCCTCCATTCAGAAAAAAATGCATTCATGGAAATCTTGGTATGTCTTTGGCTATAACACTGTCACCCTCTGGGCCATATGGCAGTGAGCTGTTTCTCTCTTGCCACTCAACAGCAAAGAGGTTAAATTCATTTATCCTAGTGGGATTTGAGGAGAAAACCTGTCACTGAGGACAAGAAGTGCCTGTAGCTTTGCCTGGCAGGACAAATGTGAGCCCTCATCTATTGTGCTGGACATAGGAACAGATCATCACTTCTCCCTTTCCTAGACTAGGCTCCAATTAATTTTTACTCAGAGGTAAACTGTGATACTCAGATACAGTGAACAAATCCAAGTATTAACACTATGACTCCTTTTTGGAGCATGTGCAGTGGAACAGCTCCGCTCCCCCAAACAAAATACTTTTTATGTAAAGTAGGTTAAAATGAAATTCAATGATTGTTTCTTAGTAGCAGTATCCAGTTGGCATTGTACTAACATAACTTAAAATAGTTATTCAAATTGGTGCTTCTGACTGTCCATACATTGCAATGTCTGCAATTAAAATACAAAAGTAAGAGTATTGATTGCAAAAGTAACATATAGATAGAATAGAATTTGTATAGTTTGGAAAATACTTCTACTTTCTAGAACAATGTGACTTTTTGAGGCATCTATGGTTAGTGGGCAGTATTGGTGGTGGGTGGATGGTTGGCCTAGATTGGTCTTAGAGGCTTTTTCCACCCTTAATGATTCTATGATTCTATGATCCTTGAATACAAGGTGTTGCATCTCAAGGACTCATCTTCAGACTTGCTTCCTAGCAAATCAATTTTTTCAACTGCTTTTTCTTGCTAGTCAAGCCTTTATGCTGGTCTTTTCACACAAAAACCAGCCAGGAGTCTGGGGAGTGAGGGCAACATCCTTTCAGAGCACAATACTTTGTTTTGAAAAAGCAAAAATCAGCGAGTGTGACAAGAGCTGTCCCCAAAGCTGCAGCTGCCTCCTGAGCAGCAGGTAAGTTCTGTGGCTGATGAGCAGGGAAGCCACAGGAAAGCAGTTAGCACAGCATCAGTGTGAGAATCAGAATGGCTTCAGCTCAAGGGGCTGAGAGAAAGCAAAGAGAAGAGGAAAGGTTTTGCTTTGGCTGTGCCAATCTGAGCCTTGTTTGCTCTGCATTTGAGAGGTCTGAGAGGGAGAATTAGCATTTCTGAGTGCATTTTTGAGTAGCAGTTCTTCTGCTCTGAAGTTGGCCCTGAGTAGACTGGGCCCATCACCTCAGTCCATCATCTCCCTGCCTCGAAGGAAGCATGACATCCTCATCCTTGGCTACTCCATGCTGTGGGGAGGAGGTGAGGAGGGGTAGGAAAGAAGTTAATGGGAAATTAATGGCAAGCAGGGCAGGAAAAACGAGATTGGAAGAGAGTGATAAAAGGGATCTCCCGGATCATGGAGTACAGTGCTGAGATACACAAACAAAGTACAGATCAATTAATTAAAATGGGAGTACTTAAAAGCAAGTTAATTAAAGATTAATTGATTAAGAATTGGTTACATAATTTATAATCACTTTAATTACATTAATTGATTAATTAGAAGTAGTACCTATTAAAATGTATTAAACTTTAGGTCTGGTTGGTGAGTTCAGTCTCACTGATTTATGTATTTTTCTGGTTCCTCTCTTTTGCCTGATAACTGCAAACTTTCCTAAAATTCTGGCTAAATTGATTCATGGCCATACTTATCTGATTTGTTCTTGTTCCTGTCTAGAGAGGAGCATGTGCTCAGCCTGACTCAGTGTGTGATGGCTCTGCCAGCTGTGCTGTGTGACCTCCAAGTGCAGAGGTGACCACAGCCATCTGCCTGCCCCTGCCCTCGTGGGGTGCTGGGGTCAGAATGAAACCAGAAGCACAGTGCTGCTACCTCTTATCATGGAGGTCAGTACTGCCTACATCCCCCCAACCTGTTTTGTCAGTGACAAATTAGCCCTGGACTCTTTAATTTATGCATTCCAATTCCATGCCCTGTGTGGAGCCAGGAGTTGGACTTGATGTTCCTTATGGGACCCTTCCAACTTGGGATAGTCTATGATTCTATCATAAAATGGAAACAAGTTTTGTATCCTATGGTACAGACCAATCTCCAGCCACAGAGCATGACTTTCCTAGATCCTCCTGTAACATGGACAGGTAACATGGACTCCTGGCTGCATACTTACTTCTCAGAAAGAGTGGTCATGCACCAAAATGGGCTGCTGTCCCTGGAGGTGTTCAAGAAATGTGGAGATGTGGTATTTAGGGATGTGCTTTAGTGGGCAATATTGGTGGTAGGTGGACGGTTAGACTAGATGATCCTAGAGACCTTTTTGAACTGTAATCATTCTATGATTCTATGATTCTGGTTCTGTAGAGTGGTGACACTCCAGAGAAGTAGCAGGATGTGGTCACTGTGACTGTGACCAGTATCTTGGTAGGTATCTCCAGGCTGTGAATGCCTGCCCTAAACTGCTTTGCATCATTTGACTTGACAACCTACAAGTAGCAAGATCTCATTTATTCAGCTGGCATGTGAGACTATGAGCCTATCTGCCAACATTTACAAGATGTTTCATGGTGACAGTAATTACTGTAATCAGTCCCTTCAGTAGCAGGCTTGAAGCCTACTTTTTCCATTGGCATGGTTGATCTGACTGCAGAATAAATCACGTGTTAACAGCTGGACTAAAAATCCACCCACAGATGTTGCTTAATAGGAGCCTGAGTAAGTCCACCCACTGCTGGTACATTTAGTACTCCTAGAACAGGCAGGTGTATAATCTAGGAAATTTTCCAGTTCAGCCCTTGGAGACATGAATCATTAATGTTTAGTGCAAAGAAATAAGGTCCTTTTTACCCATAGGGGGAAAAAATGAAGGACCACAAACACAGAAAAATGGGGTAGGACATCTGGGAGGAAGCAGCCACTTTTTCTTCATGCCAAATCTAGCCATGGGTTTTCAGTATAAGAAATAATGCAGCAGTCTCTCCCTGTACTCTGATAATTTTTCATCTGTTATCTGAAGCACTCGCAGTGCCTGCAAGCTGGGGTCAGAGGTGTCAGGTTGTGAATCAATTGAAATAGTTAGGTGCTGGTGGAAGTGTGCTCACAGAGCTCACTGCTGCAGCTGAACTACATCAGTTCTCCTTGAGGGAAATGCTCACAGACTCACCTGGGGGCTGGTGTGGCCTGGTCACAATCCTCCCCGTGCTGTGCAAAGCAGAAAGAGGCCCATTGGCCCATTTTCAGGAAAAAAGAGGCTTCTAGGACAGAGCCCACAGAAGGCATTCACACATGGAGCCCTGTGTAATCCCACAACCCTGTCATAGTTCTGCAAATGGATAGCCTGCAAAAAAAAAGAAAAAAGGAAATTCTACTTTTTTTTTTGTTTTCTTCTTTTTTTTCTTTGTTTTTCTCCCTCTTCTACAGTTATCCTTATTGTCTTTCTGGTCCTTTTCTAAAATTGTAGTAGTTTGTAAAAGTGCAGTGGCTGAAGCCTCCAGCAGGTGCAGGTGATGCAGAGAGAGTGCCAGAATGGGTGTTCTAAACCTCGACTTTGAGTGGGGGCTTTCATTGCCGTTAGCACAAGGATACTTGATGGTACTGGAACATCACCTGGCTTGGGTGGCCTTAGTGAAACAGACTCTTTAGCCTGAGCAGACTGGCATTTTTTCCTCTAGAGTCAGCAGCTCGGTTTTGCTGTAAGCTTGGCTGAATCTGTGTCTCCAGACCTTTACATCTTTACTTCAGCTCTCTCTCACTTTGTATTTTGTTCTTGCATCAAAAAAACAACTTCAGTTAAAGAAAGAAATGGTAGGAATAGGGCTGTTCATTTCTGATCATTGTGATTTACCAGAGAGATGATGGCTTGGAGCTGCTGCCTGGTCCCTGTAAGGTACATATAACACAGTTAGTCACAAGGCAGCATAAATAGATGCTGCTGAATCGTAAGCACTTGTGTGACTAGCAAACATACTGCAGCCTCCTCTGTGAAAAGCACTCTTTCTGGCTTTTACAAAACAACAGGCAACACCTCAAGAAAGTTTTCAGCTTTTGCCCAGAGCTCATAGGTATGAAGCGTTTCACATGGCATTAATCAAGAGCAGAGATAGCCATACGTTTTGATGTGACTGTTGATTTCTTAAGGACATCAGCTGTGTTCTACTTTCCTGTCTATTTTTATTAGAGTGAATATCCTTGCCCTGGAAAAAGTAAAAACAAAGATTTCTTGTTACATTTTTAAAGCCAAAATCAAAACCCTTTCAGGAAAAGTTCTTGACTCTGTGGAGTCAAGGAATGAGTTGTTTTCTGTTCCCTCAGTTTGGTCAACTGTCCGGGAAGATTTGTTCAATGACTTGTGACTGCTGTTTGTCGAAGAAATGGGAGAATATTAATGCCTGCTCTGAGGCACTTAGGGACCTGACATGGGGCTGCTGGGGAAATGTCCAACAAGAACCAACAGCGGTTGTCTGAACGCAGTTACATCATATCGTGTCAGGGAAAAGAAAAAAAGACACAAAAAGTTTTTCATTTGTTACAAGTAAAATTTCTTCATTGGAGTGGGGAAAGAGGAGTATTGACCATGCACTTCCACTGCCTGGCAAGAATGGCATTTTGTACTGTGACTGAGAAGAAAAGATGGAGCTGGTTGAGATAACAACTGGGAGGAACTCTAAAGGTCAGCCAGGGCAGACCTGGGCGGGTTAACTGCTCCTCATATGCCTGTTGCATTCTTTCTTGAGTACTGCTAATGGGGAAGCTTAAGTAGTGTGTATTCAGTGCTCTGAAGTTCTTGGACTGAAGGTGAGCAGCACTAAAGAAGAACAGATGAAGGGTGAAATCCAGGACAAGCTGTTTTTGAAAAAAATCCATACTAACAGATGGTGTACCAAAAGCAATGACCAATTTGCTGTTCTATTGTTGAAGCCCCAATCCAACAATCTGAATTTATGGAGAGTCAAGTTTCTTTCTGAAATATGCAAATTACCCTTAAACATGAGATTATAAAGTAATGAACAGTTTTCCTTTAAATGGCTTTGGAAACGATAAAAGCAAACTTTTTTTTTGTTTTGTTTTTGTTTTGTTTTGTTTTGTTTTTAAATCAGAAGAGCCCCTCAGGACAACAGATTATCGAGTCATCTTGCTTCCAATTGTTACGCTTTTTCCACCTGGAAACATTTTAATCTGTAGTTTTCTGATACTGTCTTCTAAACACTTTGTCCCCAGCACAACACATGAATTCTGTGTGCAATGTTTTATTGGCAAATTAGCGAGGACACAGAAAAACTGCATCAGCATATCATAAAAAATGCAAAAGCATTGAACGCTTATTTACAGCTCGAGCTGTTCCAAAAGGCTCAGCAGCTGAAGCAATTGAAGATCTGCAATTTCTAGAGCTGGCTGACTGCCTAAATCACACCTAATTTTCTGGGATCTATTGCTATCAGTGGTGGGGAAATCAGAGGTAGATTAAATGAGCAATCCACTATTAGCAGTGATGTAGAGGATAGTGTCTGATTCAGAGCAGACACTTTTATTTTATCTGGAAGATGAAGTTCTTGAAGTCACGTACCTGGAGGTGTAGCATGAGTGAGTGCATGGCTAGTCTCCTCTTGACATTAAAATAGACTTGCTCAGGGTAGCCGAGTCATTTGCAAAGCTGCTCAAAGTCATATGTTTGCAAGATGAGGTCTGATCAGGGCTGTGCTCTAGCATTTGTATTTTGCTAAGGCACAGCTTAGGATCACCATCTCCTCACAATTCCCTCAGAGATACCTTTTCCAAAGCAACTTTCTTTCAGAGACAGGACTGTTAGCATGGAAACCGTACATCATACTTAAGATGTGCCTCCAAGCATGTGCTGGATGGAGGAATCACCTCCACGCATGAGGAGGAAGCTGCTGTGCAGGACCTGTTCCAGGTTGCAGATGATGGGTTTGCCAGTGGGTGTTGTTTAATGTCTTCATATGGACTGAGATCAAATCCGACCACACTTCAGAATTAAACGCGTGACTGAGTCTGTGGCTTAGTGAGTTACTGCCTTCAGTAAACCTGTGGCAGGAAAATTTTCACAGCAAATAGGAAGTAAAATACAGTGGTTTATGCCTCCTTCAGCTACAGGGTGTGATCTCACCAGGCTCAGCAGCAGGAGAACAGCAACTGGGCTTACTGGGTGGCCATCCTCACCCCAGCTCTGTGGCAGCAATGGATCCCAATCTGTCCCTTGGCCTCATTCAAGTGATATCCCTTCAGGAGACCAAGAAGAGTGAGCAGATCATGGTGAAGGAGCCCCTACTTTTTCATCCTTTGCCTTTTTGCCCCCGGAGCACTTTCTCTTAGCCACTTTTTCTCCATTACTTTAGAAGCTTTCTAGTCTTGAAAACAATCTAGTCATTTTTCTAGCTTTCAGAAGTTGGATCCTGGTTGCATTCTTTTATGGCTTCCTTGCAGTTTCTAAACGTTCTCCCACAAAATAACACTGAAGTGAGTGTCTGAGCCTGTAAAGAAGTGTTATAGAATATTTTTATACAAGCGAGATTAATGATGTTGGAAGACGGTGCATTTGTCATGCGGCAGCATTTTGGCAGAAGACTGAGCTTCAGTGAGCATTTGTTTTCTAACATGCCATGTGTCGTCAAAGATCTAACCTGAATTATTCCCTGAATTTGGAGTTTTACAAAATCACGACTAAGTCCTTTAACAAACAAAAAAAAAAGAGAAAAAAAAAAAAAAGAAAGAAAAAGAAAAAAGAGGAAAAAAAAAAGGAAAACCAACTCCTTACATCTTAAAAGTATGAATTCTGATAGAGAAAGAAAAGGAGTTTTAAAAATTCCAACTCTTTACTTTTGTTTGTGTCCTCTAAAATTGCAGTTTTGCTTGGTGGGGCTAAACTAATCAGATAAGAAATGATTGTGAATTATAAATGAACACCCTGAAATCTAGAGTTAAATAGAAGCCATAAAAGCTGGAAGGGAAATCTTTATACAGTATTTCTGGAGGTCACATACTGGAATTTATTTTTTCTTTGAACAAATTAAGTTTGCGTTATTGTTAGTGTCCTATGGCAACTACAACAGATTTTGGAAATAGCATTTAATTGTGTGTAAGGTACAGGAAAAGAAATGATTCCAGTGATCCAGAAGGAACATGAAATAACAGCACGCTCTTTTTCACTCTGTCATTTTATCTCAGAGCAGAAGTCTGATAAACCACCCGAAGTAGAGGCTTGAAGCCTATCCCCTGGGAGCCTTGTGAGGACAGCAATCTGCTGCTGACTCCTGAGTGCAGGCAGAGCAGGAATGCTTTCCCTTAATGGCACTAGTTCTGTGAATTGCAGCGTGTGAACTCAGCCAGGCCCTGAAGGACAGACTTTCCTGAAAATGACTCTTTCGTAATGTGGCCAATTCAGCCAATTCAAGGTTGTTCCTTTTGGCATATTCTCCATTTCTGTTTATCTCTAGAACGAAGCCTAACAGCGGTCCATTATGCTTTTCTTCGCAGAGCTCAGTGGGTATCATTTGCAACTTAAGGGAGGAAAAAATGAACTCAGAAAGAACAGATCTGGAGCAGGAAGCAGTGGTGTTCTTGTGGGGGACAATTACAACCTAATACATGAGGATGTTGTAGCTTGAAAGAAAAGCGGAGCAAAAAACAGACTAGGAGCTCTGTCTGAGAAAATTTCTATTATAGCAGCCTGCTCTGGGCTTGTGCTAGCAATCACGTACACCAGAAAGGTGATGTGTTTCATGCTGACTTCCAGGTATTTGCTTTTATAATGCAACATCCTGAAAGATGAGCAGGGTAGAGCAGAGTGAAGGGGGAAAGTGGACAGAATTAGAGCATTTACCTTCTAGCTTCCCCCATGCTCAGCATGCTTTGCCTGCCTGGATCAACCACCTCCAAGATGCCCCTTGCTGCTGTGCCCTTGGCACTGGCACTGAAGACTTGGCTCTGTTGGGGTGGGAGCTGCAGGCTGCATTGAGTTGGAGCCCCTCCAGGATGAAGTGTTTGATGCTGATGGCTCTGAGTTTGCCTGAAGTGCTGGTGTGCTGCAGAAGGACATGAAATCTACAGGCTCAAGGCAGAAGGTAGTTAGCTACAAGGAGAGGTGATGTGGGGCTGTGAGCCCCACCTGAACTGTAATGGAGCCCAGGGCTGAAGCACCTCTGTTTGCTACAGGGACAGAGCTGCGGGGCCGCATGGCATTGTATATTAACCAAGGCTACTGAGGGCTACTGAGACTGAAGACTCAACAGCAATATCAGTGTGCTGGTCAACGTGCTGATCTCCATGTGTCCAGCTGTGTTGTGCACCACCCGTGAAATGGGAAACTGGGGTTCTACAATAATTATGAGTTATGCAGGGAATTGGTTAGAAATCACAGATCATCCAAAAAACCTAAAAATCCACTCTCAGAAAGAGAGTGCTGAACGCATCTTTCTATCATTAGAAAGTTGAAAAAAAAAACAAACTAGCTTTAACCTCCAAAGAAAATTGACACTGGGATTACAACATATTTGCTGGCTTCACTGGATTTTTCTGCTTGTTCCCAGCGCAGAAAACAAATGCAAATCAATCAGGGAGCAAGTAACCCTCAAAGGCTCCATCCCTTTCTTTCTCTTTCTTGTCATTTCACATTCAAGCCCCAGTACTTACTTTGCAGAGCTTATTACTAGTAGTAGGGCAAGGGACTGGAGAGGATGTTGCAGGAGGAGTGCTGTATTTATTTTTTGCTTCCAAGAAAACAATGTCTCTTTCTTAGTATGTCTTGTCTTGGAGCAACTTCATTGTTTGGGTGCAGGAGTGTGGGAGTGAAATGGAGAAGGTAATCTGAAAAATTACCTCAGAGAGCCCATTTAACTCCCAGGCTGCCCAGTATTCATCTCTGGGGTTGTCCAGCGTTCCTCAGAGCTCTATTGCCAGTTTATGGAGGAGAAAATAGTTAATACACAGGTTTGTAGCATCTATTGTGGAATGCTGGCATTCAATTGAGAGAAGAGCAAAACAACCCATTTCCATTTGACACCAAATACATAGAAAACACAGCCCAGCAGGAAACATCTCTCTCCTGTGTGTTAATTTTACCAGGGATTTACCAGGCTTGGTAATGCGCAGCCATAATGATCCCAATAATAAAACTTCCAGCTGAGTCAATCCAGCTTTTGCCCAGTGAAGACATTTTTGTAGTATTGAAGCTCTGTATATATTGAAAGTGGCCTTGGTACGTAGGTGGATCTTCCACTTATACAGACCTGCTTCCTACAGGACAGTGCAGAGCAGCATTTGGCCAGGGACCAACAGCTCCTCTGACAGAGCAGTAAAGCAAGAACACTAAGATGGTTAGGATGCCTCTTCTTCTTTTATTTAATATGCCAGGTGGAATAGTCTCCATTAACTTTCTGTAAATTATTAACTCTTTTTTTTCCTAGCTAGAAAAGGAAGGTAACTTTTTCTTCACAATTTCCTGGCAGATATTAAAACAAGATAAAATGAAGACTGACTTCATACTATAACTCAGTAGGACTTCTCTCCTGAGAATGGAGAGTAGCAAGGCAGGATTAATGTTGATTTTACCACTGCTGCCTTCTCTAAGGGAAAAAGTCCTTGCTGATTTAAGACAATGCTTTTTTTTGTGTGTGGAAATCTTTGGGGAGTTATGCTGCCAAGTCCCTCGAGACTTTATGGAACACAGACTTAGATTGAAACTCTGAGCATATAATAAAAAAATTAAACTGTAAGAATGAAATGAATGTAACCACAGTGACCCTTCAATGGCTTCAGCAATTACCTGTTAGATACAAGGAACTTTGGATCAGTCTTCATCCAGACTTCATCAGACCTTTCAATTCCACATAAAATATTGTGCGATTGTCTGAGTTTCTTTCTTCCCAGCATTGCTTTCTCCAAGAATTAGAGTTTAGTAGGATTTTGCCTGCCCTGGTCCATCCAAAGCAACGTGTTTTTGCATAAGGAAGTTTCAAAAGCAGCTTTCAGCTGCAAAAAGTGTTTCTCATATAGCTCCAGCTATGACTGTGTGTCTGTAGCCACCAGGGTGAGGGGCAGAACATAGAGACAGGAATAAAGATGGTGCAAACTGGTGTTAGGTAGCTTATATAGAGCTGGTATCTGATTTCTGGTAGAGAAAGGAAGTCAAACGTGGTATTCATTACCTCACTCACAGCCTGATAAATCATTCTCCATCTTTACCCTCTACTGTTTGGCTTTTGCCACTTGGAGCCCTCATGACTCCATCCTCATAATGAATAAGTCAATGAATATTTTAAATCTCCAGCTATTATTGCCTGTTTAATCCTACTTAATGGTTTGTGAGGTTTTCAGGAATTTCTGATTCAGTTCTCTGTGGTTTATGTAGGTTTTATAAAGGGCACAGGGAAGAAAGCAGGTGGTGCTTTGTGACAAATTTGTTGATACTGGCATAAATGACCAATTGTAAAAAAAATAATTACAATGGTGAGTAGGAAAGAAAAAGAAAACAGCGAGTTCTTGAGGAACAGAAACAGAAGAAAGAAGGTAAAGGTAAAACAGCCATTTGTGGAATTCAACAATAGAGAGGTTGAGCAGCATTGAGGTAGACACAAAGGAATATTAAGATAGAACATTTAATGCTGGTATGGATTTGTACAAAAAGAGAGAAATACCAAGAAGGTTGGGAGGTGAACAAGGGCCTGGTTTGTATTTTCGCTTCAGGGAATAAGCAGTCAGATGAGAGGTTGAGGGAAAAAAAAATCAACAGAGAGCAGGGAGTATAAAGGACAAGCAAGAGAGCAGTTCTGAAACAAAGCAGTATTGACATATTTGCTCTTCTCTTCCTTGCAGACAAATCAGGAAAATAAAATGATTGCTTCACAGCAAAACCATGACTAAAGGAGAGTAACACTATATACCCTCAGTGCCTGGAAGCATCCTAAGGTACAAGACAACAGAGACTGCAGTGTAAAAGGACCTTACACAGCAATGTGCAACACTGTAGTAGTGTTTCCAGGCTCTGGGACTTCTGCTTTAGTCCTATGAAATGCTATTATTTTGCTTGCCCACTTCCTCATTGCATGGAGCTGAATAAAATGAATCAAGTTTCTGTTTAGTTATTTGCTATTAAGGATGGTTTGCGAACAGTTTCTAATGTCTGGGAGATTTGACATTTCAAGGACATCCTAACATGCTGCTCAAAATGTACCATGCAGTTTCAATGGCAGAAGAGATGTTGGAAGCATGTCCTTTTCCAGCCCTATGCATGTTCTGAGTCCTAACGGCTATCCTCATTCTCTCAAGTGTTGAAATGTCCCCCTAGTCTCCTCTTCTTTAGGAGGAAGAACAAACTGAACTGAAAAATCAAGTGGTCTCAGCCACTCATGGCATGTCTTATCCTCCAGAACCTTCACCAAATCTGCTTTGCCACACTGCTTACTCATATTCAATTTGCCATCAACCAGAACTCCCTTTCTTTGGGGCCGCTCTCCAGACTCTCATGCCCTAGTCAGTACACATATCCAAGGTTGCCCTGTCCCAAGTGCAGAATCCAGCTCTTGCTCTTATTACACTTCATTCGATAGCTGATTGCTCTAGTCAGTCAAGATCTCTCTGCAAGACCTTGCCACACTTCAGGGAGTAGGCAGCTCCTCCTAATTTAACATCTGCAAACTTGGTATGACTTCAAGTCCTGCATCCAGTTAATTTATAGAAATGGTAAAAAGAACAAATTACAGATGGTCAGCCTGATTGTTAACAACAACAACAAAAAAAATAGTATGAAGTATTAGGAAAAAAAAAACAACAATGAAAGAAAGAATCTGGAGAATCTTCATTATAGTATCTAACAGTCCCTTTATCTCAAAGAGGAAGCAGTAGTACTAACAAACAAAAAGAGAAGGACATTCACAGATACCATATCAATATCAAAGGTATTAGTCTCTTTGACTGGAGAAAAAGGCTATGTTTTTCCAAGAAAACAAAGTCAAAAGGCCTGGGATGGGATGGGATGTTCAGTGGAAGAAAGGTTTGACTACCGCTGCCAAGCTGTACTGAACATATGCTTTTTCTAACACACAAAATCTGTGTTTCCACTGGAAAATGAGGCAAAATATCAGGGAAAAGATGTCCTCAAGCTTTTCCTCTCTGTCCCCTCATGAGGTTTCTACTATCAACCACATTTGCTCTTCATCTGATGGGATACAAGTGCTACTACAGTCATCTTCTCATCTCCTACTTGACACAGCTCTCCTCCCTGGAAGTTGGAACACAAACAGTGGAGTTAAAATGGGTGAAAATGAAGGGAAAACTCTGTTTTTTTTTCCCTTGGGATTTGCAGATGCTGTGACAGGCTGCCTTGGTTAGGAAACATCAGAAGTGTAATCATATTAATAGAATCATTTTCTTATGCATGTGGAAATGGAGATGATGTATCATTTACAAGTGAATGAAGACTCAACATTGGCAACTGCTGGACTGCATAATATGGTCATAAAATGCTTCAGTTATAATGAATCTAAGAAATTATTGCACAGCTGTAACACAACTGTGGAGATTAGTAGAGAGCTTCAAAAGATTTTTAGGTTCTCCCTTTTTAAAAATACCTTTCATCCTCAATGCAGCCTGATTGCATACAGTAGCTGGCATGAAGGCAAGAAGCAACTACAGCAAAGTCTTGTAGAGAAAACGCTAGCATTTTTGGATGTGCTGACAATGTATCTCCAGGATGTAAAGAAATTCCAGAAGGCAAATCACAGGGGGAAAGATAGGACCATGGTATAGACTTTACTCAGAGATGGAAATCTGAAGAAATCAATTCCTCCCTTCCCTGAGAATTTATGACAATATTTTTCACATTCTCTTGGCTATTTCAATCAGAATTTGATCATAAGTAGAGATAAAGAGTCTGTGGAGCCATCTGTCCTGCTGCGATGGCTTGTGTTGTGTTTCTTCTGCCCTCAGGTAGAAAAGGAGGATCTAGCTATTCACTGCAGGGGAGTTGGACTAAACGACCTTCCAACTTAAATGATTCTATCATCAAACTGATGACCTGGGACATTAGTCCCGTAGGACTGGGACAAAGACTTTTGGGATGAATATGGTGGGTAGATCTGCCCGTATTGAAAATATTTTATTTCCCTCTTTACTCACGGCAAGAAAATTACTTCCCAAGACATATATTCATTCATATAAAACTTCCTCTTGGCAGTTAACTGAATTCTGGTCCAGGCTGACGCAGGTTCTCCCAGCCATGGAAAATCCCTGAAGTTTATTCTTAAGTGCGTCTCCAAGACAAGGAGACACGACAGCTGAAGAGGCACACAAGCAACAAATAGACTTTTACAGGGAGAAGAAAGCATCACTGTGAAAAGGTCCCAGTTTTTATACACACTATGACCAGCACTCCCAAGCTATCAGCACACACAAATAAACCTATATGAGTTGCACAATAAAGCTTTACTGGTATGATCTGCACTAGTTTGGTAATATCCTCACCTGATATTAATCAAAACTGTACAGAGCATATTCTCTAGCTGAGCAGATTTACTCTGGTGGCAGATTCAGAACCATGTTTTTTGCTTTGCTTTGAGATTATGACATATTAGATTTATTGGCTCATTTGCTGCAATAAATGAGAGTTTCTGGGCTGAGACACATTCAACTGCAGAGTGGTGAATGGACTGGCTGAGGAACAGGACAGGAATAAAGACAGAACATTTGTTACAGAACCCAGTCGTCATGCCTCTCCTAGTTCATCATTACTGCTTACCACATCCCGTGAAAATACTCTGCTTTAAGACTTGAAATGAGCAAAGGCATTTTTTTCCTTAAATGGGGAGTGTTGTAATGAAATGGATCTGTGAAACACATTGTAGAGCTTTATTGAAGTGGACTAGCTGAATGGAAAGGGATCATCTAATTCCTGTGCTAAGAGCTGAAGCGTGAAGTGTGCAACAGATTTCACAGATGCTTGTATAGGGTATGACAGTGCTTGGTTTTACAGTTACCTGTTGTTTTGTATTGAGATCTCCAGTCGTGAGCTGGGAATCATGAGAATTTGAGGAACTTGTGTCAGAAAGCGTAGGCTCCTGAAAGAAAGGATTAAAAATATCTTATTTATTATGTACTTAAGATCATAAGTATATACAGACAGATGAGACGTGATGACTTTATGTGTGAGAATAATATGAAGTGGGGGAACACAATGACTGCATGTAACAAATGAGAAAAACATTTTTCTCATTTAATTCCTGACTCAAATTTTAAATTTTTTTTTTGGAAGATCATTAACAAGTGGTCACTTCAGTAGGGATGAAACCTGCCTAAACTAACAAGTTTCAGAAGTAAGGTTTCACAGAATATTTTAGAGCATCTGGAGCTAGGTACTTATTACCCTTTTAAGTACAATGCTTCTGGTACCATAAAATGATTTATACCATGTTCTGGTACTTACAGTTGCTGTGACAAACTGTTTTAGGGCATACAATAAAGCTTTTTTATCAAAGCTGGCTTTACATGTCTACTTGCAGTCATAAAGAGCAATGTGTGGAAACATCCCCCTCAGTTCCCCCCAGAAGGCACAGAAGGACAGCGTGTTCAGTACAATACTTGATGCTAGCAGTGGGATATGCTTCTGGATTATCAGCTTGTAATTAAGGGAGTTATTAATGTTGTAAAGGAATTGTCAGCTCAATCTATAAACCATTCTCATCTTTAATGGACAAAAACGCACCCTGCGGAAGAGAGAATACATGCTGTTATGGTGTCAGTTCCCTCACTGTGAACCCTCTCCACTGTTTCTCCCAGTAGCTAATCAAAAACCTCCTCAGTCAGTATAGGGTTCACAACACTGCTCAGGTTGCCTGTCCTTTGCCTTGAGTCCACACAAGTCATTTGTTATATGGAAATCTGCCCACATCTATACTCTTGAGGAGGCTAAACTTTGAATTTTTCAAATCCTAAATACTTTAAAATATTAAGTTCAGTGCACTTTTCTGAACCGCTCAGCTTTTCTTTGGCTTCTTGTAACTGGGGACATGGATGTAAACAATTCAGACAGCCCTACAGGGCCCACAAGGCAGGATAATCTCACTAATCACTGCTTCCAGCTTTGCTAGTGCTGTGTTTACTGACACTGGACAACAACTTGCTACCAGCTAATTGTTTCCTGGAGTGTGGCAAAGCCCAAGGAGATTTTGTTACTGATTGGAAGGGTGTGAGCATAACTCAATGACCACAAATAACTGGTAGATGGTGGATAACTGTGAGCAAAGCAAAGGGGAAAAAACAAGGAAAGTCAGGTAACCTTCATACCCTTGACATTAAGGAAGCCTAATCAATTGATGAGAAGGATCACTTGCTTCCTAATTGCAATTAGTTGAAAAAATGCAGAGCAGGGTGACTTCTCCTGACAATTGGGAAACTGCACCACAAAGCCCATCCATCTCAGGTGCAGTTAATTAACTTTACTGCCTGCTCCCTCACAAACACCTCATTCAAAGAGGGAATGAGATAGCAAGTCTTGTTCTGTCTTTGTAACCTTTCACCTTTATTTATTTTCTCATCACTCTGGCTGTGGTTCAGTTGACACTATCCACCTTGCTCACTGCATAATTACCTCTTGGTTATGGTCATTAAATATTGCGTGGGATTCAAAGGCCTTACTTGCCTCCATTGTCCCAGAAACTAAGATGACTTTTCTTACCATCTCCTACCATCAGTGTGTGGAAGGAAAAGTCCACTGCCTGGTGCTGATGTTCAAATAAAATGCATGCATTAGTCTACCTTAAGGATTTTGCAGAGAGGCAGGTGCTGTGGACATAATTTTTCATCTTCCAATGAAACAGATTGCTCAGGTTGTTCAAAACATTACAAAGGAAATCATTTTAGATCACCAGGAAATTGACCAATTGTTTTTCCTACTATTTTTCTATTTCTCCTCTTTCTGCCCCTGCATGTTTTCTAGTCCTGTTTCTTTATAGATTTTTAAAGCCTTTGTACTTTTTCAAACATTAGAAGCACTAAATTGCATTTTAAGTTTAGCTTTTCAAAACTAGCTGAAATATCTGAAGTTAAAAGTTGTGCAGTAACTCTTTCAATTGTGCATTCTGCTTTTTTTTTTTTTTTAATAGTTGGGAAAATGACAAAGAAAAGTCAAGACAGCGAAATAACCACATCCAACTGCAACTGGATTATTAGTAACAAATATTAAGGAGAACAGTTGTTTACTCATTTCTAAAAAGCCATTTACCAAATCTTACTTTCCTCTCCCTACTATCTTTACTAAATCTAATATTTCTCTCATTCTCTTTTTCTTTTTCCTTCTTTTTCCCCAGGAGGAGCAAACACTGGGTATACCCTTAAAGAACATTTGAAAATATACTACTCACACAAAATAGCCAGGTACCAGCCTAAGGGCACTGGAATCTCCATCTGTGAAGTCCCCTTTGGGCCTATTCAAAGCATGATTGGACAACGTAATGAACCACCTGCTGCCACTGACCCTGCTCTGACTGGGGCTGGAGTAGATGCACCTGAGGTGCCTGCCAGCCTTCACCATTCACTGAACCTATTGCAGAGGCAACATTTGCTAAGGAAGAGTATCACATGTGTGGAGGCAGTTGGGCCTCATTACCAGTGTGCCCTGTACACTTTCAGTGGCTGTTCTATAAGAATGTAGTGGCCTAAAGTGCAGAGAGCTGCATGACTTTCTCAAGCAAAGAGCAAGAGGCATTGGGTGGAAGGACAGGGAGCTGCACCTGTATTTCTAGAAGACCTCAGGGTTCCCTCCTTCTGCCTGTCCCTGGCTGCTCTGTGTGGATTGCTGTCCTCCTCTCAGGGCTGGAGTTTCATAATTCATAGCCTGTGCTTGCTGCCAAGCCTCTGCTATCCTGAGATGCTGTTTGTCCCCAGCAGAACCAAAGAGAAATCACTCCACTACAAGTACATTAAGCACATGAACAGCTCTGACAAGAGGCACAGCAATAATTTTTTTGGTAAGCTGACTTATGCTTTATTGAATTCATTTACTGGTTGTCCAACAGCTCCATCAGGTGCTTTTGCAGTAGCCAGACACAGAGGCATGACCTCAAGTCTGGAGTGATTCATAAGGTCCTCCCTACTTCTTTACTACAGAGGTAACAGGAAAATCTTCAGCAAGCAGGGTACGTGACTGTGGCAGACTAAACATTAGTGCTGTGCAGACTAAACATTAGTACCATGCAGACTACACAGTCGCATCATTTCAGTGGGAGCAGCTAGATGTAGCTGTGCCAAGCTTTATCAGGCTGATGTCCTCTGGACATGTTTGAAGTGCTTACCAGTTTGATGTGACAAATGCAGGAAATACAATTGGAATCAAATTTCAGCATCATTCTCTCCAGGTGTAAAGCATCATGAATACAACAATCTGCAATATCTCACATTCCTTTTTTTGTGTGTGTGCAGGTTGAATTGTAGCATATCTTTAGCTGCACTGATGTGGTAAGGGATTGCAAATTTACTAGCAAAATATTGAAGAAGTGGACGTTTTGTCATAACGATTTTGCAAAGTGAGCGAAACAAGTCACCAGAAGTCTGCTTTTCTACAGGCAAACTTGAGAAAAATGCTTCACTGTTGGCCGCACATGTACAAAGCAGGGATGGTAAATAAGCCATAATACAGGGAAATGTTGTTACGTTTTGTGAGAGATGAAGCAAATGTCGGCTGGTTTCTATGGACTCAGCATCGCAGTGCAACATACATACACAAAATGTATTGTACAGAATAAGTGGAATGGGAATAACTAATGAATATTACAGATGAGAGACAGAGAAAGCTGTACTGCACCATTGGATAATGTTTGGGTATTTGCTAGTGACAGATGGTCAGCCTTTTCATCCGTGTGTGTGCCCCCCGGATGGAAGATTGTTTGACAGCACACTGCCTCTTCTTTGTCATCTTGCAGCATTCTTGCAGCTTGAGTGGCCTGTGTGTGTTTAATCAATCAAGCAGAAATTTTATGAGGCAGGTGCTTAAGAGTGTGGTAGGAGGAAAGATAAAACTAATAAATTAAAGTCAGTTCCAGTTACTCTTAATCACAGGCACTCTTAAGCACGGGCACAGACTGAGATCACTTATCTGTTCCTAAATGACCTGGATCTTGTATTACCATCAGTGCTGACGACACTTGTGGTGTTAACTGGTAGCATGCAGAGGCCAAATAAAGGAACACATCAACTTAAAACCATGTATGGCCAAATTTCCTCCACAGTGGATGCCAATGGAAAGGCGCAATGTGTGCTGACTACCAGAAAATTAATTGTGAGCTGAAATACCTTGTTCTGTTGTCCAGACCAAATGTTGCAAGCGGCTGGAGGTGGCTGCAGGCAACAAGGTGACTGGAGGTCTCTCTTTGAGGCAGCTGAGATCCCACAGATACGTGTCCCACTGGGGGCACTCTGGTGGCAGGGTGCAAATGGGTCCACAACTGTCTCAGCCCCTTTCTCCTGAGTAAGGGCTTCAGCACGTTACTGAGAAGTCTTCTGAGGATTACTTCAGCTACATTTTAAAGGAGAGTGCAGAAACCAAGAAGGGCAAACAGTTATTGGGAAAAAATTCAGAGCTATCACAGCAACTTAGACTCAGGTGAACAGAGGCATGCTAATGCAGAGCTTTGCCCTCAGCATCTTCTTTTGCCTGAGACCCCTTTCTGCAGAGTGACTCTGTCCTTACATATAGGCGCTATTCTACTCTGGACTACAGGGGAAAGAACCAAGTCCTTATTACAGCATCTCATTTTCGTTCCTTCACAGGTAAGTGCACCCTGTTGCTGTACAGGTAGTGTGTTGCAACCATTTTATTCTGAAGGCAAATCAATATACCAGGAGAGCTGCTCCACTGCATGTTCTCTGTAACCATAAAGATGCACATGGTTGTCCTCTCTGCAGAACCCTGAGATTCCAGCTTTGATTAGCTGAGGCTAGAGCCTATCAAATGTTTCTTCTAGGCCAGTAGTTTTTGCCTCCCTATTTTTTAGCACATCTTCCTCTGTTCCCATAGGAATCTGCTCTTATTTGTTGAAATATCTCCTGGCTGGACCATCTCCAGACATCATCTGTAAGGTTGATTAATTATCAGGGAGATCATCACAATTCATAATAAGTTGTGCGCTAATTACATGTACCCTATGAGTATTTTCCTCTAGTTTGTCTTGTGAGTGTTCATTTTGCAGATTTATAATGAACATGACAACTTCAAGTGAAACCAGCTTTGCAGATGTCAGAGAAAGGCATGGGGGGATTGGGCTCTTAATTAAAATTCATATTTGTTTGGAACTACAAATGTTACTACTCATTTTGCTTCTGAAAAAGACTACCTATTAAAAATGTAGTATTCCCAAGAGGAAAGACACCGAGGCATGCTGTTATAGCACCAAAATAATCACTTAGTATTAAAAACTATTTCATGCCCACACTGAATTAAATAGTTTATGAAAAATACAAACCTGTTAGACCTGAAGACCAGTTCCCTCTCGTGCAGGCAAATGCAAATAGTTTTTCTCTTTTGTCTGAGACAACTCATGTCTACAGTTTTCTTTGCCCAGCTGGCTGGGCCTACAGTCTCTCACTAAAACTTTCTATGAGCATCACAAATAACTTTTCTGTAGCCAAGAAGTACAATAAACTTTGTTGAGAATGGTCGTTTATCAGAAGCATCTGTTTTGGTCACTGACAACTTCACTGGCTACTTGAGAATCTATACTCTGGAAATCGAAATGGTTTACTTATATTTTTGAAGGAGAATCACTCACTTCTTACAATCTAAAAAACAGTATTTGTGGGTTTGAGACAAGAAAAAGTTTGTCTAGCAATGTGTGCTCTGTCATCGATGGACTTTAAGCTACACATCAATGCTGCAGCAGCTGGTGTTTCAGAGAAATAACCTTTCCTTCGGGCATCAGAATTCTACTGGCTGTGAGTCTTATAGTTTGATTGGAGATGGATTTCTTTTGGTTGTACAGACATGTATCAGGGCAATTAGCTTTGATAGCGCTAACTTTATGTTAAAGCAATCCTGGTCCTTTGTATTTATTTAAAATCCCAATAGGCTTGAGTTCCTTCTTGCACTGCTTTTCTGATACTATTTTCATCATTCTTTATAATAGCTTAGCTAAGTTTCTAATGAATGTGTTAGTTTCAATAATGTGCCTTGTGCTGCTCCAAAAAAACGCACATGAAATTACTGTTGAGCTGTGTTTCCCTAGCAATTCTCCCTCCTCAAGTAAGTTGATTAACCTTAGCACTAAAATAAAAAATCATTTCCAACAAGAAACAATTTCTTTCTTACTCAAAACCCTGGGATTTCAGAAATTACAAAGATCAAGATGACCTCTTGTTAAATAGCTCTAAAGTCTCCCTGCCCCTCCCTTTTTTTTTAGCCCTTTTCATATCCCCAAAAGAGCTAATTACAGCCCATGTAATTACTTCCTCATTAGTTCATGACTCCATGACTCAGGTGCCATCTCCCATTAGTCAACTTGACCTCCCATGCATTTACATCACAATGGCATAAAATTGTAATTGCAAATAATTTAGAAGTCAAACAGTTTGTCTCTCGAAACATCATTTTTGCACATCAAAGTGACTTTCTTTCTGGTTATTCTAAATGTGTTGCAGTAGTGACTAGCTGGTTGGAAGGTACATACAATCTGATTATCAAAACTCATGTATTTTTATATATAAGATAGGTTATTCAGATAGCTTGCTACTCTCGATGCTAGCAGATTCTGGTTTCTGGGGCTTCTGCTTTTGTAAACAGAGATTCTTAACTAATGCAAGTACAATTGCTAAAATGTGTTGCTATAGAAAGCAACACATGCTTCACATCATCAGCTGTTCATTCCCCAGAAGATCAAAACCAAGTCATCCTTTCTTCAGTAGATGTTTCTATGCAGATCAGCTCTCCCACAAGTGGCTGATTGGTTTCTGGACCTGCCCTTGCTGCAGTGCCTCTCTGTATTCCTGCTTTCCCACTTTATTTCTGCCAAGAAGAGGAGAAATGCTTAAACAAAATTCACAGAACTGCAACAAGCCAACAGTGCTGCCAGATGCCTTTCTTTTCTCATTGGCACCAAGCTGAATAAGAATAGTCAGCGAGTTTGGTGACACACATACTTAAATCAGAATAATTTTTCTTATCCACTCTGTTTTTATGACCTTGTTGACATTCTTCTGGAATTCAGTTTTTCTGAGGGAGAGTCTTGTTTTTGTTTGCTCATGCAACAGCTGTACTTTATCTTCTAAAAAAGACAGCATGGTCCTTATCCCTGGCTATTTTTGAACTACCTAAGTCTCACTTGTCATCTAAAAATAAGTTTCTAATATTCACACGTAGTTTACATGCAACCACCATTTGGCCAAATATGGTAGCATAAAGGGGTCTTTATCAGGTCTTTGACTTCTTCTATAGTTTCTGAAATCAAAACACTGCAAAATTATAAACAGATCCCGTACTTCCTGTTTGCAAAACATCACAAACAGAATTTAGTGCTTTTATGCAAATAGAGCCTGGACTGAGTGCACTCTCAGTCTTCTCCTAGCACCAGTCAAACCATAATGGCTTTTAGTCCTCTGAAAGAATCTGAAGAATCATAGAATACCCCAAGTTGGATGGAGCCATCCAGGATCAGTGACTCCAATTTCCTTGCACCACAGAGAACCACCCCAAATCCAACCCCTATATTGGAGACTGTTGTGCATTTTAAACTCCAGCAGCTTGGGGCTATCACCACTATCCTGAGAAGCCCATTTCAGTGCCTGGTTAATTGTAACTCCTGCATAGCTAGAAAATCCATTATTTTGAAGAGAAAAATAATGTTGGATAGCAAAACAAAAATATGAATTCTCATAAAAAACAATGAAAGATTATTCTTTTAAATGAGCATAATTGAAACATTTTAAAATCAAGCTTTCTAATAAGTTTTTGTTTTTTGGTTTTGTTTTTTTTTTTTTTTTTTAAAGGCAAGTTCAAAATATTTAGGCCAGCTATCTCCCAAAGATTTTAAGTTTCTTGTTCCTTACCGACCCTGGAGAGCTTCAGGCTGCCTGGACTGAGCACATGGCTACAAGGCAGTACTGCCACAGAAGAGCCCTCCTTCTGCCTGGGACTCTTCATGTTTCTCAAGGATTTTGAGTTGCCACAGACCATGGACCGTTGGCTGCTCACTCAAGCAGTGTCCCTAACAGAGCAGACCCAGACTTTGGCTCTCCAGGCTTTCTTGAAATCATAGAATCATAGAATTGCTCAGGTTGGAAAAGACCTTAAAGATCATCGAGTCCAATCACAACCTAACTATACTACACTAACTACTCTCTGCTAAATCATGTTCCTGTGCATCACAGAAATAAGCATGCCAAGCTGACTGAGGGAAAATGCCAACGGTCTGTTAACATTCAAACATGGGCTTTAAATGGTGTTTTCAATTTGATTAAGTGGCATTTCTTTGAGAAGAAAAAAAAAAAAACAACAGGGTGGAAAAGGTTTTCAGGGGACAAGACGTTATCAAATCAGTATCTGTCATGGTTTAAAAGAATGGCATGAAAAGTAGAATTAGGACGATTGGGCTTTGGACCAATTTTTTCCTCACAAATGTTCACCTCTGTGGCCTTAATCATTTTAAGTAAGGAGTGAGTTGATGGTTGGACCTTCTCTTGTACCCTTCTTTGGGCTTTTATTCTCACAGGACTAGGAAGAACTTCTTACCTTTGAGACAAGTCACTTTCTGCTAAATCACTAGACTTCAATTTTATCATTCCAGTGTTACTGGAGAAAGACAATCAGGTTTGCATACACAATCACAGAACACAACCCAGCATATCACCAAATCAAGCAGCCTTTGGTTATAGAGTCTGTGATATGGACATTTACCAATACAGGAAATTCTGATGCCTAGCTTATGCAATTTTATACCGACAGTAACATGCTCCATCCCTCCATGCTGTTCTTCTGTGGTTGACTGGAAGAATTAGGTTAAGCGTGATGCACGAAACAGAATTAAAATCAAATTAAGAGGAATTTATGGCAACCTAATGTTACAGCTACCTAAGGCTTACGACCTCCATGCAGCTGTTTGTCTTTAAAATTAGTCAGAACCTATTTGTTTGGTGGACTGAATAGGAATACATGAGTCAATGATTTAAGACTTTCAATAAAGATTTACGAAATATTTCTGTTTGACAGAGTGTAGATGGTAAAGCAATATTCTTAGTGTAATATTTGAGTGCACTGCAAGTCTGCTTGTTTTACTCCAGAAAAGAATGAGTCATTATCCACAGAATGTATATGTAACAAATTTAACTTACTTTTCTGCTCATGCAATATTACAAAGCAAAAGAGTTTCCTGAGATGCTTTCTTTACTGGAGCTCATTTCTCATGAGACATATGCATATTTAATTTAATACTTCTGTCATTCCTGCACCAAATTCTAGCTGTGCATAGTTCTGATCCATCTGATGAGTTACAACATTAATACAGTTCCATTGTGCAATAAACATACAGAATAAATTTCACATAAAGTTCTGCAACCCACAAAACATTGAAGTGCTGATAGAATTTCATGTCTTACACAATTTTTAAAGGTTTCCTTTAGCTTTTCTTCCACTGTTTTCTTGTCTTCTCTGTTTAAGTGACTAACAGCTCTTCCATTAAGCTTTCTCTGTCAATGTTTCACCAGCATTCACAACAACAAGGAACTAACATCACAACTGTGTCCTACTGTATTATAAAGAATGAGCACATCTTTTTTATTCCTTTCTGGAAACTGTGATTATCACTGATATTTTCTTAAATATCCAGTGTTTCACTTAGGAAAAATAGAAAGCCTCCAACAGCATTGTCATCTGGTTGTGCTGGAGCAGGTTCTGCCTCAGTGGCAATATGAAAGGCCTTTACATGGCACAGCTTCCCACAAAACAGAAGAAACCCAGTACTGTGGTTTCAGCTCAGCATGTGAATTTTTCAACAGTGCTTCAGAGCTTTCTGCAGCAGCAGTTTTCATAAGTGAGAATCTATTCACACAATTATAAGGATGAATTCTGAACTTCATGGTAGGATGGATGACCTAGCATTACAACGTAACTCTGAAGAGAAAACTTCTGTATTGGGAACTTTGTGGTATTTATTGAAATGCAAATACATTTTTCCTTAATTCATGGCAGAAATGGATCTGATATGCAGCATTCTTTGTTTAAAAACAAAGTCAAATCATATTTCCCCATACTTCAAAACCAAGTAGTTTAGATGCCAATTGATTTTATGCAATTCAAAAGAGAGACAATCTGTATTCTCCTTGCTTATATTATTGTACGAACCCTATTGTGATAATATAGGGTATTTTTAGTGATCTGTAGAGCAACAGTATTTCAGAAAAAAATGTTTTATACAGACTGCATTATTCAGCTGGGATAAAGGAGCATAAGGAGCGTTCAGAAATTCACTTGCTATGGGAGCTAGATAGAGATACTAGAGTATTGGCTTATCCAAACAGCTCATTTAGTAATCCTGTATCATAGAGACTTCACAGAACCTATGATACCCATAGGTGGGAGATGAAGATAAGCTATGGTGATTAATGTTATTTGCTTATATACAAATTTTAGAGGCCAGAAAGAGCCTTTTCATTACTGTGTTGTTTGTTTGCTTTTCTGTAGGAATCTGATAGAGTTGCCAGCAACTCATACTTAAATGGAAAATTTTCCACACTGATGCTCTAAATATAAGTACTTTCAGGCCATTTTCTTTTTTGCCATTATTGGTGACCTGAAATTTAGGAACTCGTATTTTAGATGTCTGCAAATGCCCCCAAAGTGGACCCTATACAGATGAGTTTTATGATAGTTGACAGACACTCTTTTTTATTCTGACTGGTAGGAACTTTACAGAAAAAAAATGGCAAGATATGAAAGAAACTTTGTGGTGCTGAGAACTAAGCATTTCTTTCTTTTCATTACTGATTCTGAATATTTCTTAAGTGTGGAAAAAAGCCATTGAGTTCTGTAATGAAGAAAGGAAAAGTGGCATATGGGAAGGCCTTCACTACTTCAGCTGCAGTATTGTTCTCCTGAGGCAAAAGAGACAATAAAAACCCAGGGGCAACAAACTGACCTTTATTTTGCTCCAGCCATTAATTTGACAGTTTTCTAGTTCTTGTTTCTGATTGAAGGTTTTAGGTATGACGATGTCATAGTTCTTTGACACTTCAAATACAGAGCATCTCAGCTGCAGGAAGAAAAGATTCTGTGTTCAGTCAAATGGCTTTGGAGATATAATGGAAAACTGAGGATTTGAAGAGATTTTTAATGCTGATAGATACATTTACACCAAGTTTCTGAGCTGCCCTTTAAATGCTGTTCCTGGCTTGCCAGTGTTTGTCATTGCCTTTGAGCAGCACAAATATGAGAGGAGGAAAGGAATGTGAATGAGCTATTAGCCCAGATCTCATAGATCTTTGGCTTTTGGAATTTCAGAAAGTGACAGCATATGTTGGTAAAAAGCCTGAGACATCAGCCAGGACAGTAAGTTGCTGTTAGGAAACAGCTTGCTTATTTGGTTTTAATTTGCTGCAACTAGATTGCCTGTAGGAGTGTATGTGGCTTTTATGCCCATGTGCATAAAAACCTTTTCATTGCCCCATGTGATTCTATCCAAATATACATGCCACTCTATAGCCCTTGAATGGCATGCAGCACTCCTGAGTAATGAAACAGCTATTTCCCTTTTCAGAGGCACAGCAGCAGGAAATGTATTCTAAGCTCATCTCATGTAGTTTATGTAATTACTCAGGTCTCTTGCCAGCTGGAAGTTCGTTGGCAGACACACATCAACTTCTAGCCTTTCTCATACACAACCTTATGCAGCTTATCTGAGCAGGTTATTAAATGAGAAAAGTCAACCTGTAAATGAGGATGGATTGGCCGTGGATGCAATTCAGTTCACGTTGCCAGCACTCAACATGTGCCATCCACACAAGGGTCACAGCTCATTGCCAGAAAAGGGAATGGTGGCTCAGCGAGGTCGCAGCACAGGTTACAGAGGAGTATATGTGCTGGGTGATGCCATTATTTGACTGTATGGTAGAGGTAAAAGTAAATAGTCTCCTGCTTTATAGTACGCACAGGCCAAGAACAGATGACCCAAAGTTCTGCAGTTGTGAGCTCTGTAACAAAATTGTTGTATTGCCAAGAGCCGAAAACTTAGAGAGAACTGGAGAGCCTTGGAGTATGGCCTCCATTGCTGCCTCTTTGGCTGCAGAGGCTGGATGTGAGGATTGGTCTCAGGGAGCATTGTCAGTTTCAGCAGTGCTTGCTGTTTTATTTCATCCTGTTGACAGGGATTTCAATTAACTGATGTTTCCCATGCCAGTACAGTCCTGTTGCCAGTTTGAGACCCACACAATTCAAGTATTTGGCTTTTGCACTTGGCTTGGTAGCCACAGTTTGGCCACATCTGTCTCATATTTTTCCTAGTTCCCCTAAACAGCAGCCAGGGAATTTCTGTTTTATTTCCTGAGGGAAATTCAGTATAACCAAAACACAGCCTCAGTTATTTCCTGTGCATTCCAGTATCTCATCAATCAACATAAGCCATACCCTTTTAAATGTCCACCTTATATGGCAAAATAGGTTTGAAGACATTTCCAAAGTGTAAATATTTTAATAAATGCTTTGTTATAGAATTCAAGTAGTCAACAAGCTGCAGATCATCAAAGACTGTCACAGCTGCCCTGAGAGCCACCTATAAACACGTAGTATTCCCATCTGTAAGGTGTGTATTCTATGCACTATCACACTACGTTAAAGCCAAGTATTTTAAGAGACTGTAATCTTTATTCTGGAGTTACTTCATTGACAATCAAAGTACAATTAGTTCTCTGGTGCAGGAGTTGGACTACTTAACAGCCCATGGACACATTACAAGAGCAGCAGTAAGAAGGAAGAAGAGAATAGTCTTTTTGCTCTTTTAAGGGGTTGAATGCATGTAATACCCAACACCCAATATAGAATCTGCCTAGGATGACAAAATTAAAACAGTGGCACCACGGCTTCTCAAGACAAGCATACCAGACAGCCTCAAGTGGCCACTCTAGCTCGGGTGAGCCTGCCAGTGCAAGACAACTGTTTACAAACAGTTCAGATCCTTGGCAAAGGAAGTTCTGTGGCTTCACTGCAGAGGATATCTCTTTGTTCAGGCAAAAGCTTTACTTAGAAGTAGAACTCAGTGTGTAATGTAAAATCTAATTCTAAGCTTTAACTATTCTAGCAGCTGGGACTGAGTTTCACAGTTTATGTCCACCTCTTGCAGCATAACTTTGTCAATACATAAGGGAAGTTTGATTTATTTACTAACAGAATGATATGGAGAATATGGTGGCAACTAGTGGGACAAAGATTGGAAGACAATCAATATAAAGCATCCAGAATGGCCATAAAATTTCCCTTCCTTAGGACATCCTGCCCCAGTTGTGCCTGGAATACAAATCAATGTCTTTAAATTTGTCTAAGTTTTGTCTTGTACTCATCAAACTATATTATCTTGTATTCTTTGGTTAAATGAAATGATTGTTGTAGTAGCAGTATTTCTACATTTAAACAAAAGTTACTGCCACGCTTAGCTTTTAGGTAATGAAATATAATTGTCTCCTAGAGAGTTCACATTAGAAACTTAGAAATGATTTCAGTTCTTGGAATAAAAATAAGGAAAAACATTCCTAATTCACTATTCATTCAGGCTGACATTTCTGAGTCATATTAAGTGCACTGGGCGCCCACATTCACAAGCCCTATACATAGCAGAGGGAAAAGATAACAGTCTATAAAAATGAAGAATAACCAACCCTTCATTCTTCCATTCTTTTCAACTCAGATTTTCAGCTGGAATTTTCTTCCACTCACACTATGTTTAATGTCACTTAAGCTCACAAGTTTCAGCAGAGCTGCTCCTGGTTTACTCCGACGTGATTGCATAGGTGCACCCATGAGTGCTAAAGGAACTGGCTGAAGCCATTGGGAGGCCACTCTTCATTATCCCTGAAAGGTCACGTTAATTGGGCAAAGTTTGTGAGGACTCCAAGACAGCAAATGTCAGTCTTATCAAGAAGAGAAAGAAGATGCAAAGAACTACAGTCTGGTAAACTCCACCATTATCTCTGGAAACTACTTTCAAACATATTGATTACAACAAAGTGATTGAGTGATCAACATGGGTTTGCAGAGTAGTGACCTGTTGTGTCACTGGTTCTGAGATCCTGTTAGCTTGTGAATGAAGATGAAAACTGATCCAGCTTCCCTTATCTGACAAATCCCAAACTGCCTCTCATACATACCTCTCTAAGTGGGAGTTTAGTAACGAAATAACTAACAGCTGGACTACAGATTGCATTTACTTATCATTGCATTTAATTCATTAAATTTCTCAATAAGAAGAACTCCAATTAGAAGCACAACTGAAGTTTCCAGGTTCAGGCAGCAAAGTTATTTCAGAAAATACCCCAAGCGCTTGCATTTAGTTTTGCCCTTACAGTTCAGGCTTGGTGATGGCCCTTGTTTAGGTAGCCTCCAGTCTAATGGCACTGCATCCATAGTCTATATCCTCCTAAGCTATGAACACTGGTGCTGAGCATATCCAATATGCATATCTGGCGAATGTTTTCTTCAGCTCTGAAAATATTGTAATAGCAATTTCCTTTCAGTTATGCTCTTGGTCATGGCTCCAGCATCAGGTTTATGGAATACAGAGTATTTCCATGTTGATGGTGGTAAAAGAAAAGAATTTCAAGCACCGATTTCAGAGGAAACAGGACAAGGTCCCAGCAGTAAAAAGTCAAAACAGAACCAGTGAGTAATGTGTTATGCTAAATCATTGCTTGTACAATTTGCATTAAAAATGTGAGATATTAGACACAAGAAAGCAGCTGCCAGGCAGAGGATCTATTGCACACTTGCTATTAATACCCTGTGAATCAGAGTGCATATATTAATGTGCAGGAATTGAAACTCTCTTAATATCCTGGTGGGATTACTTGGATTGCTGGTGGGGGAATGTGTATGTTTGAAAAATTTCCTACTCACTTCCTTCTCTCAAGCACATCAGGGAATAATTTCTTCTCATTCCATCTCTGTCTATTGGAGAAAATATACCATTATTTCCCATTTTATTACAAACACAAAATAATCACTGAACTACAGCTCTGGAATATCAATTTCCTCAATAAAGAAAAGTCTAATGATAATTAAAAATATTTTAAGGCATTTAGTTGTAAACCTGGTAAACATACTTGTTAGTATATCTTCAATTCTATTTTTTTCCTCTTTATCATCTGAAAAGGCAGTTTGCTTAAAATTTTCAATTTTTTTTTTTGGAAAAATAACATCAATAGATGAGCAATACTAGCTCCTCAGAAAAGAATAGCTGAGAAATTCGATGTGACATATGAGGCCTGAGTTAAAAAGCAGGTGAATAATCATGACTTTACTCCTTCTTTATTGATAACATACATTGATTTGCCAAAGTTCTGTCAATTTATAACGTATCTGTTGTAGATATGAACCTCTGGCTCTTAGTAACCCCGATGTTATTATTAGGATAACTGACTATTTTGTCTGTTTATGCATTACACAAAGCCCTGAATTCTGTGCACATGATACCTTACATCGTTGTCAGAAGAGGGCATATTGAACATCAGATCTGAAGAAGGCAAAAAGGTGTTGTGGATGCAGAACTACAGAATAATTATTACTCAAGTGATTTCTGAGTGGAAATAGCAGCAGAGTAATGGAATACAAGGCATGAAGAATAAGGATGGTTATGGTGACAACCCTGAGTTTTGACACGTAATGAGGTTAAGGAGATAATTCAAGGTCCACAGATATTTGAAAAGATGTTTTACAGAAAAAGGAAAAGGACAAATTATTGGTATCCAGAAAGAGTGAGGCCAGGGCAATAAGGCAGAGCATAAGAGGGATGAATTAATAGAACAGAAACAACAGGTTGATAGAAAGGACATACTGAAGAAGCAGAAGAGAAGAAAGCATAACCTACAGAAATGAAATGCTAACACAGAAGAAACATTTATTTGGACTATAGCTTTAAATGAAAGAATTCAACTGAATGAATTAAGAGAAGTTATACAAGTGATAGGTTGCTATATCACACTACAAAGGAACCAGGCAGCAAAGCAGAAGGAACTAAACTGATTAATGTAGAAAATTAAAAGAGTTGTACAGTAAACAGAAGAAGTATGGACAAGCAGTTGTGTCTTGCATGGAGTAACTAAAAGACGTGCATTGTTCAAAGTAGGCAGAAATAAATAGGAAATGATATGGGAGATTGAAGAATAGAAAAAATCATAGAATCACAGAAATGTGTAGGTTGGAAAAGACCTCTGGAGATCCTACCTCCTGCTCAAAGCAGAGCTGTCTTCAAAGTCAGATCAGGTGGTTGAGGCTGTATTCAATTGAATTCTGAAACTTTCTAAGGATGGAGATTTCACCACCTTTCGTAAGATACTCTGCTGGAGTTGTGTATTTTATCTTGTGAAGACTGCAAAGACACATGAGGTTAGATCTGTTTACAACTTGAAAAGTCTTTGATATTTTTTGGACAGATCTTACAAGGAAACGTCTCATTCTGAGTAACAAACTTTCCCATTAGAAATTCAGAACAAATATTACTGGTTTAGTATGAAAGATTTATTTACTAAGTACCAATGAAGTCAGTGTAGTAGAGTATCTCCTTGTGGATGTAACCACAAAAATCAGCTAATCCTGGCTCAACACCAAGAATCAAAACATTGAGAGCATTGTCCAAACATTACTTGAACTCCAGCAGCCATGATCACTGCCATGACCATCACTCTAGGGAACCTGTTCCTTACCCACCACCTTTTGGTACAGAGCCTTTTCCTAATCCTAATCCACCCTGATCCTTCCCTAATGCAACTTCATAAGTATTTCCTCAGGCACTATCTGTTTTTTTGTTTTGTTTGAATAAATTATTATACATAACACTGTAGAAAAATATACTGATTAAAATTATTTTAGAAAGTGAGATAAAATACTGAATATTAAACAGAAAAAAAAAAAAAAAGGAAAAGGAAGAGAAAAAGAAATGCTTCTGTAGATGCATGGATCCTTGTAGTGGGAAGACTTGCCAGTTTGCAAGTTAATGCTGATGGAGTGCATATATGGGATTGCTTCAGAGAATCCAGAGATTTCTTGATACGAGAACCAGCATGAGAGCTTGTGTTTTAAGATGCACAAAAGTAGAAAGCAGTGCTTTTGATGTTGTGAATAATTTTTTTTTTCATGGAAATGCTTATTAGATGCATTATTTTGTTAGCTGGCACTGCTGAAAAGCTATGAAGCATTTTATTAATCTGAAGAGAATATGTCATAGATTGCATTTGATAGATGTTGGCATTTCCCTATGGTTTTTACACAGTAACTCAGAAGATGACATTTTTATCTTTTGAATGGGTGATGAGACTTATCATTCATAGGAATGAATCAAAGATGCCATTTGCCGCAATGAAGAATATAGTCCTTTGTAATTTGTGTCAGATGGACTGAGAGACTAGGTCTAAAACTGAAAGGTAATGATAATGTGTGACAGTAAAGCATGAACAACAGATGTTTTCAGTTGAAAAATAATACGTATAGGACTTAATTCAGAGTTTATTATCAACCTATTGTCTGTTACATGTAGAGCTTGCTGCATTGAAAATGAAAAACAATGTGCAAATGTGTATGCATCTGAAGAAAAACTTTTTCTTAACTGAAAACCTGTATGAAACAAAAGAAACTGAGAACCTTTGGAGTGGAGTGATAGATAAGAATGTGGAGGATGAAACAGCTTGGCTGCTCCAATCAAAGACTCTAGGAATCCTTGTCAGCAGTGGATTGAGCTTTTAGAAACTGAGGTTACAGCAGCCAGGGGTGAGGTGTGATAGAGGAACAAATTAGAGATTGTCCATGAAACTGAATCATAAAAGAAGAGGCGTTTCCAACAAACACACTGAGGATGTCTCCAGCAAACACAGGGATTCTCTCCCCATGGGTGGGTTGCTGGTCTGAGGTTTTTTCTACTAGTGTTAAAAGGTGGCTCTGCTCAAAGATGAGCATAAGGAGCAACTGAAACAGCACAGAACTGGAAAATAGCGACAGAGAGTAGTGAGAAGAAACGTTGGGATTTTATTCTGTAAAAATATTTAGTAAAAGTTTGGAGCTTAAATGATAGATGAGAATGAGTTTGGCTTAGAGGAAGGAGTCAGGCTCTTGCTTGACTTTTCTTCTATGATCATGAAAGCAGGAAGTCATACTACCTTTGATAAGACGAATGACTGCAGTGATATTTGGTTCAAGTCTAGTTTATTTTCCTGACCCAAAATTAACTACTGTTATGGTTGTAAAGGGATAAAAATATTTCTGTGTGTATATTGCTACTATAAAGCTTATAAGATGTCAGTGTAACCAGGAAGAAAAATATGAATTATAATTTATTATTAAGAATTTCTAATATGACAGCTCTAGGTAGCCTTCTATGTAGCCTTCTATTCAGCATCCTCATTAGGTTTAAAGGTTTGTTGTTGTTGTTGTTGTTGTTGTTTTTGTTGGTTTTTTTTTCTGATTAAAGAATATGGAATTCTCCAAGATAGAATAAAGAACTGTGCAGTATAACCAAAGGCGACATTTAAATAGACAAGCTTGGACATAGAAAAAGGATTAAAGGAAAGTTTCCCTCTATTTAAATAGTTTACCTTAACTCAGGCCAGCTCATACCCAATAAAGATGATGTAAAGAAGAACTCTTTGTACAAAGGCAATAAGGTACAGAAAAAACCTTCAGTTCTGGCATTGTCAGGATTTCTTTTCAGGCTTGACTAAATCACAATATAAAGTTAACTAAAATCTGTGGTGCAACACAGGAAAGAAATGTGGTATAATACATGAAACAGTTGACATTTGATGATGCCCTATTTAAGCATGAAATGTTTTTAGATCTTGCTTTAACTTCAGGAACGTTGGGGGGCCTTCAAAACCGGAGCCAATCTTTTTCTTTGCATTGTGATATTTGAAACAAAGTTTAAAATCCATATAGCCTATGAAAGCCATTAAGACAGAGCCTGAAGGGCTTTCCTCTCTGTGTGGCATTGAAGACACCCATTTTCATTAACAGTCATTAAAAAGACTTGATATTAATGATCTACTTTTCACAGTTAATTTCCTTTTCAGAAGCATAAACTATGATTCCGAGTCCTACATTTGCTTCAATTAATTTCTAATATTCTCTCCCCCGCAACCACTTTACATAAAGAATGGAATCACCAAAACAAAAAGAAAAACCCTTAAGGGTTTTCTAGCCTCATAATTAACTCCATCCTCCAAGACCTCCTTGCAAAGGAGAGTACATCCTTAACAAAGATATTACACTTTTATACTCATATCTGCTATCAAATAGAAACATCTGTAAGAATCGGTGGATTGCAAAAAGTTACTTGAAAGTTATGTAGCCTGAGAAAAAAACAAATATGGCATGAAAATAGATTTTTTCATCCTCATTCAGTTACTGGACTCTTACATTTTCTCAGTTATGTCCCTCCATGGAAGTGTTTTCCCCTGGCTCTTTACAAATTTGTCTCTCCCAGCACAAACTCAGTTTTGAAAACTGGTGATATTTAATTTTACTTACTGGAGGAGAGATGCTTTTTACTGCTTTCTCCTCAGCCCATGGATCCTTTGCTTATGGGCGCTGATGGACAAGGAGATTTCTGCTGAGGAAGTTCTTCACTGTAAAACTGAAAGCCTACTCTGCACTCAGGATATTGGGCCTCTGACTTCTGTTCCATTCTCTGGACAATGTGGCAACAATAAACATGATACCTACAAAATTCCACTACTCAATAAATCATATCCCGTGTCATACCCATAGGCATCTGGCACAGCAGTAAGATGGCAAACACTAAGGAGTATAGTAGCAACATAATCACTGGCATGTTTTCATAGAACCATAACAGTTGGAAAAGACAGCTAAGATCATCTAGTCTAACCATCAACCTGTCCCCACAATACTGCTAACCACGTACCTCAGGGCCACAGCTACCCTTCATATACATCTCCTAAGAACTGAGATAACAGAAAGTGCATGTGTTTTGTGAGGTTTTTTGAAAGGAGAAAAAACATGGGAAATGTGTAGAAAAGTATTTTTTTCTCCCCCAGACTACATTTTCCCACATCCTGCTCTTTTTATAGCTGTAGTCTGCTGCTCCCCGTTAGCTTCCTATTCTGGGATTTCGCGTAAAACCATCACAGTGCTTCATATAGCTGTATTGCTTGCACAACAACACCAAACACATTTCTTGTGCTAGTACTGCCTCTGGGACCAGAGAGACTGCAGGGTACAAGATAAAGCCCTCACTGAGCAGATGAGCTCTTAATGCAGATGCTCATTATAATGATCTTGCTAAGCGTTCACTGCTTGGTCAGAGCGGAGCCCAGGTCCTACACCTGGCTGGACGCTGAGAGTAGAATTGAACAAAATGGCTTTGCAAACTCTTTGAGAGGGCATAAAGTGATCAGACCAATTTTTGGAGACTGTTCTTTGCTGATTGCAAATGGCAATAGTGGTGTAATCATCATTCTGCGCATGTGAAGCCTGTAACAATTTGTTCATAAACAGAAATCTTTCCTTTCCCAAGTGAGTGTGCAGCATTTATTCGTGTAACCTGAGGACAGTGCTGTCATTACCTGGACTTTTGCCTACGGTCTGCAAAACAAAAATGTTTATAACCTCAGTTCAGATTAACCATTATCCAAGTAATACATCACAGATGTTACTTCTTCAGGGTTTAAACGAAACACAGAACTGAGGTGATCTGCTGCCAGTTCCCTCATTAGTTGATAAAGTAAATGTGGCAGACTGGCAGGGGTTTTGAAGGGTTTCTAAATATTTTTTGAGAACAATTGCCTAGATACAGAAGAGAAAAAAACCAACACAATTAAAGTTCTCCCTCACAGAAAGATTGCAGATCAATAGCATCAGTTATCAGTGTGGTCAAACAGAGGGAGCAACTATAAATGCCACAACCATAAAGAAACTTCTATCAGAGCCCATCAACAAAACCACAAACAAAACAAAGACCACAAAAAAGGTTAGAAGTTCTGCTTATTCGCAGAATTGCCTGTATGACTAAATCTAAACTACCCCAGTCTTTTTCTGGGATGGTTATTCAGCCATGAGCACATGTGCCATCCCTTAGAACACCCCTTACATTCGCCATCTCTCTACTCCTGCATCTCTGATGCACTTAGCATTTTCACAGCAGAATACCGGTATTGGTGTACTCTTTTCATTCTCTGTAATTAATCCAATACACCCTCAGGAGAAATGGGGGAGGTCTTTAGACATGTCTTCCAAAGAATGTCTCACTCCTGGGGATACACAGTGTTCTTGTCTCTTTAAATGAATCAGCTATTTAGCAGCCAAATTGGGAAAGCAGCCAAAGAATTCCCCAGGGATCTGCTGGCAGGAAACACATCACAGCCCTGTAACACCGAAATATCAGCTCTGTGGCATTAAAGCTCTTTTATTGTAACACTTTCCAAGATTATTTGGGATAGCAGAATGTAATGGCAAACACAGATTCATATGGGATCAGCACCCAAGCTCTCCTCTTCTTCTGCTTGCCTAGAGGTGCTTAGCTCTGTGCCAGCCAATAATGCTGACAGGTGTTTTCATCTGGGTTAAACACATAGATGGTGGAAGCCTCATCTCTGGAGACATCCAAGGTCAGGCTGCAGCACTCATTGAGCTGTAGGTGTCCCTGATCATTGCAGAGGAGTTGGACCGGATGATATTTGAGAATCTGTTCCTACTCAAAACAATTCTGTGATTCTCTGAATGAGAACCAGTGTCTCAACTCCTGTATGTAGAAGTCAGAAATACACCTGACAGCCGGAAAAATAACAATTGTATGATATATTTCTGCAATATCCAAGTGCTATGAATCTTGTGCAGCCTCAGGGAATATCAAGTTTCTTGATAACATGATATGATATTCCAAAGAGAAGAAAAACCTGATAAAACGATTTGCTAAAGGGACATTACCAGAAGAATCCAGCTGTTCCCATTTCTCCCTCACACAATGTCTCCGTGGTACCCAAGGGGCATTCTGCCTCATGGAAATATCCAGAGCCATTTTTATAGTGTGCAGCCCATTCCACATATAACACCGAATTCCAGTGTCACTAAAAAGATTGGTATTTGTTTGTTGCCCAAATAAACAAATGCTGTACTGGATATTCGCACATGAAAGCAAAGTCCATAGACATCTCTCACTGAAAAGCATACTTTGTGAAAAAAAACGTCATTTAAATCTATTCAAATAAAAATTATTCTCAGGCAACGTGAAAATGAGGAGATATCTTGGCAAAGCTATTCATCTGGTGGCCTATTATCAATCTACTTCTCTTTGCATTTATAAACATCTTGGATGTGCACAGAGAAGGTGGTTTCAGTGCTGCTCACTGAGACAGTCAGATCCTGTTGTGTAACACCCAACCAAAACAAACTTGCCTGAGAGAGAAGGCAGATTCTCCTTCTGTGCTACTAACAATGCCATAACTAGGCCCATACAAATAAGTCAGTTTCTCTCCCACTCTGGCTCTCCACACACTGAAAAATTTCCTGAAACTGCAGAGTCCAGTCCAGGCTTCCTAAAATGATGACAGCAAGTTCTGCCTTATTTCTGTGGTTTAGGAGGAAAGCCACTTTAACTTAGCTTGCATTGCACCATCAGAGCTGAAATGAAATATTCCGGTTCGTTTAAATCCTTGTACTCCAGTGCTTTTCCCCAGTGGTTAATTAAAATGCATCTTAGAAAAGCTCTCAGTCCCACACATCACTGATGACCTGATCCCAGTCCAGCCTCCAGGATAATGAAATTGCAGGAATGTTCTAACCTGAAATGGGGAAAAAGCAGTTTGCCTTCTTGCTACAGGCTGGGAATAATAAGGTGTCTCAGACCTGGTACAAGATGACATGCTTGCAGTAAGAACCTGAGAGACAGAAGGTTTTGCAGTGAGTAGGTACTCTGTTAACTCCACAATTCCACTGTGAATTTTGACCTTCCATAGGTCCTTCAAAGACAGTGTTTTAGTCTAGTAAACAGACATTTAAATATCCTGCCTGTTAACTTATACACATTGCATACCGACTACAGCCTTACTCAGACTGCTGAGCCAGCTCACATGAATTTATTACACAGACAAAAGCTGCCATATGGTCTCATTACCTTATTGAAGAACAGAGACAGAGCTCTAACCCTAAACAAATGATATTTGTGGTGTCTTTTTAAAATTCATCCAGGAGCAGCATACAAACTGATATTTTTACACAAATTAAAAAGTCCTACTGTATGCTGGTGTGTCTGTAGCTGATCTAATGTGTTTTGACTAAATTTATCAGTACACTCAGTAACTCCCTGTAATACCAAATTTGTTTCCCTCACAGGAATAATGTAGAACAAGCTGAAAGCCTTGTGGGTCTGCAGGTGTGGCTTAGCTGAAGGGTAAAGGTAAGGTAACTACTAAAAATAATTGTTTCTTGTAAGTACATAACATGAAAAAATAAAATACAGTAGATGCACAAGTAAACTGCATTGGGATACCGAGTCCATGAATTACTATTATTTTCCATCTTTTTGTGCAAAATAATGCGAATTTCATACCTTGAGATACAGACCTTCAGTCATTTGCAGTGGAATAATTATCCGTGTTTCCGGGTTTTTGTTTTTAGAGATACACTAAATGCAATTGCTTTTCACGAGACTTTTATTCATCACCATGCTCTCTTTAAATAAAACTTTGATGCAAAACGTCACCTTAACTGAGCTCTCCCTTACAAATTGACAGCAAGGGGTGAAGCTCTGTATGTGAAGACAGTGTCCTGATCACCTGGTCTAATGCCCTTAATTACCTTCTCAAGGTTCTCAGACTCAGATATTGATCTGGCAACCTCAGCCAATGTTTTGTGTAAAACTAGTTTTCTTTTCTTTTTTTTTTTTTTTTGAGAACGAAAGGGCACATACAGTGTTCTAGTTCTGCTCTTAGCTCCAGGTATGTGGCATCTTTGCCAAAGTCTTGAGAGGATGAAACCACCACCTCAGAATACCACTCAATTTACAGGCAATTCACAAACAGTAAATTTATAATTCAAAACCAAAAATGGTCTCTCTGAGGGGTTTTCTTCCCCCTCTTTTTGGCAATTGCAAGGAATGCTTTGCTCTGATTAAAAATTGACCTTTTTAAATCATGTGGAAAGTTCCAGATCTCAATTTCTTTCAGAGCTCCTTTTTCCAATATGAAGGCAACTGACTTCATGCACCCTGCGTCAGGGAGGTCGAAACTGACCTATAGTCAGTTTTCTTTTGTCTGGTATAGCTGGTACCACAAAGTTCATTGGTTATCTTTGCATGATTGCACTCTAATTTTGCCCATTAACCCATGAAACCAACCAGGTTTATGAATTACAAACTGATTTCCTTCTCTATTGGAAATTGAGAGTATTTTCAATCTGCCATAACACATATCTTCTCCTTTAGTTTTGTTTTTCATTTTTTCAAAGGGAAACACACACTTTGCTGAATGTTTTTCTTTTTCTCCTTTACAGATTATGGTGTATTCACCCATGCTTATGATTATTTTGGAAACGCGTGCAGAGAACAGAAAGCTTGTTTCTCAACACATTCACTATATCAGCTTCCCTTCTCAATATTAGAAATTTGCTACAGAAGTAAACCAAATCCAAAAATGAGACACTGATGTGTAACCAGACAAATGTTTTTCCCCTTGCTTTCCATGACCTTGGAAGCATTAGCTTCTTGTATAGAAAAACAGCTTTGCAGCACACAGTCTGGGAAAAGAAATGAACAAAGATCTTGATACTATATGCCTAGAAGTTCCACATGTTTATGAGAAGGGAACTTCAAGTACTGAAAACACATTGTTCACGTCATGCCTTTGCAAACTTACCACATTTGTTTGTTAAAAATAGTTCCACAGACTTTCCCATAACCAAATGTTCATAACTATACCACCTCCAGCTGTGATCTCATTAGATTGCTCAGACAGAGCAAGGTCATACTAAGTTTGTTCATGTATGTAAAGCTTCCAAGAAAGGCCATGTTGTGGAAGGGATGCAATACCAGTAATTCCATAGGAACTATTTTTGTCTCCAACTTTTCTCTTTCCTATGCATAAGTGACGATTAACCTTTTTGCTATGAGGAATAATAAGCAAGAGATCTGTGAACACAGAAAAGTCCAGTCTATTCTCCATAAACATATATCTATGAAAAAGATCATTATTCCTTCAGAATGCAAAGAGTACAAACGATTGTCCCTGTGAAAGGAAAGAATATCAGAATATTATTCTAAGATTACTTCCATGGTATTAATAGGCACACAATTTATGATTATAATTTAAATACCAGTAGGAACTATCATCATAAAATTCTAATCTGCTGAAGAAAACAGGACTCTGAACGTCCCTAATTTATTCTAGCTTGAAGAGCACTCTAAAAAAATTCCATCAACCATCTAAACAACAAGAATACCTTAATTATCATTTGGATTTGTCCAGTTTCAGTTTCCATTTATTGGATGTGCACATGTTTTCCCTGCTGGATTAACAGACCTGTTATTGACACAGCTCATCACAAGTCAAAGCCTCTCATTTCCTCTGTCATCATAAAGGACTTTTTATGAGCCAAGACAGTATTGGGTCCCTTCATTTACTTTCATAGCTCTTCACAACCTTTCTTGACCTCAGTAGCTGGAGATGCAGGTGCTGTAATCCCACATCAGTGATACCAACATCAATAGGAACAGTAATCCTATTTAAAATTCTCCTATTTTATCTCTGTATTACAAAAACCTTCCTGGCCAAAGCTTCCATGCAGCAGAACACATTATATTCAATATTTGCTAATAAGCACATTACTTAAAACTAATATTAGTTTTAGGATTAAATTTTCAGAGTTTTTCCTACCAAACGTGGAAAAAGAAAACAGGTGGTCTGATGATGAAACTCATTAGCAGCAGAATGAGTGAACAAACAGCTGTTCAGATAAAAAATTTTGTGCAAATCAAACACGCAGATCAAATGTGGGATGATAGTCTGGGTTGGGAAGAAGAGCCCTTTGCTTCATGTGCATAGTGATGGGAGAAGTGGTTTGAATTGATAAAGTACACCTGTAAGAAGCGTGCATAATTTGAGATGCATTGTGGCGGAAGCTTTCTGTGACTGTGGAGCTCCAGAGGGAAGTCGAAGTAAGATGCTACAGAATATTTTTTATGAGCCTTGGAATAACATCACAGTCATTCTCACAGTGTATTTCATTGTCATGGAAATTGTGGAATTGCTAGAGGAGTTATTGTGGCCACGAAAAATCATCTCTGGGTGCTATCCCTGGGGCTATATCTTGTCAGTGTTCTCATAAGGGATTACTTTACTTACACGGCTAGTTCTCTTAATATCTTTGTTGAAATGATAAATAATAAAACAAAACTACACTTTCCTTTGAAACAGAAAAAATGAGCCTCTCAAGAATAGCAAAGTGAGTACAAAATGACTTACATTTGCCAAATAAGGTGGCTTCACATAAAAATCTCCTCTTCATAACTGGCTTTAGAGAGGCATTTGATGAGTTTTATCTGTTTTGAAGAGCTTTTAGTGCCTTGAAATTTAATTTGCGTTGCCCTTGTCAAACAGTGAGAGCTGAGGTGTTGCTCATTGAATGTAAAACCAGGCCAGTTCCTCCTTCTTAGTCATAACCAACAGCTTTCAGTAGCATGTTCATGCTCTCAGAGTCTTCTTTTATTAGCATGGATGTTGCCTCACTAGCCTGGAAGGAGGTCCTTTGCTTTGTAGTGTCTTTTATGTACATCAGTTGCGTCAGCTCAAATTGCTTTTGTACATAATGTCTCATTTGCATTTCCTTCATGATCCATCACTATGCTCAATTCTGAATCTCCTGTTTTATCCCCATGAACAGCAGCCTAATATTCTCTTCTTTTCCCTTCTTCACTTTCTAGTACTCAGAACAAATGCAATACTCTCATTCACTGGAATTTATCTTCAGACTTGATGACAAGTATTCTGGCTAGATACAAGTTGCCTCTTTCACAGGAATACATTTCACCTGCCTCTCAGTCACACAAGATCAAAGGGATACGGTCTTTATGAGCTTGAGAACAAAGTCATTCACATAAGTAGCTCATCATGTCCAGAAGCATTATTATTATTTTTTTAAAGCAAAGCTAAAGTTTGGGGTCCGCACAGCTCTGATGTATTTGAGAGGCCAAGTTATTCACATTTACCACATAAGCAGCAACTTCCACCCATTGTAGCCAATTCTGAAAGCACTCTTGTACTGTAGATGAAAACATGCTTGTTAGGATGTGTTTTTTTTAATTTTAAATCTAAGTGTAATGACTGAAAGCCTGGATAGAATATGCCAGAGCCTACAACGTGTATGTTTGCATGTGTCACATCTCCCTAGGATCTAAAATGAAGCTAAAGAGGTCAAGGGCTCTGGCAGGTACTCCGGCAGGTTTCACTTTCTCACCTCTGCTGGGAAGGATAGCAACAAACAGCGAGAAGACCTCCAGCAACTTAATTATTTACTTGTCTCTGTTGAATTCAGGCACTAAGCCTTAGGCATTCAACCTTGAAAACTATTAGCTAAAATCTTTGAACACTGGGAATCTGACAACACATTATCCATGCCAAGCACAGAAGACAAAGAAATGTCTGAAAGATTTGTAGAAATAAGTAGAAAGGAAACAGATGAAAAAAAAAAAAAAAAAAAAGGAATGAAAACATTCACTTTATTATGGCAGAAGTTTCAGGGCTTCCTGAAGGACTTGGTTTCTACCCTCAGAGAGGAGAAACGATGGTTACCTCGTTAGCAGCATTAGTTTAATCTGCTGCAGTGTGTGAAAACTCCAAGAAAAATGGATAGAATAAAACATAATTGAATATCCAGAACATTAACTCAGCATCTAGGTATCTCTCTAAAAAGAGCAGGAGATGTGATAAACCTAACAGCGTTCATTACCAATTGCATCAAAGAAATAAGCATAGGAACAGATAGCCAAGAGGAAACAAAGGAATGCTTTAAACACAGACAAAACTGCTTAGACCTATCAGTCAAAGTGTTAACATAACCCTAGCAGTGTGTGAACAGCAACACATAGATAGCATGTCTTTTAATTTTTGGGGTGCGATAAATTGTGCCAAATGAGAAGTTAATGAAAAATATAAACTCCACTAGTTTTTCAACACAGAGGATCTTATTGCAAACAGCCTCCATCTACAAGTTAATTTTTCAGTAGTCTTACATTGTCTGCTGGGCATTGCTCAGAACATCAGAGATGGAGTAGTATCCCAAAGAACAAACTGCTCTTAACTGCGCCTTATTAAATTATACATATGCAACCACTTAAACTATCCACTGCCCTGTTTACATTACGCCTTCCAAGAGCCACAAGAAATAAATCACACCCCTTATCTTTACAATAAATGTGTCTTGTAGTTCTCTTGATATGCTGTGTCTGCACACAAGCCTGGAGACAACTCATTTATACATACAAAAGTGCTTTAAGCTGTCAGAGAGCCCAGTATCTGCTCCTGCTCTGTAACTGCATGATTTCTTGCTCTCCATGTCTCACTTCTCAGTAAAATGCTGGACAGTGCACAGCTACTTTACTCATTTGTACACAACTCTGCTCAGAACTGATTATTAAACAATTACAGTTATTTTTGTTTGCTTGTTTATTCCCTCCCCTTAGCAAAGCAAAATGTAAACAAGGATACTTAATGTAGATTCATTCCACACGACACAGTGCTTTCAGTTTCACATTATACGAATCCCTTTGTCAGAGAAGGAAAAAAAAAAAAAAAGTGTTCTCCTACCTCTATTACTTTTGATGCACAGTCATCGTCTTCATGAATTACCGAGCTCTCTATCTCTGATAGAGACTCACGTGGTGCCTTGGCTTGAGGTCCTACGTGGGGAAGTATGAAATCAGATAAAGAGGTAACCACTTGCTTGAGAAACAGTCGCAGCCTACCTTGAAAGCTATAGAAGGTGAATAAAGGCATCTACAGCTCTACTATAACTATGGTCTCATGGCTTGGGCAGGAGGGAAGGTTAGGGCAAGGCAGGATAAAGTTAATCTCACGGCGTTACTATTGTGAGAGCAGTTCTGTGACACAATCAGTAAATACAGCACAACCTCTAACAGCCCTTTTCCTTTCCTGCGTCAACAGGAGATGAACTTCTGCGGCCCTTAGCAGTTGGGTGCTACCTGTCACTGATGGGAGTCACACAGAGATCAGATATGGCACAATAGGAAGAAGAGAGCTGCTGCAGGAGTTACAATGGCAGATGATATGCAGCAGGTGCGCTGACAGCTCCAACCAGCTAAAAGGTCTGAATGCTTCATGCATCCTTGTGTTCTTGAGCAACCATCAGTGATTCTCTCTGAGAGCCTGAAAGTGCTAAATCAAAGCTGGGCTCAAGTCATGCCCTCGAGAAGGTATCTGCATGAGAGCATAATGCCCTGCTTCCCAGCACCTAATCTACACAGGCAGCTTTCCATCTGAGAACCTCAACAGTTACAATCATGACATTTGCAGCTGGAAGAACCAGCAAGGTTTCTGGATACCCTCTGTAAAGATATTATCAACTACTTTGACCACGCTCAAAGCACATAAAGGGTACAGGTATAACATTAGCAGGAATGAATCAAACGAAAGCACATCAGCTGCCTCTTTCAGATGTAAGGAAGAATTTTGTTTCATTTATCATCAAATTGAATAAAATAATCAAGAGTAAGCTTTGGCAGCCATTACCTTTACAAAACGTCCAGAACCATTCTTGAATAGCAGTGACAAATTTTGATGCCATGTAAGTCCTGCTTTTGAAAGCTTCTTCCCCCTCCCGCAGTTAAGCTCCTTAGTCTGAAGGAAAAGCTCAGCACAGAAGGAGATGTGTTTTCCAGAAGACTACTATTATTATTTCAGAAATAGCTCCTGACTCAAACTTCATCTTTACACTATATCTAAACTACTGGGAAAAAAAGAAAGAAAAATACTCCCCAGCAACCTCTGCAATATACCTGTTCCCTTACTCTTTGTTGAATAAATGAACAAACAAATAAATAAATAAATACAGCTGTTCTGTTATTGGGTTCAGCTGTAAAGGTTCACAGCTCTTCACCCTTATCTTCCCCCTGCATTTGCTAGCCCCCAGCATCTTCATTAAAGCTCTTTGGCCCAAAGTTTAATGTATATTTCCTATTATTATTTGCAAACCACGTTAAAGAAAACACTATTAGAAATTTCCCATAAAACCACACATTTCTTTTTCTTTAGGAAGAGAAATCTGATGGGAGAAAAATTTTCCAAAGAGGTTCCTGCACTAACTGCTTATTGAAGGGCAGAGGTTTCTGAAAAGCTGACCTACAAATCTCTACCTGGAGCTTAGCTGTGAATGTCAGCCCACAGATGATTGTATCCTCTAGGAGACTGTGTCTAGAAATGAGTCTTAGATCAATGTATAACCAAGTTTTGGTAGTAACTAAAGAATGGATAATCTTATGTTGTTTAAGAATTGAACTGCGCGTTCTTTTTCCCCCCTGTGATTTTAATACTGACAAAGACAAGATTGTCATTTACATTTGTGTAACAAAATGACTAAAATGACCTTCATCTATTGAATATTGCTTTCAAATCCTCTAGGCCCAGAGAAATTTGTGTTTAGGGAAACAAACTGCTCTTTCTGAAAATAGACATTTGATTGTTGCTTCTGACTCTGAAACACAAACAGAAGTCTAAGCTATGGATGAGATGAGCTTTATTCTCTGCAAATGTGACATTTTCCAAATGGCATGTCTCAAAAGAGGTAATTTGTGAGTTTCCAAAGAGTTTGGGGGTTGATTTTTTTTTAGCATCTGCTGGTGGAATAGTAGCCAAAAAAATTGTATGACCATGGGTTATGACTTTGTAATGATTATCTCAGGTACTATTGTGAGATGGTGGTAAATAGAAGCCACAGAAAGTGTAAACTGACAGCTGAGAAAGAACCAGGACCTACCTTTTTCCAATAAAGTTCATGTAAAAAGCCAAGCAATGCTACCAAAGTTCAGGCTGTAAAGCTGAGAAACCAGCAGAGTTCTGAATGGGGAAATGCATAGCTGATTGGTGCTGAATGATGGAGACTTGCCATTAATCTATAAAGAGAACTTCCGTTAATAGTCTGAATAGGAGTGCCCAGGAAATGACTAAGAGGATGTTGACTCTCCTTCATGCAAATGCTGCCTTCTTATAATAGAGCCCTCATTCCTCCTCTGTCAAAGGGATTTGTATAAATCTGTCATTATGGATTAGGCTAGGCAGCTGAGACTGATTTTGTGGTTTAATCTTTCTATTTTCAATAGTCCTGAAGAATTTGCTTAGGGGAAAAAGAAGAGGAGTAATTACATTATCATTGAAAACAAATATCTATTAGAAAGTAGTATTCATTAGATCTCAGCAATCTGACAAAAGTTATTTAAACCACAAGAGCAGACAACAGAGTAGCATATCTCTATTGTTATATCTTTTCCTATTTTATGCTCTGTGTGTCCATACATACACATTTATGTATGTATATCTTCATATATGTATTTACAGAAACGCTTTCTGTAAGAAGATGTGTGCACACAGTGACACATTTAATTCTGATTCCTTGGCAAAGCAGACTAAAACATGTTCATCCTTTTCTAAAGTATTGTGAAGTAGCAATACTGACCGCTGTGTTTTCAGGATAAACACAAGTTTACTAGAAATAGGAATAGATTTTTCATTACAATCTTGTCAACTGACACTGGGGAGAACATTTTGGCCACTGAGGACCCAATAATGATACCGCTTCCAGTACAAACTCCAGAAATTTTTTCTGCTTTCTCCCAGACACAGGCGTGTATCAGATCAGGGGAGAGTGTTTTCCCCTCATGCCATCTTCCCTGTGAAAATAAAATGTCTTGACACACACTCAGGAAGTGGTTTGGGAATGCTGCATGGTGCTGATGGGTTTTCCCAAATCCCTTGCCTGGAGACACGCCAGGAGGGGATTGGTGTTTGCTTAGATCCTCTGTGCACAGCTGAGGGCCTGCTGAAGCTGTAATATTCCTAATGAGATCATGGGCGACGTGCTTGTCTCACTCTGCAGAACATCAAAGCAAGCTGGAGAGGTTTATTAACCAGCAAAGGAGACTCATGTTCTTATCAGAATTACAGTATATAAAAGGGTTCAGAACAGTCAAGTTAGAAAAAGGACCGGATACTTAGGAGCTTCTGTTCCACGCTTTAAAGTATTTTGTGAATGCAGACCTGAGAAAACAGGAAACTGAGGGGAAGAAGAAGGGTGGAGGTGAGGTTTAAATGTATAGGCTCAAGATCACTAGATGGTTTCCAGAAAAATTTGTGCAGAACATAATGGATTTCAATTACATATCCATAGGGTGGGATAAGACAATGAGTACTGAAAGGAGGATCCACCTCCTTTCATTGTTTTCTGCCAAGGATTTCATAACTTTTTTTTTTTTTTTTTTTTTCCCCTCAGTGTTCCAGTTGTGCAGATAAACAGTGCCCAGAACCTTCAGTCCTTGAAAGATTTCTGCCCTGTTCCATGGCTTTTCTGAAGAGGTGTGGAATCAGTGTAACTTCCCCTCTGAGCTTGTGGTCTGTGGCTTGAGCTCCTTCTGAACTTTACATTTCAACTTTATCTTCCTCAATAAAAATTTGCTTTCACTTTTTATCAATTTTTTTTCTGGATTTTTTTTTTCCATTAAAATTGATATCCTGGTAGCTTAGGAAGAATGTATGTTTACATATACCTGCAAAGTAGTGTTGCAGTGCAAAAATGTTCTAGCAAATGTATTTTGACCAGTCTGAAAAAGAGACATTGAAACATGCTGTGATAAAGAATGATAAGGAAAACTGTTCATACCATCACTTTCTAAATGAGGTACCTAAATGAAGATTTTAATAGTAGCAGTAATAGACTTCTGTTGAGTTAATGGAGCGAACTGGAATCTTGCAGAGAACCATTTATGAGCGCTGGATGTCTCTCTGCTAATGTGTGCAGTGGGAAGTTCATGAGTCCTCCCTTCCATGGAATTCCCATTCTTGGTGTTACAGAGTGGAGATAAGTATGCAATACTATTTCTTAGAAAACAGAGAAGACTTTATTCCAGAAGTTAATTGTAAGTATACTATAGATGCTTAACTTTGATTTTCTCAAATCCTTTTCATTCTCTTCCAGATTTGAATGATACCTGCAGTGCCTAAGCAGAGACTACACTTATGACTGTGATACCACTGGCCAATATCCAAATATGTAGTTTGTGGCACACCATATATTCCTCAACTTCAGGCCCCAACACCCTCTCTGAATTTTGAAGCAGACAACTTATTTTCTTATCCATGGTACCATATGTGTTGATGAGTGTCTGGTCATAGCAACATGGATGTCTGTATGAATAAACTTATCCAGATAAAGACACGACACTAAGTAATTCCAGCCATCGAAGTACTTAATTTGGCAGCTATCTGGAATGAAAGTAGCTCACAACTTTAAAATGACTTAACAGACTAGGTGCCTAAAAATTCTCTTTGTTGCTGCATCATTGAGTAATGGGACAGAGAAATACATTGCTGATAAAATATAAATGACACTCTCCACCTTCAAACTCTGCTGGAATCTCTCCTGATTGTCAAAGGGATGAATTACCTTGCTTCTCAGCCTTGGTGCAGTGCTGTATATGCTGGATCTGATCCAAGCTAGAATGTATCCTGAAAATCTCCTCAGAAAAGCCCATCTAAGTTATTTCCCTTCTGGAATAGAGAAATTCAAAATGGCTACATTTTGAATGGTGGTTTCCAGCACACAGATGTTGGTATTCAGCCCATAACTTTGAGACAAAATTAAAGTTGCCCTGGATTTATTAGAGGTACCATTTTATGTAGCATACTATGACCTACCTTGTCTTTATTTCAAAGTAAAGGCTTGCTAACAATCTAGAGCATCTCCTGGAATTCTTTTCAGGAAGAACCATCAGCATGTTTCAGTAAACTATCCCTGCTCTTCTCAAATTGTTTGAGATAGAATCAAAGTATCATTTGAGTTGGAAGAGACCTTTAAAGGCCATTTGGTCCAGCCACCCTGCAATGAACAGGGTCACCTACAGCTCGATCAGGTTGCTCAGCGCCCGGTCCTGTCTGACCTTAGATGCCTCCAGAGATGGGGATCTGCCACATCACTAGGCAACCTGTGCCAGTACTTCACTAACCTTACTGTAAAGTACTTTTTTCCTTGTATCCAGTCTAAACCTGCCCTTTTAGTTTGAAGCCATTTTCTTTTTTCCTATCACAACAGATTCTGCTAAAAAGTCTGTCCCCTTCTTTTTTACAGCCCCCCTTTAGATACTGAAAGGCTTCTCTCAGGTCTCCCTGGAGCCTTCTCTTCTCCAGGCTGAACAGCCCCAGCTCTCTCAGCCTGTCCTTGCAGGCTGTTCCATCCCTTGGGTCATTTTTGCTTGCTTCTGCCCTTCAGAAAAGATGAGACTGTCAGTAGGATGGTGGGGTCCTACTGCCTGTTAACCCTCATATAATCTTTTAGGCCTTTTTTAGCCAGATTCTCCTTGAACCATAGGCTGATGTATCCCACCTCATTAGAAAGAACATTGCACGAAGCATGTGGTGGCTGAAGAAGGGTGAAGAGCAGCAGTGTGTCAGCGTGGGGCTGGCTATAATTATACACCTGAGCACTGTTAGAATGCGAGGGGTGAGTTAATGTTTCAGCAACAGTGCATGAATCACCACCAGCACATGCTGGCTTCACTTAGAGAACTGTGAGCTGCACTGAGATAGTATTGATTTATCTGTGTTAATGCAAAAGACTGTTGGATTTGGTGTTTGCTATGCCTTGTGTGAGGTCTAGATGTTGCTTCTTGTCATCATATGAACAACGACTACAAAAACAATGAGGTCCCAGGGAGTCTGCTGCCAGCCTGAAGGAGTATCACTGGACTCCTTTGCTTTGTTTTGTAATTAATTTTGAGTGTGCTCTGCAGAATTAATTTTAACTGGCTGAAATACAGCCCAGAAGAACAGCCAGTGGTCTGGAAGACAGAAGTGCCGGAGTTTTTAATTTCTGTCTGCCAACGTATGTAAATATGTACATGCAGATCTTACAAACGTATGTTTCTCATATTCTTACAGATTCTTATGGCTAGCCTGCAAATAGCTAGAAAAAGTATTACTCTCTGCATATTGTTTTCCCTGTAGGGGAAAAATGGAGGACAGAAGTGTGATTTTCTTTGGGTCATAAAGCAGGTCCAAGGCTCAGGCTGGTCCTGAGCTACAATGCCTCAGCCATCAAGTCCCTGGGAGAACATAGTTGCCTGAAAAACATCATGTTTTATGATTAAAAGTCCTCTTCTAATGACCAATACCTTCTATAAAGACACATGTCATCCCAAAATGTTAAAATTTTAAAGAAGTAAAAATCTCTAAATCGGTTGCTATGAAGAATGATTTTTTATTAGGCTGACTTCTCTAATTAGAAGTTACTGGGACCTTTATCAGAGCAGTACTAAGGTGTTTACTAGGGACACTGAATAAAACACAGCCTTCTGCTAATAGTGAATGTCTCCCATTATGAGTGCTAGTGTCAGTGTCTCCTCATAGTACTCTGTTATCCATGGATTTGCTACTGATTGCAGGTGTTATTCCTGAGAGTGCAAAAGATAAAGGGATCTTTGATTTATTTATTTTTATTTTATTTTAGCTGAAGGAAATATATGTGGCACAGAGCCATCACAGGTAAGTGCATTAGTTCTCCATAACAAGGGGAGAAATCTGCAGTGTTTTTGGGAGCTCTCATGATCCCAGGACATATTTATTAATACTGGCTGGAATGCAAATCAGAAATGTTGCCTCTTAAAAAGCTCAAAACAGAAATTGTAATAAAAAGAACAGCAAACAAATCAAAACCTCACACGATCCTTTCCGATCTGCATCGAACTCTCTGAAAAAGCTTTGCCAGAACAATTTCCCTACAAATCTGCTTCTGTGTTGTTAGCTTATCTTCCACTAGACAAAAATGTGATGACTTCACATCTGTTAGGCATTATTGTTTCATGTGTGGGGGTGACATTGCCATTCGCTGATGCACCGTAATGATGCATAATGGCTTGGTGATGCAAGTGGGCTGGCACTGCTCTCTGCCACCGGGAGTCTGCAGCTGTGGCTCTGCTGGGTGGGAGAGATGCAGCTTTTTCTCTTCAGGTTTCAGCATGACATAGTGGTGGGATAATTTTAAGTGCAAGTGGGGAGTAGAGATGTCATCATCTGCTTGTGGGGCAGTGAAGACGATTTGAGAGCATGAAGGGCATATAGGAACTTGCTAATGTTGGCTGAAACTATCAACCAACCAAATAAGCTGTGTGCTTTCAAACAAAGACTGATGTGAATTCTCAAAATGTTCTGTTTCTAGTCCTGTATGTGGAAAAGAAATGGTCAAGCTTGATCTTGGTACAAGAAAGAAAAGACTTAGGAATTACTTTAAATTGTTAGTACTTGAGTGCTGCATGTAAATTCAGAAGAGGGAAATAACATATTGAATAATAAACCTATTAGTCTTATGGGAAGATTATGGGGGTCCAAGATCATCTCACTTCTAGTCTTCTGCTAGGTTCTTTAATTTCCCTCAAATTTTGCACCACATCCTTTATGTTACTGGGCTAAGACCAAGCTGATCTGCAAATTTCTCTTATGTGATTCCTACATCTTCTAAAACTTAGGTCCATCCTTTCCTCTAATCTGCAAAAATGAAACTGCGTACTGTCCTGTGTGAGCCCATGTGAGCCATTTACACCAGTATCTCTGAATTACTGTTGCAGGTGCTGATATTACAGATATCTTAATGCTGTATGTATTAGTCAATATCTTCAATCATCATATAATCACAGAATCACAGAATGGCCAGGGTTGGAAGGGACCTCAACAATCATGAATCTCCAACCCCCCTGCCACACGCAGGGCCACCAACCTCCCCATTTAATGCTAGACCAGGCTGCCCAGGGCCCCATCCAACCTGGCCTTGAACACTTCCAGGGACGGGGCATCCACAACCTCTCTGGGCAGCCTGTTCCAGCACCTCACCACTCTCTCTGTAAAGAATTTCCCCCTGACATCCAACCTAAATCTCCCCTCCCTCAACTTAAAACCATTTCCCCTCGTCCTGCAGTTATCTACCCTTTCAAAGAGTTGATTCCCCTCCCCTCTGTAGGCTCCCTTTAGGTACTGAAATGCTGCAATGAGGTAATAATCTATGTTACAATCACAGTTGCTTTTCTTTTGGGGCCATTTCCTCTCCTTCCACGCCACCCTCAGCTCCTCTATTGGCTGCTGAATAGAAAATATTGTCTCCTTTTGCAGAAGATGAGGTTTCCAAGGCCCTGATGGATTACAGCTCCTTCCAGACTCATTGGCTCCTTGTTGCTTCCCTGCCTGTTTCTGGGTGGAGCAAATCTGGTGCAGCTCTTCTTGCCACGTCATTGCAGGCAAAGAATGCACAGCTCTGCTTTTGTTTGTCCATTTACAGAGCTGCACGTGAGCACTCAATTCTCACCCCAGAGCATTCTGATGCCAGTGATTTAATAGGAATGCCATTTGTGATTGTGTAGTATCCAGTAGTATCTCTTTTGTACTGCTTTTGAGCTCTTCTATTTAAAAGTCACTGAGTCTGTTTCCTCCTCTGCTCCTACATGAATAGCCTTTATGAACATAATCTCATCCCAAATAAGATTTATTAAAAAGAAAAAAAAAAAAGAAAAAAAGGAAATTGAAAAAAAGAAAGAAAATGTTTATTTAACATAAATTTATTTACATTCCTCATAATGTGAGTAGATAAAACATTTCAGCTGTGTGATAAAAGAAAAAAGAAATGCAAATAGTTCACCTACCATGAAAATCAATCTTCTGTTTATTTAAATCCTCTCTTATCATGAACTATCTCATGAACTGGTAGCAAGTGTTACCAGTTTCCCTGGAAAAAACTGTAGTGAGAAGCACAGATCAGAGGGAGAGTTCATCACCTGCTCTGACAGGTGGCTCATCGGATCGTTATCTTACCCATCATTAACAGGTGCTTTTCAAATGCTCAATTACTTCTTTCACAGATTGTCTTGCTCAGGTTGTAACATCTCAGCAGAGCAAATGCTATCTGGACGTCAGCTTTATCTCATCTTCTTGTACATCAATTTTTTTCCTTTGAGTCAATTCTTCCTGCACTAAAAATATGAACTATGGGCAGATCCCTGGACTCAGCTTATCATTTGTCTGAGCTCTGAGTCTTCTAATAAGGTTTTGATTGCGTTTACAGGAGGCAGGTCAGAATTGGAAACCCTGAGCTGACTGCATCAAACTTTCTGATATTTGAAATCTGGAATCAGTCTGAGGTATGAAGTACCTCTACCATCAAGAAATAACACGTAAAGTACAATTACTCTTTGTCTCTCTAGCAGAATGTGACTTGTTCTTAGTAGTCCAAAAATGAAAGAAATAAAGAAAAAAGTCTATAAGCAGATACATAACCAAGGTAAGCTAATGGCAGGACAATTTGAGCTGTGTAGGATGTGTGTGACTGAGAGTACTCTTCTGCCACTGCCTTCTAAATAGAGTGTGAAGGCAGTGGATGGCTAAAATGAAGACACTTGACTTAATGGTGCTACCTTGTTCTAGCCTGCCACAAAATAACAAGGTAATTAGGTGAGGCTGTGTCTGAGTAATAAGTAGATTGTCATTGTGGGCTATAGGAAAGAAGGCTTGTCTCACTGCTTCTCGGAAAATAGAGGGAGTTCTTACGTGGGGCTGAGGTGTACAGTGCCATGTCCCCATGAAAGCTGGACAGGAGGAGAAGGGTCTGTACCAAGACTTCTCCGGAGATGAGCTGTTGGAATGATGGTGGTGCTGTGCTGGACTCAGCCTTATTATCACAAATGTGCAACCAGACCAGCCTTGCACATAGACTCATGGAGAAACGCACATCAAATATTCCTTAATGTCCATGAGGGATGTTGCAGTCCTGATCCCAGCTTGATGAGCTGTTTAAGTGTGACATCTACGAAGGCATTTCTTTTCTTTTGGCTACTATGAGGCATGCCATTCCCACAAATTGCTTCAGCAAATGTCTTTGACATGGGAAGGGTTTAAAGCTGGAAATAAAGCACTTTGGCCATCCTTCTCTCTGTTTTCCTAAAGGATCAGAGGGACCAGGGCTTTCTGTGGATCTTTTAATGCAGTTCTATTGCCTCTACCAAAGCTAGATTTGGCAGCTATTATTATGAAGAAAGCTGTACAGCTTGCACAGTATTTTAGATTTTCAAAGCAGCCTAGGGGATTTCAGACACATATCTTCCATTTGCTTTAATATATCCTCACTTTAATGAAAGATATGTGCCTGAATCCCCCCAGCTGCTTTGGAAGCCTTAGCTATAGAATCTGATTTAAAGCCCCCTAAGATCAGGTCTCTCCACCAACGTCAATGGGCTTTGGACAGTCCTGATGTGAAGGAGTTTTCATTATTGGATGTATCTGTAAAAGGCTGAATCTAAGCCAGTTCATATTGTCACATTCTCAATTTCAGGATGGCCTTGCTTGTCACTGCTAATGGTCACAGCCACAGAGCAGTAGAGCAGTACCATTTTCCAGGTGATGAACGATTAAACAGCTGCGGACACAGTGAAGTGTTTAATGCAATCATTGTTAGAGATGGATCAGGGCAGGGGCCAGTGTTGCCTGAGGGACATTCATTGTGATTACAAGGGTCACACAGGATGCCCAGAAACAAGGGAAAGATTTTGAGATGGTAGCATAAAATGAAAGTAAAGGCCAGAAACATGTTTCGCACTCTCTTTATATGATGCTGAGCTGTTTTTCTGTTTCTCTTTATCTTTTTTTTTTTTTTACTGAAACATCCAAGATAAGTTTCAACTGGAAATAGAGGGGTAGGAGATACTGGTGCACTCTGTGATGCGGATAAGCCTTTCTGGGACCTGTTTGCTTTCTCTTTCAAGCATTTAAGGTTAAGCTATGTATCAGGAAAGATTTTTCCCCTACATCAGAACAGCAGGGACTGTTTTCATTTGAAAGTAGGAAGGAGGCAAAATGAAGAAGTTTACAAGAAACACAGATTGTGTGTTCTCTGTAGTCCTCTCTCTTAGGTCCCTCAAAGATATCCTTTCTTTTTCTGGTGCCACAGGGCAGTGGCAATGCTGCCTGTCTCTTCTGTGGGCAGGAGCACGTATCTTTGATTTCCGTTAGCATCCAAACTTTTAGTATAAGCTCCAGAAGGTTCCTGCATCTCAGAGAAAGTCGATTTGGTTATGTTGAATTCCCTGCCAGCCCTTAAAGAAAGCCAAGATTAGTAGAGATAACAGCTGTGTATTGTCAGAAGCAGAGATAAAACCTCCAACATTATCTTTTAGATTTTCAGTTGTCTTTTTTCCCATGAGTTTTCCCATTCTGACCCATAAGCCACACTCATCTAATGGAAATAACTGCAAGTGAGACTGGGGCATCATTATCTATAGGTTGAGGCCATGGACTTGTGAATTTAAACAACTAAGGCCCAATAGTTTTGGATCTCTTCTCATCTTTGAAAACATGTTCTATCAGCAGGAAATTCCAGGAATCGTGTCATGTCGGTGTGCACAATACAGAACAAGAACACATATTAATTTGGAAAGATGATATTTTGAACAATTCTTATGTTTTCAGGTGCTCCAGAGGGTCCCAAATCAAGAACCTGTACCTCCTTGCACCTCCTTGACCTATAAGCATCCCTTCCAACTCAAACGATTCCATGATTCTATGATTTGATGTTACGTTCTTTAGCTTGATTTATTAAAAGGAATATGAATCATGGAATCAGCACAAAGTAAATAAATGAATCTATCTGAAACTGGTGTTGTTCCTTTTCTAAAACGAATGCAAAGTCCATTCAAACAAGCAGTTCATTTCTCAGCAATGTGGTATCACCTACGGTGCATCATTTGTGGTCACACCATAAAAGAAGTTTTCCACAAGGCTGAGAAACGATGTGCAGCTCAGGAGAAATATCCCATCTTGTGCTGCTTGATTCTGTGTGATTGTATTTCTAATGATTCACAGGCAGATATTTTGGATCTGTGTGTCTGTCTACGTACACATACGTATGCGCTTACATCTATACTTATAGACATCTCCCCCACACTCTTATTTCGGAATACGATTCCAGTGTGTGACTGCAGAAAAGCCCTCACATTTCATGTAAAGCAGTGGTAAGCTGTTAGAGAATGGTGTCATAGATTGTTATGACAGGTTAGTCAGAAAACTGACACGTTAGAGAGAAGTAACATATCCATCTGAAAATGCTGAAGAACTGACAAGAATGTAATTACACATACAGTTTAGAAGTATATATGCATATGAGAGCCCACTATAAAGCTGCTGTCTGCATTACAGTTTCTCCATATATCTGCACTATGGTTATGTATACCAGTCTCATGTATATTCTCTGGACTAGCTGTAACTTGATAAAAACTGTTTCTGTTCTGTTGGCTTTAACAGGGTTATCCAAATTCATAGCTGCTGATTATTTGTTGTGCTGAATGTACAAACTATCACCAAAGCCCATCTTGTTTCTGAGGGACTTACTTATCTTATCATTTGAACTATCTTAAAAATTTCAGGGGAGGTATCAGATTCCCTGATTTTTCTGAGCTGCCTTTATTGTAAGAAAGATATTTACATGTACATCTGCACAATGTAATTTGGACCATAGCTGTGATGCCATAGCATCAAAAATTTGACTCTATCTGAATATGCTGATTTAGATGGCTCAGAAAATTGCTCATAATCTATACATGTTTTGTCCGTAGACTGAAAAACCTGCTGTTAGTAATCAAAGGCAATTGCTAGCCATGTTTCATGCTGATAGCCAGTTTTTAGGTTTGGGGCTTTCTCCATTGGCCTACATATACATCTCTGAAATCAGTTTGCTTCATTTTTCACTTAGCTTCACAGAGTAGATTTGCAACTTTGGTGTTAGAAGATAGTGTCTTGCCTTTCTCACCATATTTGTCTCCTAGGAAAAAGACAATAATTTTTTTGTGGCTGCTTGGTCTAAGCTGACACACAGAAAGAAAGCAATAACATGGATATCAACTGCAGGGGAAAGAAAATACCCACTCATCAATGCTCCCTCATATTACTTTTGCTGGATTTAATTTCAGACTATCTGATTTTTATCCCAAGTCAAATATCTCATTTCAGCCGAAGTTTGGATGGTATTAACAGAAAGAATAGCCAGAATCTAACATTTATAGACACAGACTCATAGCCTTTCTTTCTCATCCTTGTTTTTGTTTTTGTTAATACCCTTCCCATTTTTTGGAGAAGCAGAGCCCTTTCTCAAACAGTGCTGCAGAGAACAACTGCTTGGGACCGAGTCACGTGTCAGCGTCTGTGCCAAGTTCCTGGTAGGACAAGGAGCACTTGAGCCACCCCAATGCTAATCAAACAATCTGGCGACATCCTGCCAATCCTGTCTTTGTCATCTGCTGCTCCCTCTGCACGCACATTCGATTAGCTCGGCATCAGTCTTCCTGCTGCACACCAAGTTTCTTTTTCCTTGCTACCAGCCAAAGGAGGCAGGGATGGACTGGTTTAAAAATCTTGGCTCATCTTAGCTGGCTTATGACAAATATATTCTCAAATTAGTCCTGCAAGTCAGTTTTTCCTAGCTAGAAATGATTTTTTTTACAATAGGCTGTGACATATTTTATTTTATATCTTTCCAGCCTGCTGGTCTGATTTTTTTGTCCCAGGCTCATTTTCCCAGCCACATTCTTAGGTTTAGATTCTGAAAAGTGGGGAGAGTTTCCCTTCAAAAACATAGAGCAGATAAGCAGATAAACCTATCTTATTGCTTTCAGACTACAGTCACCAGTGTAAACATATACCTAAGTACTGGTAATGCATGGTAATGCAAATGAGACCCAAGACTACTAACAGAAGTATATCAGTTTTCCTGAACACAGAGTGTTGTTGTGTCCTCCTCTGTGCATGATGTCTCCCAGAGGTTTGGCTGACTCCCCACCTCCTTGCTCTAGGGTTGTTGTTTCCTTGTTGAACCTCCTCCTTGCCAAAAAAAAAAAAAAAAAAAAAAAAAGAGCAGGAAGAGGGTTACAAAAACAGAAATCCCCTTGGACAATTCAAATCAAGGATGAAGAACTGCTGCTCATAAAACACGGCCAGAGTTGCTCCCAAATGCCAGGAAAGGTCAGTGAGAGTGAATGCCTGTGGAGAGTTTGTCCATAGGGGTGGATAATTTTCAGTGACTGAAGATTTCCCAAGAGTACACAGCAAAAGGAAAAGGGTTTTGAAAACAAGCAGCTCCTTTTCTCTTGGGCTAAGGCCACCCTGTAAAGTTTTGAGAGCACAAAGAGGGCTAAAAATAAATATAAAGCTCTTTATTACATTACATTAGAAGCAGGCCACACAGGTACTTAATCTCATGAGGCTGGACATCAGGCATCCAAATATCCATGTAGATGTGAACAACAGACATCAGATCAAACCTCTGCAGCTGTGTATTTACAATCTAAAAAATAATTAGTTTTCAAAACATAAGAATGGGCTGAATCTTAGAGGTTAAGCCCTCCTAGTAAATAAGTGGATTATGTATTCTTAGGGATTGTGGAGTTAGGCTGCTTTTCCCACTCCTGATGCTACCTCAGGTAATGTAATGTGAAGTGACTCAGCTCATATCAGCGTGTACCAATTATTTGCACCAGAGTGAATATGAGTGAAGTGTGTGTAACACCAGCCCTTTGAAATTCATATTAGCAGAGATTTTGCTATCGTTTACTAGGAATAGAGTTTCCTTCCTGATCAGCTCTGTGCTGCACTGGCTGTCATCATCATTACCACAATGAAGTGCTGATGGTGAAGAGCTGATGGTAACAGACAAGAGTGAAGTTCTTGAGAGTCAAACACTGATTTGTAACCAAAAATCCTATTTGTGGAGTGGTTTGTTTGCATCCCCCTTTGAGCACCTGCTTCTTCTTGGTTATCCACAAACTATGCACCCATTCTACCATGGGTTGTAGCTAACCCTACTGTGGTAAGCATGTCTCTGGTGCAGGCACTGATTCCACGCTACAATTCCTTGGGCAGCAGGTCAGTTAGTGACTTCCCACCTTAATTCCCTTGCTACAGTGGCTCTGTAATTGCTCTTTAAATTGGATCATTTCATACAGCTGTCATTACAGAGATGTGCAGCCCATGGAACTGTAACTGGCACATGGCACAGGGAGGGATGAAGAGCTTTTGAAGCAGGAAAGCTTTCAGGCAGGGAGCAGTCCCAGGGAAGTCACTGGTGTGCAATGGCCACAAAAAACGGAAAAAAAAAAAGATGTTTCACTTTAAGTACGTCTGCAAAATCAGAAACAGCTTCTGTAAGGCTGTTTAATGATATAATCCTTCACACTTGGGATATACTGAATCTCAGTTATGAGCCATTTTAGAGCCTTCAAAGACCTCTATACCTAAAATACTTTTTAGAGTTCAACATGAACCAGGATCATTCTCAGGCAAAATAGAAAAAAACCCCAATCATTGTGGCTAAACCACAATGTGCATCCAAGCTGGAAATCTGCTGAGCCACAGATATTGTGGAACATTTTTATCTGGAGACTTTACTGTGATCTAAACAAGCAGTTTTTAATTTGCATGAAAATAGTTAGGGTGTTGGCTTCATAATTAATTTCTGTGTAAGACATTGTGCTTATTATCTCTGCAGATACACTGTACAACCTCTTAACAGTATAGTTGATTTCCAAGCATTACATTAAAGTCCTTTCAGGTATTATAATATGGCAACATGTCCTTGACTCCCAGTGAATCTATGACTGTGTTCTCCTGGACTGGGACAACTTTTTGTATTTTTTCATTATTCTTGCAAGAAGAAATTGCAAATATCTTGTGTAAAGGATGAATGTTACACAAAGGAAGCTGGCAGCGGACTGGGCTTGGAATCAGTTCTTGAATTGGGAGTCAGTTTAGCTGGCTAACTCTTGTCTCAGGGCAAGTTATCTGCTTGTCTGAGGTCACCTGTGCAATCTCATAGCAAGACTGAACCTTGAATTAGACTTTGGCTCCTTTCTGTATTGAATTTCCTTGCAAATGATAAAGTGCATTGCCGTTATAAAGAAAATATGCTGCCTTGTTTTCTTTGCCTATAGTGTGCTATTTCCCTGGCAAATGACAATGCACTGAGTACATTAAGCAGCCTTATAAATTCATTTTTTGGTAGCTTAAATTTGTTTAATTTGGTACATTCAGCAACTCTCCATGTAGCATTGTACTAAAAGAAAGGGCATTAAAAGGCTTTCAAAGTTGCTGATACAACATTTATTATCTGAAAATATTGGCCATCATTGAAAAACAGATCTATTGGAGTTGAGCAAACTAATCTTATGACTATCAATGAAAGACACATTTTCTGAGGACCTATGATTTGTTATATAGACTGTTATGACTTGTTATATAGAAGTAAATTCACCTTTGAATTTCAAACTTGCAATGTGGGGTGAACTTGCGATGTAACAGGCCAACATTGCCCTACACAGGATGTTGTTTCTATGGAAGAGTAAAATAAAGAAAATGCAACATAATATTTTCCAAGACTGGGAAAGACTGCTTTCTCAACCATCATTTGCTTTGAGTTTGCTTATTTGTGGAGTCATGATAACCATAGCTCCCAAGGGATCTTTCTACGATGCATTTGTCCAGTTCCTTTCTGAAGCTATAAACTTCTACTGCCCACTAAACACATATCCTGCAGCAAGGAGGTCCAGAACTCTTTGTCATGTGAAGTATATACTTTTCTTTGTTTTAAACCTGCCTCTGTTATGAAACTATGTCTCTTAGTTGTTTTTTTTGCCAGAAGCAAGACATTTCCACACCACACAAGATTTAGCAGACTTCCATCATACAACACCTCCCTACCCTGATTCATCTCTGTTCCAGACCAGTCATCAAACCTACATTCTTCTTCTTCATGCATATGCTATTTTGTACCTCTATAAAAATGTTGAAATCCCATGAAATTACCCAGGTCAGGGTGAATTCAGTGATAACCAAGCAACCAATGACTTGCCCAGTACTCCAGAGTCCATAGGCTAAGGAACAATGAGAGCTTACCAGCTCCTCCTGTCACAGAACCCGGATGAGCCTTCGTGGTCATAACAAGCTACCCTTGTCTGCTAACATTTCACCTTTTACTGGCTGCCACTTTACATGCAAGTTTGCCTTTGAGTTTTTCACCTTCTTGAAATGATTATTCTCTTGAGTCCTCCCTTATAGCAGATCTAGCATCAGGGAGCAAACACTCCTCAGTCTCTGAGCCAAAGCCTTGGGCTGATAAGAAGATTCAACTCTGAATCTCTTCAGTATAAAACAAAAATGTGAAATTGAAGTGTAAAAGCACCAGCTTCTATGAGAGGCTATGCCTTGTAGCTGTGTGCTCAACACTTCAATACCAGCAACTGCAATGCAGCCTGCTGTGGAGCAGGGAGAGAGTCCTGCTCAGCGCCCCTCTGAACCAGAGCAGGTGGGATGAAAAGGCAATTTAGAAACAACGAGACAAACCCTCATCATGGGGAATGGTGAGATGCTGCAGTGCTTTTTATAGCAGCTGGAAAGAGAACTTTAAATCTTGCTGAGCCTGTGCGCGTCTCAGGGAGCGAACATTTAATCTGTGTGATATTTGACATTGCTTTATGTAAACATGTGAAGGATCAGTCAGATGCTTTTGAGGCTGGAACTTAAAATTCCAGAGAGTTTAGGCCAGGCATTTATCCCTGCTAGCTATTGTCTGTTAGTGCACAGGCAGCAGAAGTTCACTTTTTTACTCTCCCAGCAAGTACATCATCAACAGCAAGAAACTTTCTACTTTTTACACTTGCCTTGAAAAAATAGGAGCAGAGCAGGATGGGCTCCTGTCTGGATATTACAGAAAGCCACAATAAACTTTCAAATGCAGTTTTTATGGTTTGAGCATCACAAGAAAGCTCTCTTCTGTAAATCCCATCTCTGTATATGGATAATTCTGTCTCTGGTGTTCATTCTTACTTTACATATTTTTATAAGAGATGGTCTCTAGATGTACAAATTTCATCTGTGACTCAAAGCAAGTATTGTATAAACACTGTAGATCAAACAGCACTGATTTAATCGGAAAGCAGCTTAGGTCTTACTGAGCTGCGGAACTGAAAACCTGTCCAGAAGCACACAGATGGATCTAACTGTCTCAAGACAGCACCTAGATTGCAGCTATTGTGTGGATCATGAAATGAAGACAGTAAATGCATTGCATCCATCGTTCGGTTGGGAAGAGTTTTGGCTCAATGTCTTATGAAGAAGAAAAAAGCAGCAACAAATACCCTGCAGAGAAGGAACATTTTCCCAAAGAGATTTTGGTAGAAAAATGTCCCCTTTCAAGCTTACATCATATGAAGTAGTACTTTTACTTTAGGAAAATAAAGGATAAAGTGAAACATTTCCTACTTTCTTTAACTGTAGAACAGTTCTTTAACAAAGCTTAAAAATAGTCAGAAAATGAATGACAATTTACTTTCTTTTTGAAGGTGGTGTCTTCATTCCTAACACCAAAGGAGAGAGTGGTGCTTCAAATGTGGAAAGTAGCACTTGAAAGTGAAGATGCTACTCTCAGTTATTGTGTGATACAGGTTTTACAAAGACTTTAATGTGAAAATATAATGAAAAAATGACATTTTGAAAATGAGAATATCAAAATAGTAATGTTTGGAGTGAAAAAACAACATTCTTTTTGTAGGAACACCAGTTTCAACAAGTGATTACTACACCTCAAGCAGACATAATGCTAGTAACAGTATGTTGGATATTTGGAATACTTTGTCATATTTTAGATTTTTTTTTTTACTTGGTATATTTTGTCAGAAGAGAATCTAGTTCACTTTACATTATGAATGTGATCACTGTTGATCATTAAAGAAGTTCTGCCTGAAAAAAATTGCACTAAGTGTAAATTTAGATTCTCTATTTTTACACGAATCAGCATTATAGAAACATGAAGGCAAACCTGCTCAAAGATCCAGTCCAAAGCCCATTAAAAATCAATAAAATCTTTGCAATAAGCTTCTAGTTTAGGTTAACTCCCCACTGACTGTAAATTAAGTTCATCTGTCAGGCAGCAATAATACAGTGATGTAATTAACTGGCTTAGAATACAATCACTCCAACTTTCATTAAAAGTGATGAGTTTCTTTCAATTACCTTGCCAAGATGCATTTTGTTGCTGTTTGCTTGTTTGGTGCTGAAGGAAAAAAAGAAAACATAACTATTTGGTTAATTACCCTCTAGACTGGTGATTGTTGCTATAATGGAGTCTGACTTCCAGGGTCAGGTTTGCAAATGCAGTGACAAATAGGGACATCTGTGGAGGGGGGGAAATCACAGCCATTTTCATAACAGAGCCAGAAACATGCACATCTCACCCAGAAGTTAATGAGAACTCAGTGCAGCATTGATTCTGCCTCAGCAGCTGTATGGATAGTGAATGAGTATTGCAACAAACGACCACACGCGTTCCCAAACAGCGACAGTCAGGTAAGGTGAAAATGCAGACCTTGGAGCATCTTAGAGTCTGGGTAAACCATTTCTTGTGGCCTCTTTGTTCTGAAAAATCCCCTGAAAGACACACTGCTGCCTTGTACTTCAGGATTTCACTGGACTTAAGAAATTCAATAGTTCTCAAACTGTGCCTTCTCTGGGGGCAAGAGCTAGGATTGAGTGGCAATCACCTCCTCTGCTGTGGCACATCCTTTCTCAGCAGATTTCCAGGCCACCTTCAAGTGAATCTTCCATTCTTCCTTGTCTAAATCTCGTGTCTGAGCAGGATTACAGAGAGATGGAGAGACTTTCTCTTCTCTTAACTCTGCAATACTTCTCATCCCTGCATCTTCATGGAAGCTGCAGAGAGGAGCCGCACCAAACTGCAGTAGGGAAGAGAAGAGCATTAAATAAAAATGAGACTGAACTGAGCAGAGCTACAAGGAACTTGGCAGAACAGATTCCCATGGGTTCACATGAGCATCTTCAGCTGTGATCCACTGAACACCCGCCAACAGCACAGCAGCCACAGAGGCTGCTTCAGCCTGGGCTGCAGCAGGACACACCGACTGCAGTACGAATTTTCCCTGCATTTGCTCCCCACCACAGCTGTACACACATTAAGGTTTACATCCCTCTCTCCTTTCATTCCCCTTTCAATCTCTTTTTTGAAAGAGTTGGAAAGCTGACAAAACTTGAAAAGAAAATCCCATTTTCAGTTGCAGGCATAGCAATGGGGAAAGTAAGAATCTGTTTTCAGCTGGTCTGCTTTTGACCTAGCAAACTAACCACAGCTATTTCTTTGTTCTTTGGAAGTCTGAGGCAGAGGTTGTTTGAAAGCATGAGGGTCACAGAGCAGAGTCACAGCACAGTGTCAGCACTGTGATACCTGCAGTTGGAAAAAGCTCTGGATGCACCTTTAAGCACAGGCTTAGAGCTAAATAAATCATGGTCTGGTAATGGACAGACAAGAGGTAAGGGAAGGATTTTGTTTGAGTTGACCTGGAAGAATCTGGAGAAATGGAGCAAAGAAAAAAAAGGATAGGTATATTCATTTTTAATCTGGGTGAACTTATTCTGTTCTCACATTATTTAACAGCTGTTTTAATATTAAAATCTACTTTAATTTTAATGAGGTAAAAATGCCATTTAGAAGGCAAAGAAACAAAACAGAACTGTTGCAGTTTGAGAACACTGACATAAGAATTGGCTGTGTCCTTTCTGGTTGCCCCTTCTTACCCCTTACCCACCTGCAAAAAGTCCATGTGACACACCAAACAGCTTGCCAGTTTTTTCAGGAATCCATTTTTAGGTGAATTTTGTATTCATCTGAGAGGACTTGCTGAGATCCCTTGAGCCAGTATTTGATGCATGGTTTCTGATTTGTCTGCCTTACATAGGAAGGCCTTTATGTTGTAGATAAGTTCTCCAGTGCAAAAACAGCCCCTGTACCTTCCTTCAGAGGCACAAAGTAGTCTCCTTTCTTGGCAAAATACTCTCTGGCTGGCACCTGCAGACTGCTGAGCTGTCTAGCACAGCTCTTCCAACAGAAAAGGAACAGACTTGGAGCATCCATCCATTTTTGCAGGTGTGGAGAAGCAGAGAGGGTACCAATGTACACAGGAGAAAAGATGAGGCAGTATTTTTCTCTTAAAAAGTCAAAAAGCCTTTGCAGCTTTCACTTTTCAGCCTCAGCCTTCTGCTTGAAAGAATCCTCACTTGCGAATCCTATTCAATAGCAACTTGTTTTGATTATTTCTGTCCTTTGGTTTGTGCTTACTTTGAGTCCAATGCAGAAGAAGGCACCCATTTAGCAGTCCGGGTCTGCAGTGACACCTATTAAAAGTGGGATAATAAACATTTTGTCAGTTGGCAGAATTAAGCAGAAGCTGGGTTGAGTAGGCAATAACATTTTTCAGCCTGAGTAGATACCTGTAAGCAGGGCAAATGATACCATTTACCCTTTAAACTCCTATTTATGTCTCTCTGCTTTGGATTCCCTTATGATTTTCATTCTTCATTCTGTCCCATCTTTAACGTACATGATGATTGGCAAGGAAATGCCCTCTTAAATCTGGCTTTGCACCCAGCAAATATCCAAAGGGCTGAATGACACTCTAATTAAAATCTACTTGCTTCGAACTTCCTCTGTACTCATCACAGCTTTCCTCTGTGACCACAGTGTATCTCTTGGCGTTATCTCAGCTGTTACCTACTCTGTTCCTCCTGCTGTGGGTGGATTGGTTACAGCTCAGTAGGTTGGTGTGAAGTTTGCAGAGAGCAGCAGAATTTTGCATTCTGAGCTCCCTTAGCCTACAGGCTCAGTAAACACAGGGCTTTTCACCACTGAGCTCAGAGTCACAAGTGCAAACAGCGGCGGGCTGGCAGCCTGGGGAGAGGTAACCAGAGGACAAGAGGTGAAATATGCTGTGATTATTCTGTTCCAGAGCAAAGCCAATCCCATAGTAAAACTGTGAGCTGAAGGACTATGAAGCTATTTGCACAGGGAGGCTCCCTGTGAAGTACTGAGGGACGTGTTAGCGGGCATGGTGGTGGTGGGTTGGCAGTTAGACTAGATGATCTGAGTGGTCTTTTTGAACTTTCATGACTCTATGAATCTAAGTGTGCCTGCAAGACGGGGCAGGTTATGATCCTGGATGCAGGTTTGGTTATTAGAGGTACAGACAGGCACGCTGGAACAACTTAGAGATGGTGGTGGTGGTGATGAGACCCTGGAAAAGGTTGTCCAGTGAGGATGTGAATATGTGAATGCCCCCTCCCTGGGCTGGATGGGGCTCTGAGCAACCTGGTCTAGAGGGAGGTGTCCCTGCCTATAGCAGGGGGGGGTTGGAACTAAGTCATCTTAAAGGTCTCTTCCAACACAAACTAGTCTATGATTCTACAATAAATCAGTTTTGTGTGGATTCTCAGTATGAACTGAATGCAAGTAAGATCAGCATCCTTCCTCAGAGCCATCTGTGATCCAATCTGCACCTTTACTGCAATATCTCTGCAAAGCAGAAAACTCCCAATGAGCTTCTGCCCCTCAGAACATTGCATCGCCATGCCCTAAAACCTGAAGCCATGCCATGCCCTACTGTAGGGACAGAGGCATTGCTCTCCCCATTCCCCAGCATGTCCTTGTATCCTATTTCTCTCATACTTGCAAACAGAAGTGCTAGGGGCCAAGCTCACCTTCCTGCTGATTGGCTGGCGTGGGCTGGTGTAGATGAGCATGGATTGTCAGTGTGTGGTCACTCATCCAGTGGATAATGGAGGACACGAGGAGGCAGGAACAGCTCTCACTGCCAGCCCCAGATTAGTGTCAGACAGGACTGTATGGTCACAGCCTTCAAGTCATCAGCACTTGTCAGCTCTCATGGGCAGTGAAGGCTGCATTGCCCTCCTGGTGGTTGGAGGCCTTCTGAAAAAGAAACTCAGAAATGTAGTCCTTTGCTTGAAAACCTTCTTCTCCACCAACTGATTCACACTGTATTATAAAACATAGGATGTCATAAAAAGAATCCAACTGACATGAAGCCTTTAGCCCAAGCACTGAAATTAATTAACAAAGTAAACATTTCAAAAGTGGAAGGCATACTGTTTCCTTGTAAAGCATTTATCTGGAGGTTGTATTAATTCACCTTTCAGTTTCCCCCGTAGAGGATGAACTGAGGGATCTCTTCCCCTGGATAAGTTACAGATTGAAATTTAAAATTCTTGAAAAGAAAGGAAGCAAATTCCTGCCAACACACGCAGAATACATTGGCTTTCTCCTGTTGTTATTCATACATATAAATTACTCAATTTCCCAGGACTGCTAGATGAGCAGAAAATTGCACAGCTTAGGCATTGCTGAAAACCAATAACTGAGGTTAATGCCTAGTTTCCTTCTGGGAAAATCCACGCAAATTTTCACACCACATTTTGCTGTTGAATGGCCATTTGCATGGGGCAGTGGCTGTGCAGGGCTCACTCCAGGTGCCCTGTGTTTCTGTCAGTCCTTGCAGTGAGCCCAGCCCTGCAGAGCCCTCCCTTTCCAGAGCGGAAATTTCATTTTTCCGGTCAGCTTTATTTTCTGCACAATTATTTTCTACATTTGTCTCAGAGATTTTTATTTTTTTTTAATGATAACGGAAGAAATGTTTCAATCCCTTCCATGTTTCCCTTTTTAGCCCTGTCCTGCTGTGATTTACTGGACGCTGTTAAACAGAGATCTCTGGCTGGAAAACCCAAGGCTGGACGCTGAGCAGATGACAGTGGTGACTGAGATTTATCGGAAAGGAGACGTTCTTGTCGTGGTGCAGCTCATACTTTACGAGTGCTTGCCACCTTCTGGTTTGAGAAAGGATTACAATCGTTAAACTACTGGGAATTGAGAGGAAATCGACTGTAAAAACTCTGGTCCTGTTCTTTCCTAATCGCCCTAAAAGGATTGATGCATTTTGCAAAATGCCATAATGCCTGTCAGAGAATTTTGAAATGAAAGGACAGATGATGCTATCGACATCCTTGAAGAATGCCCTTTAACCACTGTGTAAAATATTCAGGGAAAATATTGAGAGCAGGAGAAATGGAAAATTAATCTTAAAAGTGAAATAGGTGCAAAGCTTTTTTGAAAGAAAATAATTTTGAAATTGTGAACTTTTTTTCACAATTTTGTGAAAAAAGCCACAATTTTGTGAAAATTTTGACCAACCTGAGACTCTTCCACTCACTTTTGTCAGCATTTGTCTGCCCAGCTTCAATGATGCCGCTTAAAATCATTACATCTGCCCTTTGTGCAAGAGGAAGATGCACAGTATCTGTAAAAAAAGCCACTTGGTTACTCAAATAATATGAATAGCACTAAAAAAAGTCAGAATTACCTTATTCAGTCATTTTCAATTTAGCTAGATGAGTGTTTTCACAACATATATGTACTTCATGAAAGCTAGAAAATGCTTTTTCTAATGGATATCACATTTGTCTGGCTTCATGTAATTCAAACTTCATTTCAGATGTCACAGTTTAGTACTTAAAAACCATTTATTTTTAATTTACAGCAATCTTAATAGAAGGCACCAGAGTATCTGAACACATTCCAGCAGTGTATGAAGCAATATGACTAACATATGCCATTTGTTTGTTCAATTTGTTCCTTCCCAGCATGGGATGAATGGGCAGTGAAGCACTTCTTTCTGCGTGTTTTTACAATATGCACAAAGAATTATGTTTGTATTGGAAAAGGCAGGTCAGAACCGATGTCCCTCACACACAGAGAGAAAAGCGGAGAGGTTTTGATGCTCCTCAGTTCTTGTCAGGTCACATAAGGATTTTGTCTGGCACTTCAAAAAATGGTTGGTTGATTTCCTGGATATAACTTGACCTTGCTGATCTTCTCACAATAGGGTACAAGCATGGCAGAGTCCCTGCTTACCTTTGCTAATCAGAGCCAATTTGCTGTGTCCCCCACTGGGTCTGTATGATGGCTGTGGCTGCAGTAAGATAAGCAGCAGCCATTTGCCCATTTTCATTCCCTAAGAAGGTTGGGAAAGAGAAGCTGAAAATTAGAGGAGAGCTGCCAGGTATGGATCAATGGGGTGATGTGCTGTAGAATGCCTTGCTGAGAACACATCTTTTTGGATACTAGCACCTACAGATAACATAGGAAAAGACAGGGAAGAAATTAAAGAAAATGAAACCATGATTTTTGTCAGGGCCCAGAATTGCTTCTATGCAACAGAGAAGAGCTGGAGGAAAAAGCTCTGCTAATTCTTTCTGTCCAGACAAGAAGGCGAGTTAGGGTCAGAGCTAGCAGGAACAAAGATAAAAATAAAAGAACAAGAAGCCTCTGAGACACCAAGAAATATTTTTACACTTTCTACACTTTGCAACCTAAGTTCACTCCCTGCCCATCTTTCCCCAGGTCAGTGCTTGCTGCTACAGCCATTTCTGAGGGTGAAGAGCCACGCTCAGCTGAGGAAGCAGCCATCAGAGATGACCATCCTCAGGTTTGCCCTGACCCCTCAAGAGCAGATCCATGCCCACTTTGAGGCTGTGAGGTTTTGAGTGTCAGACACAGCCTGGCAGCTTGCTCTGACTTTGCTGCGTTCATTGTTGTCTCTTAAGCAACATTCATCTGCATATCTCACAGCATTTTTTTCTGTTTTTTTTTTTCTTTTTTCTTTTTTCTTGTCATCCTTAGGATCAGTGTACTGTTTTCTTAGATTTGTTCTTGTGAATAACTTCTGCTTAGTAGATCGCTTTATAACCACTTTGAGAACACTGTGCAATCAAAATTTCATTGCTGTGACTGTTCACTTAAATGATGCAATATGTATCTGCTCATTATGTGGTTGAATGGTATCCAGATTTCCCATTGCATGCATTTGAGGACAATATATTTAAAATTCCCACTTGGCAAATGTTTTTCAATAGTGTCTTAAATAAACTAGTTTCCATGGATGTTCTTGCCAATACATTTATTAGTTCTGATCTTTGGGTTTTATCCAAATTAACCAGTCATTTGTCAGTTGAAATGTACAGATGCAATGAAGAAAGAAATTTTAGATTCCAGTTCTTTCCACGTTTGTGGTGGTCTGGTGCTTTTCATTTTGAACATGGGACATTTTCAGAAGGCTGTAGTACTGTAGTATCTATTGCCTTTCTAGCACATGTGAAGCTCCATGAGAGTAGGTAACAGCATGGTGAAATACCATTCCCATCGCAGGAAAAAACGAAGCTGAATTTATCTTGCCATGGCATTCACAGCTGAAATGAATAGAGACCCACAGGACTGTGTGCCATTGGATGGTGCCAAATACAGCCTTACCTGAGCTGCCTGCTATCTGAAGGCTGCTGCTGCTTGCTGTAGCTCATCACCAGGCAAACAGATGATTTAGCGTGTGCGAGTAGCCGTAAAACAAAAGCTTCCAGATGAAATAATGCGCTCTCTCTCTCAACAGAAGCAATTACAATGTAGCTGTCTGTACTGCATTTAACTCTCCTACTAAAAGGCTGAGCTACTCTCAAGCGCGCAGTGATGGAGCTGAGTTTCTCTGGCTAAGAATAGCTTTTGCACTTGCTGAACACATCCTAAAGCCTTGGGAACCTTACAGGAAGCCAGAGAAAGTCTACACAGCCTCACAGTGTGTTTTGGATGTGAATACATAACTTGCATATATAATATATACGCATTCCTTCCTTTATACACACATATGCACATATGGAGAGGAAGCAATGTCTTATTTTGCTATATTTCTAAAATAAATCACTACTTTCATGTAATATTTGAAAGATTATGCTTGTAGTTCTTCTAGTACGGACTTAGAATGAATTTTCATGAGAAATATCTTATTTTCTCCACAAAACATATTCAGAGTAGATAGAGCTTTCAGGAGTGAGTAAAAAACATTCAGTTTTCCCTCACTTTAATCCAAACATTTTTTGGTGTTTCAAAAGTTTGACAGTAACCCCCCTCCCCCCCAAAAAAAGAGCATTTCTCTGCCAGCTCTACTGGTTGCCTCAAAGCATTCAAGTGCTTTGTGAAACTTAAAGATCAAATTCTTCATGAAATGACATCCAGAAATCAATGCCATACACATTGCACGCCATGAAGCATCGTGCTCTGGCGTATTGCCCTCCTCTCCTTGACCCAAAGAGCTTTGGAATGCACAGAGGCTGAGAGATCAGCCTGTGAAACACAAGCGAATCGATGCTGGAAGATCTGACTGAAAAGAGCTGTATGCAGTCCATATTTATGGCCAGAAGGGTGTACTAGCCAAGTCTTCCCAATCAGAGGTATGCCAGAGGTCTTAGCATTGCTCAGTAAGTCAGTATCAGCCTCATAATTTGATTTGGAGACCTCAAGATGTAAGGAGGTCACCATGTCTCTAAGCAGTTCATTATATGATTAATTAACTTCAAAGCTTAACCAAATATCACCCTTTATTTCTCACTTGACTATGTCTGACTTGGTATACTTCTCCAGATTAGAGACTTTCCCAGTGTACTTCTGTACTTTAACTGTAAAAATACTTTTTTGAGGTTGCCTCCTATAGATAGGACTTCCTTATTGTTTCTGGGACTTGATGTTATGACTCTGTAAAATGTTTTGCTGTGTGATCTGAATCTGCAGGTAAGATAAGTTCAGTACACTGTTGAACAGCACAAATCTGTTTTCTGTACAAAACACAGGATTAAATTCATCATACTAGAAATGCTGATCTTACAAACTGTAATAGCATTTCCTGTTTTCTGACCTCTATTCTGTTTACAGAAGCCAAGAATCACAGAAAAGTATAAGTGGGTTTCAAGTAGTTCTTATCACATTAATTTCGGATGTAACCTATGTAATTCCAAAGGCATTTGTAAAATTCATCCTTAAAGAAGCTTCCCATAATCAGATTACTCTATTGAGCAGTTATACTAATTTGTTTCCTGATTTCTAAACCCTTTTTCAGAATCATTGTTTTCCATACAACACCATTTTGATGCTGGAAGTCTTGAAGCCATTTGTATAGGCCAAATAACCAAATGATTCATCCACAGTCAGAAATGACTTCATACTTCCCTGCTGCCCCTTGATGAAATATGTATGACAACGTAGCCCCAAAGTAAAATCACTTCCAGAATACCTACTTAAGAGTTACACCTTTGCTAATGATTTTCTAGATATCGTTTAGGATTCGCTAGTTAATTCTTTGTCCATATATTGTATTTATGATTGTTTTAGATGTTTAATGAAACTTTGAGGCAATTCGATTCGAAACACCTCAAAGAACTGTAACATAATAGATTAAGAGAAAGTATAGCTTGGGGAAATAAAAGCATAATCAGTTCTGTCCCATAACCCAAGGCAGGGCTGGTTGTATCAATATCTCATTCTAAGAACATTACAGTTTCAGAGATACTTTCATCATCCAATCTTGCGACCTTGTCAAAGAAAAAAATAAATTTTATATGACAAGGGCTTTTTCTTTCCACAGAACAATCTTGATTGACATTAATTACAGCCTTTTTTTTTTTTTGTATTTCCTAACTCATTACATTTAAAAACATCTCAAGAATCTTCATTTTGCAGTACAAGGAATTTAATCTACCCCCAGTTAGATATCATCAGGCTTTTCATCTCAAACCAAAATTATAGCTTGATTCAAAGATCATTAAAAAGAGTAGGAGTACTTGCAATTATTTAATAAGCCAGGTCTTTTCTACTCTTTAAAAAGGTTAAAATATTTGTCAGCTTCTTAATCTAAAGAGAAGTTTCAAATTGGTAGATTTCATTTGATAGAAACAAAACACAACTTGGGAAAGCGGGGAGCAGTTGTCTTTCATATTCATATGCCAACGTGTTCTTGGAGGATTAGGATCCTTCTTATAGCAACAGCCCACAGAACACCCCTGGCTGCTGGAGAGTGAGACATGAACAGAAAGTAAAGTTTGTTGGTAAGGAGACCAAAGCCTCAGACAGACAGAGAGCACATAAGAGACTACAGTACGCCTAAGATCTTGTTTTTATTATGCAAGTGTAGTGTCTTAGAGATACTCGGGTAGCCTAAAGACACTGAATTGTTTCTGAACATTTCACATACTAGCCCCAAAACAACTTTCTGAAAGTATTTATGTGTTAGAGGCCAAATGTTTCCCTTTCCCCTCTCACAATATATACTTTTATGTTTTAGTCCTCACTATTCATTACACATGTACCATAAACTAGAAAACATCTAATACATTTTTGTTTGCTCTCATAATTCAGATTGTATTTTAATGGGCAGTTTAATATGAAATTATTTTTCAAGTCCCCAAAGTGACAAACATACATTATTGTCAATTTTCAGCTTTCATATATGGACTTCAAGACAGATAGGTGACGTGATATATTAAAAACAAAAACAAAAAACAAAAACAAACAAACAAAAAAAACCCCAGCATCTAAATTAAGTTTCTTACAAGGGAAAAGCACTAATTTCTGAGAAGGCAATTCCAGAAGTGACCATGCATCAACACAGCCAGCTCAAAGCATTTGCTGCTCCAGGGTCACAACTCGCTACTGAAGACAGTGATCCAAATGCTGATGAGGACGAAGCTAGTGTGCAGAGGAAAATGAACAGATGTGAAAGAATGGTTCTGCCTGTCCATAGGAAGTACCTATCTAGATTGATATTTCTGTCATCCAAAGGACAATTATCAGTAGTTGCAATCAACCATCACAACCAAATCTACCCAAGTCAGATGCAGATAGGTCTAGTTGATCCTCACACTGAAAGTCACAAAGTAGGTGATAGGACCATAGTCACATAGTAGGTGGTAGGTTACAATTCTGTCTGCACCTGCAGAGTCCTGCTACATAGGATGTGGTGTAAACATAAAAAGGGAGATAATATTTGCAAAACAAATAAACAAAAAACACACACACACACAAGATAGGACTGATGGGTAGTTCTCTCAGAAAGACAAAAAATATTCTTGTTTTAGGAGTAAAATCATATCATAGAATCATAAAATAGCTTGGGTTGAAAAGGACCACAATGGTCATCTAGTTTCAACCCCCCTGCTATGTGCAGGGTCACCAACCACCAGACCAGGCTGCCCAGAGCCACATCCAGCCTGGCTTTGAATGCCTCCAGGGATGGGGCATCCACAGCCTCCTTGGACAACCTGTTCCAGTGAATGAATTGGAATGAATTAAACTCTATATTGCGTATCTTTCAATTCAATTTCCAATTGAATCCAAGCTAATTAAAATTGTTTAAAATTTACTTAGATGAATGTCAAATGAAAATTTTAAACTGTTATTGAAGTGCTCGAGCTCTGAAATTTCTGTTGAACAAAAGAATCACACTTTCTTAATGGATATGACCACATACACTGTCTATTAAAATAAACCAACACATTGCAATGCCTTTCACATTCAAAACAAGCTGTTTAGTACTATAAACTTAATAATGAATACAAGTCTATATTGCATGTCTTTCAAACAAGAAGAAAAGTACGTGAATTACAGAAAGTTAGGTCGATCAAAACCATGTAGTGGATTTGTTGTTCAGAAGTACCATGGAATTATATGTAAATATCAGAGAAATAAGACTTTCATTCAATCATTCCTAAAATAACAAAAACTGAGTTGGAATCAAAGACAGAGAAAGCCTTGAATTATGAGGCTCCCACTGGCTGTATTGATCTTCACTGAAGGTCTCATCTCTTTTATCTCTTCAACCATAAGATCAGGATAATCTCAGTGTCTACATCTTTGGTGACATGAGAAGTTTTCTGATAGGAGCATTCTAACTAACACATAGAAAGGGCAAACAAAGGTTTTTCTTATCCCTGAGGAGGCCTGTGTGACTGAACAAAGACAAATCAATATATAACATAAATATCCTAACTTGTTAAATCATTCCTGAATATCGTTATAATAATTCTAATATATATGTATTTACATTTATTTATATTATATATATTATAATAATTCTAATACATATATATTTCCTAAATTTCATTACTTGTTTGCTATTCCTAACTTTGTGCTGCCTTATGAGTACATATAGATTTCTTTCTGAACTTATGGTTGACTTATAAAAAACACGTTTAAAATTTCAACCTTACCCAATTATTAAATTAGTTTAATACTGTAGTTTCTGGGAGTTTGCTGTATTCCTTTCCATAATTCACTATTTACACCTCATTCCAACCCTCACTGACTCCAGATAAAATCCAAGATATACGTGTTGATTTCCTCTGAGCATTTCTGACCATCTATGTGTCTCATTCAGTTACAGCTCACACCTTAGAAATACCTCTCTTGGCCAACTGTAGCTGTGCTTATGCTATTCTGTTTCTGATAGTCCTGACAGTGATTGGTGAGACCACAGCAGAACTGGACAGAAAATTGTAGTCCCAAAACCAGCCAAGTGGCAACCTGATTGCTATGTTCCTTCTGAAATTCACAGAATATCCATGAAAGTATAGAAAGGGGCTGACCTTATTATACTCAATTGAATGTATTGTTTATTTTAATGCTATAAAAACCCATGTAAGAATACATTCCATGTCTTTCCATAACTCAGTGAGTAAGCCTTGGCACTGCTGACAAAACCATGGAGGGCTATTAAATGCAGAAATACACCTCCGGTACAGGATGTCTCTCATTGACAATTTCCCAGAGGACATGAGAGTATTTTGAGACAATTTCATTGTACAGTCATCTTGTTTTATATTCTCCATCTGCTATTGGCCCCTGCTGTAACCAAGAGACTGAAGTAGGTGAATGTATCACTAACATCATATCTGCTGTTCTTACATAATGAAGCTGAAAGGAGTTATTACTGAGCACCTCAGTGAGTAAAAACTTCTGTCATTGTTTTCACAGTGGCATAATTTCATCACCTAAGTAGAAGTTCTCCCCTCTAAACACATCAGGGTATCAGGTGTTGGTACTCAGCTTTATGCTGTTATACCTAGGCTGCTTCCAGTACTTAAATCACTCATACAAAGATAGCTTGGATATCTTCATAATAAAATGAAGATTTTCTACATAAACCAGTGTTGTTACATGGAGATTTCCCTAAACTGATCAGTTGTGGCAAATATAATCCCAGATTTGCCAATGTTGTTGGATTTGTAGGAAGCACTCCTTGTGCAAAATGATCTCCTTTTGTTTAGCGATAGTACTGGTGCATTTTTTCTCTGTAGTTAGAGTTCACCTACCTTAAGAACCAAAAAAGCAAGAAGAACATGCAGCTTTGGGAATGGAAGAGAGAATTAAAGGGCTTCCAGTTTCTCATAGGACCTGTCCAGACAGAATTGAAAGGAAAGAGTTTTCCAAGAGATATGGGACAACAGAGGATATTCCTGGGGTGGAAGGACAGCTGATAAGGAATTTGTTTGTGGACAAGATGTTTAAAATCTGTTTAATAACAGATATCTTTGGAGTGTAATTTTTGAAATAAATTGTATTTATTTTATTGATGTGGGAGAGATTATTCTAGAGGAATAGTGGATGTTGAATAGCAGGATCATGAATGTATTTTGATGACTGCACTTGGAAAGAGACCTCCTCCTCTAATTTATATAGAGTTGATACTTCCTGATCAAATTTTAAACTTGCAAAGTCCAATATTATCTAAAATGATTGGGATGATGTAGAGCTGTTTCTGTTGCAATGCTCATGGCAATAATGGTGATTAAAAATTCAGACATTTATAAATCCTTAAGCAGCCAAGTAATCTTACTGAAAGAACACCCAAATATCAGGCTGTACTGCTCATGTTTTGCATTTGTTCCATTTGCCCATTGTTCCATGTTGTCACACAACACATAAAACTCTCCAGGGAGTTTTTCACCATCCATAAAACAAGCCTTAGATTTTGGAAGATATTACTGTTTAAAGAGGTGCTTGATATGCATTTCCATTTCCATTTCCATTTCCAAAGGTAAATAAACTGCCAGTACTCCTGGAATATGGTTTTCAATATGATTCCTCTTTGGACTGTGAGAGTAAAATTGGGAAAGCAAACTTATTCTTACCAAAACAACTCACTGCCTCTTCCTTCAGTGTATGAAACACTCAAACACAGATGAAGAAAAAAGTAAAGGTCTATTGTTTTAAACAATTGTACAAGACCTAATCCTCCCATATAGCTTTCTTTTTTCTTTTTTCTTTTTTTTATCCCCCACCATGGGATCTAATGTTTATGTCTTTCCAAAGCAGACATGCATCTGTTACTTGAGTAGAATCCTTAAATTTATGGAAATTTATTATTGACCTCAGATGGAAGATGGCTGGGCCCAAATTTATCATGACAGACACAACATCACCTGCAGTTCTATCTAAAAAAAAATCCTAGAAATGCACATAACAGCACTAAGGTTCGGGAACAGAAGCAATGACTGCTTTCTGAGGTAGATACTTGGCTGATATAAATGTTGGCAGGAAGACCTCATGGATAGTCTTGAAAACTGATGATGTGAGAAGACATTTCTTGTGACAGTTTGGACATCGCCTTTGTACCAAAACTGTATTTGCTACTGGATATAGTGAGAAGAATCCAAAACATTTACATAAAGACCTCAGGTGCTGAAGTGTTTGGTTACCCAACAGTAAATATTTAGTATTGCTCAGCTTACTTTGGTCAGTTCAGAACATCATTTCTGTTCCCATGTCTGCCACAAACTATTGCTCTGTCTCTATCATGACTCCCACACAGCCCAGATTTTTTGTTTCAATGTCCCTGAGGTGGCCATATTGTCATATCCCTTCTTCCATCACCAATCCCTGGTCATGACCTGTTTTCAGTGACCTGAGTTAGATTTAGACCTTAGGAGACCTTAGACCTTAGTCTCCTTTTCTGCAGTCATCATTAATTCCTGTTTACGATCCAGGCTTGACTGTATATTAATGTTAAATAACTTGATTGTTATTCATCTATTGGGAACTCCAGTTGTGCTTGTTTATTGCCCAGCTTGCCAAATCCAGTGTTGCTTTTCAATTTCAACTTCATAAAAGACTGTATTATTTGCACAGCATAAAGCAATAAGCGAGCAATCATAATGTCCACAGCAGTGTACTGATTGGTCTATATTTTATCTTACGTGTTTGCATGACAGTAATTTGCAAAGAAAAAACAACAACAAAAAACAAACGAGCATTTATCAGTCTTCTGTTCACAGCTTCACATACCCCTTTCTGAGATCTCTGGGTATGAAATAGACTACGTGAGAGCTAACAGCCTTCCTTAGTGTGTAAGTTGCCCATGATTCTCCACTTTCTATGCACCTTTTTGCCCTTTGCCCATGAATATTCCATGGAATTAATTCCTCTCCTACAATCCTAAATCTGAATTAGGTCAGAAACCTACAAACACGTGGTCTAGCTTTAAGCTGTTTTGCTTCATGTTGAAATGGAGATGAGCATGGATTGAGAAAAATTTCTTACTTCTCTTGGAGAAAAACACAGATACTTCTGTTCAATTTTTTTTTTTTTTTTTCCTAGCAGAATTGCCATACATTTCACACAGTTAATCTTGAAGCAATGCTGCAAAGTGATTGCAAGAACTGGAATGACTTTTCAGGGACCTTTCATATTAATTGCACACTGTACACAGAGAAAATAACCAGGCTCTGATCCAGTCCACCTTATACTCCACCGAGGACACAAGGTTGGCTCATGTGCCAATGTGCTTTGGGTAGAATAGTCTACAGAGCCTGAACTCACTGACTTTGTGACTAAAATTCTAACTACTTCTGACTAGAGCTAAAATCACTAGGCTCATTGCTCACAGACAGTAAGAGCCTTCTCAAACTACCCTGCACTTCAACCAGTGGGAAGCAAGAATTAAAACAGCTGGAAGAACATCACAGCAGGTGCAACCTGGGGTAGAAAGTCTTCGATCAGATTTTCCTGAGGTATAAATATCATCTGTCCTTTTCACCCTGTAGTCATCACTGAAAATCAGAGATTCTCTTTGACAGGCGCCACTTGTTTTTTGGTTTCTTTTTAATTAATTAATTCACTCAAGTCCGCATCTCATGCAAGCCTGTATGTTTCTCTTTAAATCAAGATGAAACAATTCTTTTCATTTCAGAGAGAGAAAGAGAGAGCAGGGACAATGAGATCCTGTGTTAAGGATGTTACATCAACTGAAAATTAAAATTGTCACAAAAAACTTAGGAGACACTAACTGCTAAACAAAGGTGGGATAAACTCTAAGGGAATGGGTGAAAACACAGTTGTATACAGATATATATATCTATCTATCACAGTTGTTGATAGAAAGTCCTGGGTGAAAATGTTCACCTTTAAAAGTAGTGTCAACAGACATAGAATGGCTTGGATTGGAAAAGTCTGTAGAGATCATCTAGTTCCAACCCACTGCCACAGACAAGGTTAACCAAGGTGAAATGGATGATTCAACGCTGGGGTGAGATTTGTACCTAAAATTTGGATTTTTTTTTTCTGCCAGAATTTTTCATCCAGGTTTTCTCTGTGTAGTAGGTTAATCCCCCCATGGCCATGCTCAGTTCCCTTCTACAATGGGGTCCTTTCACACTTCACCGTGTTGCACCTTCCTGTAATAACTTCAGTTGACACCTCTAAAAGGGATTGGTAGGAACTGTTGTTCTCTCTAGGTTCAGTCTGAACATCATAGTGCTGGCAAGGCAGCATGAGAGGTCTGCATTGTGTTTACTTGAAAAAGATTTCTTCAGCACTAGGGACTTGAATTCTCAGATGACACAATCACATTTTCTGAGCCGGGAGATGGAAGAATTAAGTTGCTCTCCAGCAACCATTCCCTGGAGTGGGAAGTGATTTCTGAAAGCAAACTCCCATGGAAGTAACCAAAGTCCTTTGTAGTCACAGTCTTTGCATGGTATTACAACCAAGAATTCGTGTTAAAATAACATTACACTGAGCTAATGACTTTGCTTTGCTCATCTCTGAGGTGACTAATGAAACATTATGAATGCAAAGCAAATGGTGTGTTCACACTAGTTCAGGATCACACAGCATCTGAATATGCTGCATGAATTATTCACACTGTTTTTCTTCACCAGTGCCATCCATACCCCATCACAACAAAGCTCCTTTTCTGGCCTTAGCAGACTTCTCTAAAACTGCTCCTGTTAAGCTGAGGAAAGTTTTGCTTCTAATGTGTCAAAAACATGTGAGTCAGGTCACCAAGTAAATGAGAAGTGATAGAATATTAATATGCTCAAGAAAGAAGGGAGGGAAAGGAAAAGTTGACAAGGGGCGAAAGTCTCCTTTCTCCTTTTTTATTTTTTAGCAAAGTATCCCAAGTGTTCTGCAATTTTCTGTACTGTTGTCCTACCCAGAACTCCTTCTTCCCTTTTAACTTATAAATGAGCACCTTCTTGTCCTCTCAAAAACTCCACATAGACTATGGTACTCTATGGACATTCAGCACAGCACAGAGCACGCAGCATAGGAACACATCATCTCTGTCTATAGGTACGATGGGCAGAAAATCAGAGCCCAGATAACTGGAGAGCCTGTACTGAACTTGGAGCAGACACTACCTGCCTGACACAAATCAAATTTCTTCATAAACAAGGTGTACTTTGTTCTGGTGTTAGTGCTCATATAAATCCAGCACTGAATTGATTTGAACATGATGAAATTTGCGGGTCCCTTCCAACTCAGGCTATTCTATGGTTCTACCCCAGCAAACCTTTTGTCCAATCTCAGCTCCCTAAATTAATGTGATAATTATTATTTGACCTCCCTGAAACTTATTTCTACTTTTTTTTTTATCCAGAAAATAAGAGGTATTCAATTTTGAGTTCAAAACCAACATGATCTGTTTCTCAGCGTTGACCTGCTGTTTGTCTGTCACCAGGAGGCAAATATTTGCTGTGATTTGGTAGGTACATAGAAAGAGGATTGATAGAGAGCCAATCAGCATGCCAAATACTTTGCTATTTGCTTTCATGAAAGGCTGGTGAACCTGCTTTATTTACTTTTGTGTGTTGTTTTTTTTTGGTTTATTCTCCTTTGTTTGCCTCACCTACGGGAGAGCCGATCAATTTGTCAGCATCTCATTATAATTACCATTACTCTAATGAAAAAAAGTGTCTCTTAATTGCTTATTTTTAAAACTTCCAGGATTTGGAGCATTAAACACATATCAAGTCTGACAAGCCAGCATATACAGGATATCACAGAAAAGATACAAGTATAGGAAAAGCTACATATAAGATGCAAGTCAACACATTCATTGCCTGTGAATTAACTGAGCACTTAAGGGAAGAAATAAGAACTGCACATGCTGAGAGGTGGAGTGATAGGGATCTTACCCTCCTACCCCCAGTAAGTTAGCTGATCCAAATGGCTTTGCACTAAGAGAGGGTTTAAATCCTAAACCTGTCCTTCTTAACTCCTGGAGCTCGAAGACCTTATAATGGTGGCTATAGAAATGGGAAGTAAATCTTGAGTGACAAAAAAAAAAATGGCAAAGCTTTTGCTCTAGTCCTACTGGGGGAAGTAACTGAGCATATATCACCCTCACTTTTCTGAGAACTCCAATGATGTTTTGCTCCCATATAACTTCACACTTGGCCAGCATAGGAACTAGCACACAATTTACAGTATCTCATGCGGGTCTTATTGGGTCAGTTATTCCATAACATATCCTTCCGATATCTTTCCTTCTCCTGAAGTCCCCAGCTCAGTCAATATCCCACAATACCTTAATTTAAAGACTGAGATCTCTGTGGGAAAAAATCCCACCCAAGTTGGGTAAAGGGAACCCAGAACCGTAACAGTCTGCTTAGTCAAGAACCATGTGATAGTGATTCCTAATTAAGTCCACAGAATTTCCTTCTCTGAAACCTTTGGAATATTTTTTTGTTATCTATACATGGAAAATAGTTCCATAAATTTGTGTGTCAGCTTCCCATTAGCACAGTGACAACCAAACTCTGCCTAACAGTGTGTCAAGAAATACTTTTAACTTTCTGGATCTGTTTGTCCCAGCTCTCTCCTAGCTTTCCATCAAAGCAACTCACAGGTGTTCACCAGCTCCAGCATTATCCTGATTTCCTCAGATAATGCTGCCTGTAACTTCTTTCAGAGAGTCTTAAAATATGTCTTATGTCCCTTCATAGCATACAGACCCTCCCCTGCACGAGTAGAGACAAGCAGTGCTGGTTATAAGATGAAACCTGTTCCAATGAAAGTCTCAGCCACTGTGGTCATACTGTTAAAATTCATATTTTGATGACAAAGAGTCTGGGTTTTGTTACAACCTTCAAAGCAGGTTTCAAAGCTAGGTCCAAGTCACAAAGGGCAGGACAGCCAGCACCTCTGCCTGTAGCTTTCTGCTGCATCTCTTGTTTTGGGGACGTTTCTGTGAAGTTCAAAATACAAAGACTGAGCAGATGGACTTGGAAAAAGGGAAAATAATCTGCCCTGCTGATCCTTCTTTCCCCTAGACTACGCAGTTACTGCATTATTCCTTATTACTGTACCAAGCTTCAGAGTAGAGCTAGAGAGCCCAGTAAGCAGCAGCATGCAATTATCTACTCCAGGTGTTTCCATTCCTGCCCTTTGTCAGCTATTATTCTTCCTCACCATAAGCAGCAGAAAGAAAGTGACATCTTTATTAGCCCACATTAAACTATGTTTGATTGATAGCTACACAGTAGTGAAAGAGCCCTTTGCAACCATTCTATTTTGATGAAGGACACGATTTTAATTGTCATAGTTGGTCTTTTTTCAAACATTCGTACATTGCTGTGGAACCCAGCAGTTACTGCAGGATTAATGAACAGCAAGTTTTGTTTACACAAAATTGATGCTAGGTTAAATGGCTACATACAAAAAGAGAATCTTGGCTAATAACTGGCTAAGAACTGAAAGGAAGGGAGTCAAAATTGCAAGCATCCAGGGAATGTCTTAGAAGAAAAGCTACTTTTAGGTAGGAAATGTTTTACTGCTTTGAATGTCATGATCATAATAGATGGTATTCCCATGTTTTTATGAGGACATAATAGTGATGGTATGTTTATACATTTTCAATGAGTAATTAAGGTGTTGGACAGGGTTTTAAGCATGAGTAGGTTAATTTTCCAGATCTGTCACAGACGTTTTATACAACCCAGTAGAATTCAATATTCTTTGAAGTCAAGAGGATATTTTCTATCAAATTCTGTGCTGTGAGATAAGATCTAAAACATTCACATTCAACTCCTAATTCTCCACTTTTGGTTGCTCTGGTACCAAGGCAGGCAGGCAGAAATAAAGAAAGAAATAAAGGAAGAAAACAGGCCAACAATTCTTGAGTATGTGTAATCAAGATAAATGAGCAAATGATAGTCTTCCAATATTCACCAGGTATGTATTTAGAACAGAAATAAGATATTTTCACAATTATTTAAAAAATAAACATTATTATTGGATTCTGGCCAATATAATGTGTACTAGTCCTATGCGATGCTACCATATGTGATAGAGAATGATCCATGGCAGAATTTACACAAAACTGGGTGAAGATTATAGTTCTAAAACTTGTAAAATGACAATAGCTGGAAATATAGATGAAGGAAAACATGGAAAAGGCCAGGTCTTAATGCTATTAATGGTTGTTTTTTTTGTTTTTTTTTTTTTGTTTTTTTTTTGTTTTTCCTATATTAAAACCTAATACTTATTAAGTATAATTCTTAAATACAATTATTCTTTTGTGATAAACGTTTTTGGAGAATGATACTAAGATTCAAGAGCAGAAATTCACAGAGAACAAAAAATTTAACTTCCTGAGATGGTTTTTCAGGGAACAGTTAAATCTGAAGTGATGTATCAAGCAATGCTTCAGTAAAGATCCTCAGCCGCTGGCCAGAATTGATAACTGAAGTCAGTGAATAAAAGACTCGATGGAGCCTAATGTGAGATTTTTCACCTCCAGCAAGGCCAAACTCTATCAGAAAGGCAGAGACAAGCTGGTCAATGAATTTCAGCCTGGAAAAGAGAAGGCTGTGGGGCCACCTCATTGCGGCCTTCCAAGGGGAGCATATAAACATGAGGATAGTCAACTTTTTACATGGATAGATAGTGATAGGACAAGGGGGAATGGTTTTAAGCTAAAAGGAGAAAGATTTAGATTTCAGGGGAAAGCTTTTCACTGAGAGAGTGGTGAAGCATTGGAACAGGCTGCCCAGAGAGGTTGTGGATGACCCATCCTTGGTGATGTTTAAGGCCAGGATGGATGAGACTCTGGGCAATCTGATCTAGAACTTGCAGCTGGCAGCTCTGCCTTTGGCAGAGGGGTTGGAACTTGATGATCCTTGAGGTCCCTTCCAACCCAAGCTATTCTATGATGATACTATTGTGTGTTGACTACTGTTACCTATAGCTGTTTGTAATATAAACATCTATATATATATATTATATATATATATATAAATGTGTATCTATATTCACGTATAGCTTTGTTCCCCAAAAGAAGGGGGATAGGGCTTTGCAGCTGGAAGCTCACTGAGTGTTCCTGGGAGCCCCAAGATGAGGAAAAATGTGGCTTAAGGAGTATGGGCTTGCAGCTTACTAAAGCCAATTTTCAAGGAGAGAACTAAATCCAGACTTTTTTTTATTTCTGTGAAAGATAACCAAGAGTTTCAGAGATAGGGAGAAAAGGATTAGCTTGAATAAATTTGGGGGACAAACTGTAATGACTGAAGAGTCATTGGAGCCACAGCCTCAGATGTGAGTATTCCCAAATGTGAGATAACTATTTAATCTGATCGTATGTATTTCACGGACCACTTCCATATCTCCCCTGCTATCTCCATTTCTGACATTTTAGAGTGAAGTGACAAGTTAGAATACCCCTGAACTCATAAGGATTTGAATTTGAAAGTCGATGGATTGTTGTTATTGAGCCCCAGTTATACCAAAAAGGAGAAAGATAAACATGTGATGAAGGTTCCCAGACACTAATGTTGCCTGCTTCTAAGACAGATTGCTGATTAACATTTCTTTTTTTGTCTAATGGCTTGCTATTGATCCAAATACTAGTTAGGATTAGGTTTAGATGCTTATCATTAGTAAAGTAAATAATTTCCTTATTCATGCAAACACACATTAGGACTAAGTTTGTAAGTACTAATTGATCCCATTAAGTCACCTATAAATATGTGTGCATAATGCGTGTATATATTATAAGCATATAATGTTTATATATATATATAAGCATTTCTGAAGTTGATTAAAGTTTAATTGTTTCACACCCACTCAAAAAGGAGAAAATAACTATTAATGAAGAAGGAATCTTATCTAGAAAGTAATTTAGACATCACCAGCACTGTTGTTAAATTCTATTTCCCTCTCTGGTGATGCATTAGTATCTTAATGAATCAGTCCTGTGAAATTCTAATCAGTGGTTCTCACCTAAGAAAAAGCACTTAAACATCTGCTTAACTTTAAGTCTGTCAATACTCCTGGCATATGTCCTAAAATATGGCTAGGCTGAAAACTGAGTATTCAGCAGCTAAAAGTTACTGCCCTACTTAATGACTGTTATTTAAGCAAGAAACAGACATCAAATTCATTGTAAAATATTACCAAAAGGAACTAGAGATAATTAATTCCTGTAACACAGCCATTAACAGCATTAATCCTAGGGGAAAAACATTTGGCAGGGGAGAAGATGCATTACGTAAGCCCATGCAGCTTATGAATAAATGCTCATTTTGGTCTTATGTAATTATCTATCAAAGGAGTCCTCAACACTCACTTAACACATCTCAGACACCTGAGGAAGACTGGGGAGGAGCTAGCTGGGGGTTGGTGGAGTTTAAGAGTAGGGGGAGGCATGGGCTCAGAAGGGTCTATTTGTCCTAGAAGAAATCTTCATCTCACTGTCCACTTCTTTGTGTGGAGCAGTAGAATCTGCCACACACTAAAGGCAAAACTGTTGCCTGGTTTGCCTGTGGTCTTGAGTTCATTCTGGTATTTTTGGAAAGGGACCTACAGGATGCTACGCTTGCACATGCAATTCACACAGGTTATGACTGAACTGATAGACTGCAGTGAACTCTCAGAAGCCAACATGTGACACTAACTCGTGACCAATTTGAATTTGTACTTGGCTGCATTAGCAGAGCTGTACCTATGACATGTTTCTGTTGGTGGTGAAACGTGTATTCACGTATATGCTGTGATGGGAGAATGTCAGCAGGCTTATGGTAGTGAGAAAGGCAGAGGTTGAAGTCACAGATGTTTCTTTTCACCAGTTCTATTCAGTAAAAATTCACCTCTGATTTTCAATGTTATTGTCTGTAAATCATAAAATAGAAGTATTGTCTTTGCTAATCTGAAAGCCTGGAAATTAGCATTCGTTGGAATACTCTGGTAAATAGGTATCTGACAAAAACAGAGCACTTTAAAAATGGCCTGTGAAAATGAGAATGTTTAAAGTCATCTAGCTGGGTTTTGCTGACATTTGGCAAGTTCAGTGTTCAAAACTAACTGACTTAATCAGCAAATACTTTGTTGGATAATGGCATGGGTTTTTTTTGCTTCAGCTTATACGTCTCTTCTGCAGTGGCGCTGACCATTATCTTTCATCTTGGAAGTAAAAGAACATACCTATTACATTTATTTCTCTCTACATCCAAACAAACATTAGTCTCCACAGAGGAGAACACAAGTGCATTAATTTCATTTAAAAGAATCTCACTTTCCTGTTCTTTATTAGCTGAAATGCTAGTGCCTTATCTGTGGGGGTGAGCAGGGTCAATGGATGCAAGACAGACAGCTCCATACATTTTCTTAGTCTATTCACATTCCTCAATCTCAATCTTCCTGTGAAAGCTAGCAATCAGCTTGAAAGCCATCACATTAAATGTTCAGCAGAAAAAAAGTTGTAACAAATCAATATGTCTGGTTATTTATTTAGCAAGCATTTCATAAACGAGAAGTCAAAGGAGGAGAGACAACATCAGTCTCCATTTGTCAGTCATTCACTGTGAGCAACAGAGCCTTCCTTCAGTATTTTCATGGCAAGAGCTCACTAGTGAGAGGAGTATATAAAAACCTGCAAGCTGCTATTGCTGTTTTTCAGCTGTTCTGATTCAAGCCAACTCCTGGAAAAACAGTCGGTTCTCAAAAATAACTGCAGCAAAGCAACAAATGTCTTAAACTCAGACATTTGAAAATAATCTTCACTTCACTATGTGTGAAAATCTCTATCTCCTCATCTCTTCCCCCAGTTGTTTCTTCTGTATCTGCCATACACGTTATCACGGGAGGAAAAAAACCTACTCACATGTCCAAATTAATGCAACACTGTGCCTTGATTTTGAATATCACAGTTTGCACACAGTGAGAACAAGCCAGAACTCCCTCAGAAAACAGTTGTTTTTCCTCTACCTCCAAGCTGCATCCATGAAGAAGGGAAGGATGCAATTAGTATGGGAATACAACACCACCTATTTAATATGATTATTGGGTACAGGCTGTAGGATCAAAAAAGATTTGTACTGTATGTGGGTATGAGATATTTCCCACCGTCAATATAAAGAATTGCAGGTACATGCAGCTGGGGCTTTCTACATACACTGTCCCCCTTAATGCCACCTGTGATCAATTTCTGCTTATATTTCTGAAAAAATGAAAGGAACAAAACAGATCAGGATACTCACTACTGCTGTATACTAATAAACAGATATGGATTTGAAACATTTTATACATTCATAACTACACAGAGTAGAGTTAATTAACAAATTCATATGTTAAGAAGCCAGACGTGTGATGTGATCATTCAGCCTATACTCTGTAGATCAGATTCAAAAGATCTGAATTAATTTCTGTTTGAATTAGAACAGTTTTGTTGGTGCATTTGAAGCATATTTTATAACACACATCATCTCTCCAGTTTCCATACACGAGTGTTCCGATTTCATAGTAATAAATAAACTGATGACAGATTAAATCTGTAAAGGGATTTGATGTCACTCTCACTCTCACTCCTTTAAATCAGCTGAATAACAAATATATTTTACAGGATTTTCAATTTCTTTGTCAAGCTCATATTGCATGGTTTGGGGAGCAAGCTGGAAAGCTAAGTCAGAACGTAAGTACTTCTGAAACTAGTAATTTACCTTCACTACAGAAAACCCAATCATCCTAAGGGTTTCTACAATAGAGATTTTGTGCCTTCAAACCAGACAGAGTAGGACATTTATAAAAATTGAAAAGTATGATTAAATCACTTTTCTTGGACTATTTTTTTTTTCTTACAAAAAACATAGTTGTAAATTTCTCATATATGAGAACTGCACAGCCTGACTGCCCCTATAGAATACTTTTTGACTTCTTTACTTCTTTCTTTCTTTCCCTAAGTAAAATCCCACAGTATTTGACACTGTTTCTAAAAACATCTCTGGAATAAATTATTCCTAGATGCAGGCTTTTACAGCTTCTTTATAGAATCTAAAAAGTTTACTTTCTGTAAGTAGGAATGCACCAATATTGGGAGAAAGAAATGTTAAATGTATAAAAGTTCACTCCCAAAAAATAGCTAAAGAAATGCTACCTCATAGCTGTCTATTAAATCCCTAGTGACAGCTGAAGCAAGGATGGCAATTAACACACCCCCTTGGTGTATGACATGTTTTCCATGTTAACCACAGGAGCAGAAACTTCAGGCTGTTTGTGAGGTCCATCCTTCTTCTACAGAAAGAAGAAAGAAGGATATTTTACCAATATCCTTTTCTTTGAGCTATTTCTTTATTGGTATAATCTATTTCTCAAAGAAGCTGCAGTGATTCACACCAAAGATCCATCTACCACAGAGCCTAATATAAATCATCCTTACAAATCACAAGTCAAGCGACCTTACGGTTCCACTATTTGAAAAGAGTTTTAAACAGATTGGCTTTGTAAGGCAGTGAACAGGAAATATAATTCCCTGTTCTAACAGTTGTTCATCTTCATTTCCCTGTACAATCTCAGATTTCCCTGAACTTCATCCTTTCATGCATTCAGGGAATTCAGAATGGTTTGCTCTTCAATTATTGCCTAAATCTTAAACTATTCTTAGTGTTGCACTGTATCAAATAATCCTAATAATGTTTGCACTCTGCCGATGAAGGGTGATGCCAGAATTCACTTTCTTGTATTAGATACTCCCACAGCACTCCATTGTGCTACACGTCTGACTCTGATGAGGCATGAAACATGCTAAACTGCTAATTTCAAGCAGAAATTATTTGTCAGAAAAGGACAAAAAGAACAAGAAAGAAACGAGGACAAAAAAGTTTTATTAACTGGCTGATAGAAAGAAGGAATAAGTGTAGTTTTTGTTTTAAAGCAAGCCCAGGTGTTAAAAACAGAATTACACTGTTGTTTGTAATTCTATGTGTGATGATGAATGAGTATAGCAGATGCTGTCCACATAAACACAGTGTACACTGAATGTGTACACCTTTTCTTTTCCTACCTTTTTAGCACAAGCACAGAACATCTCTGTATTTTGAGTTGTTCAGGGTACCCTTGAACCTTGTATATTACATTTTGAAAACTCGTGGATGTTAAACAGCAAATGGCTATGTAACCCTTTCTCCCAAAGAAAACTGGATTGAAAGCGCTAAATAAAGATCTTTTTAACTGCCTTTTGTTTGAAACTTGACTTTAAATGTCATAAAGATTTTCATAAAAAATAAATTAAATCTCTACATAGTGAAATGTTTGGGTATTTTTTTAGCTTTTTAAATTTCAAATATAACCAGGTTGTTACTTTTCTGAAAATAATTTCTAGTGGAAAATAAGAGAGAGAAATATTCGAAGCAACCACAGAAATGATGTTTATAAAATATGTTCAAGGAGAATACATATTGCTCAATCAGTTTTATAATCACTTAATCATCTATAATCAAAACATGACTGATTATAACCAATCTTTCCCCCACAACCAGAAGTCTAGCCAGTAGGCTTCACATAACACTGCTTTTCTTAAGACTTCTCTTATGTAAACCCAATATCACTAGAATTAACTGATAAGTCAAGATCCATGTTTTTGTGTGCACTCATTCTATATAGCATCTTTTTAAGAAGGTCAGAATTTGCAATTGAATCACAAATTATGGAACAGCTACAGGATAATTCTTGGTTCAAAAGAGAAGTTTCTCTCCAAACCAATAATAAATTGTGCCTTTAGTTTTCTCATTTGCTGAAGATAATTGGGAATCCAGTCTTCAGCTACTTCAAGAAATCATTACATAGGACATCATCACAAAATTCTTCAACCAAGTGTAGTTGTCTGACCCAGTTGGAAGGTTTTTCTAGAAAAGCACATCTCTGCTAGAAGGAAAACATTTTTATAACTTCCAATATACACATGAATTCATAGCCAGCTTTTTCTCACTCATCACTTCCCACACACTCCTCTCATTTTAGGACTTTTCTCTTAGCTTTACTATCTATTTTACTTGGTATTCACTTCAGTCTGTAGTGCACTGACAGTAATCATCTAACTCTCTTCAATCTCCACTTTGCTTGGCTAGACAAGCCAAAATGTTATAGTCTTCTGAGACAGTCTACTCATCTTTCTAGAAAGAGCTACTAGGAACTGTTTTACTTTGAATGCATCTTCCTGAAACCAGGTGCCTGGGATGTATGCTGCATCCCATTTGAAATTTTGGAATTTTCTGTTCACTGATACCTGTAATCAAAGCATGGTCTGTTCTGGAATATCCAGTGATGGGCAGTGCTGACACAACTTTGAATTTTTTGAAATTCTAATTTTTTTATTTATTAACTTTTCTCAAAAAAAGAAGCTGCCTGCAGGGTAACCATAACATTTCTACACAACCACACCAGCTGCTAAGATACATGGTACGACTGGCTGATTTCAGTTATCTTCTTACACCACATTTGCAACACACAAAGCTTGCATATCTATTTAAGAAATTAATGTGTCCTAAGCCTGTGTATGATTCTGAGCCAGATACATTTTCACAGCAGTGATGCAATGTCTCATGACCCTCTTCCCAGCTCTAATCATAGAATGACTTGGGTTGGAAGAGACCCCAAGGATTGTCAAATTCCAACCCTGCTGCAATAGTCAGGGCCAATCAAACAGGTGAAGTATTTTGCCACCTTCACAGACGTGTTGCATACATGTTCCATAGTACTTGGAGAAGGAGCTGTCCCTAACCATGGAATAATAATCATCAGATCATTTATTTATAAAAGTACACACCATGGAGTTTCATTATGATATAGAAAAAAGTTCTAGACATGCCAACCAAGACTAAGGAGATCAGTATGAACATATCGTTTCCCAGTGGAGGAGACCCAAAAAGAAGAAAAGAAGCTAGGACAATTCCCTTTTGTAACTTTGGATGATATACCCTGAGGAGCATGGAGAATGATGTTTGGGAATAGCTAGAACTTATGTGATAGGTCAAGCTCTGACAAGTTCCAATAAATTTACTCCCACAGATTGTTGCCTAGCAGCCTATGCAGAGTTCTACTTTCTCTTACGACAATGTTTTCTTTCTTTTCAGTGGTAAAAATGAGAATATGTATTTTTTATAGTTCTTTTTTCCTTGTCAGCAACAGATTGAGAAAGATAGTTCCCTGCAGAAAAGAGAATAAGGTCTTACTCCTACAAAACCTTGGAAGAAAATGGCTTTTAGAAAGGCCACATTCTACACTCTAATTGTCTAATATTATCTCAAGGTCTAGCAAAGGGCTTGGATCAATAATAAGCTGCATGGACCAAGCTAGACAGGTTAAGTAGAGTTAGAACACTTGTCAAAATACATGACGTTAATTTACATTATGAAAGCAAGTAATAATAATGCCCCATAAAAACTGCATTAGAAAGAAAGTAGAATAGCACAGGTCACATTAACTTACAGCATAAGGGAAAGGAGGCGGTAACATTTTTCCTTTTTTCGTGGGAGACTGTGTAATCAGAGGCTAAAAAGGGACCTCAAGTATTTTAGGTCAGAATACCCAAGGTGATCCTCCGTAAGCAAACTGGTGGACTCAAGTGAAGATCCACTGATAAATGAACAAGTGCTACATGCATGCCAGATTCACTTGGACTAAATCCTGTTGCAGTGGTTAGATTTTGAAGCTTTGGGGAAAAAAAGAAAAAAAAAAAAAGAGGGAAGAAAGGCAAAAAGAAAGGGAAGGAAGGGAAGAGGGAAGAAAGAGGGAAAGAAGAGACTCATTCAACATTCCTCCTTCCACCAGTAATGAATTGTGAGCCACCTGGAAGAAATGGAACAAAGAGGGAAGGAAAAAGGAGAGACCACACCTTCAGGGGCAGTGGTCCTTCTAGTGCTGCACACACTACCCTCAGTGCCACTGATACCTGCAGTACTCAATTCCACACTAAGCAAAACCACAAGTAACAGAAGAAACCTATGTCCATACTGGAGTAAAATCCTGTTTGTGCTAGACTGTCCTGTTCTGTGACCTGTTGCTACGACCTTGCTGCTGATTTATAGCTTCTTGCCTGAGACAGCACATGAAGTCATAAGAGGTAGAATTCTTTTTTTCTTTTTAATTCCATGCTGCTGCCATTTATAGCTTCTTCTTGAATGTGTGTGCAGGCTTGTGATACAAAATAACACTAAGAACTTGACCCTTACATTATTTTCTCTTCCACTATTACTTTGTGCCATGTAGAACCCATAAATAAATAATAAACAACACAAAAAACAAACCAACAAACCCTCCTGCCAATTCATGATGGACTCAAAAGTATGTTTTTGTAGAAGCTTAGTGTTAATGAGCACCAATTACTCTTGGAAATCATCATAAAATTCATGAAAAGGCTGATATTATACATTTGATATCCTCTGGAGGCCATCTACAAGGTGGAAGTGCAGCTTTAAGTGAGGCATACACAAATTCTGTCTTTGAGAAGATGATAATTTCTGAGTATGTGTTGTTTTAGTGGGTTGGACATGCACCATATTTACAGGTCATTACTTGTCTTTGAGAGGATGGAACTGACATCCTTCTGATAAAAAAGTCACTTGATTGGGAAGGAGTCCTCAGAATGTCTACTGTAAAATAATTCCTGAATGTTGAATATCACTGTTAAATGACTAAGAAGCTTATTAGCCTTTCTTTATCTAGTGTTCAGTCATACAGCCAAGGAATCCATGCAGAAAACTATTAGAGCATCATAACATGAAGGAAAAGAGATGTATAAATGATCAATAGCCCTGTGGAGCAGTAATAATAATAATACTATCTCAGTGAGCATCATTTCTAGGTGGTAATTTGAACAACAGTGAAGGTGAGACTTTTCAGCACTGTAAGAACATGCTGTGATGCTGTTATTTATTGAATGATCCCATAAATGTAGGATTGCAAATTGCAGTAATATGGTATCTCCTGGCCAAACATTTACAGAACTTTAAGAAGGTATATATTTTTAAATTTAATTATGAATTGCAGTTATCACAGGAAGTATACAAATATTCAAATAGCAGATAACACAAGGTTTTTTTCAGTCACCATTGGTATTTGTGGTGGATTGCAGTTATGTGAGCACAACTCTGACTACTGTTGCTCTTGGGAGAAAAAAAGTCAACAGTTTCATTGATCTGTAGGTCAGCCCCACAGTTGAGCAGATTAGTGTGTTTGATTCTATTTATCAGTACAATGCCTTGGCAAGTGAGAATTTTCCCCGTGTATCACAAGTGACGTGTGAAAACTTAGAGCACATGAATATTAATAACAAGGCAGGTATCATGCTGAAAGATATAGTTAATATAGAGACAAACTAACTTCACCTTGGTATGCAAGCATTTATGTAATCACAGTCTGTTCCCCCCAAATCTGTCAGATATTATCTCTTTTGACTCAATTGTCAGCAGTGCTTTCAGGCATTAAATGGGTTTGTTGGGAATCAGGAGAGCTGCCTGACTTCCATCAGTCAGATCATTCTCTTTTTTCTGGAGGGGCTGGGGTGTTGTTTTTCCCCACGTAAGTTCAGCCCTCAGGTAAAACACACAGGGCAGGAGACCACAGGCAGCTCCCACCACTTGGTTATACTTGTTCCACAATAACAGGATGTAAAGGATGAACTCAAGAACAACTGAGTAAGTTCAAGAAGAAGAAAATCATTGAAGGTAACTGTAATTATAAAAAAAATGTTTGACTCATAAAGGCTTAGAGATGGAAATTTTAGAGATTAGAAGAAAACTGAGGGAAAATTCCATATATATTTTCTAATCTATATTCTTCTCCTGTGCTTTCTGTTCCCTGAGCAACCTGTTTGGGCAGTGCTGAAGATGGGCTGTTTGGACATTTCTTCTTTCACAACATAGCCAAGAAGTCTAATATGTTTAGAAGTTCTTGATAAACAACTGTGCTCCTCTCCATGCTCCCCTGGCGGCAGAGTGTCTCATAAGAGAAACAAGGCATGGAATTTCTTGTTTGTGGATGTAACAAGCTTCTATGATCAGAAGAGAAAATAACTTTTTCTATAAAGACATGGCAGACCTCACTGGCTTTTAGCTGTTCTGGATCATCAGTCACAGAATATGAGCAGTCTCAATAAGTGGTAATTCCAGGAAGACATTGAGAGATTTTGCTCATTGCATGTTGCCCTGAATGTTTCATGGTGTCAGAATAGATTTTCTGAACAACAATTCTTTAAAAATATATATATATATATATATATATATATATATATATATATATATATATATATATAGTATAAACAAGGATGAGTTACTGAAATCTTGTTCTGTTCTGCTTTAGAGATACCGACAAGGAGTACAAACGATGGTCACTCAATAGGATTTAAAATATCCCTTGTTGATATGTCCAACATAGGGTGTGAAAAATAGCACCCTTTGTGTCAGCAAGTGCTGCGTGGGATACTGAAAACCAGCCGGCCCTCTGCTTCTCTCTTAATTAGTGATGAAAACCCCATCCCAGCCTGTCCTCACACACTGCTGTTCTTAACACTCAGAGCCAGGCTACCATTTCAGGCAATGTGCTAATACATATGTCAAGTTTCGCTCTAGTTCAATATCTCTGAACCTCTTATCGATAGAAAAGTGAGATTTTTCAGAGAAGCTGGTGAGTCACTTTGAGAAATGTGTTATTAATGGAGAGTTCTGCTGGGAGTTTCTCCTGTTAGCTGTTTCTTTTCTCTTCACAAAGCCATTTTGTTTGTTAACTATTAAGATCTGGACATAAGTTTCCTGTTTTTTTTTGTTGTTTGTTTTGAGAAACAATACAAAACCACAGAAAATCCTAACAGAAACCCTTCCTAGAGAATCTATCACTGTGATCTGGCTTTATCTTAATTTGTAAGATTTCAGGTCGGCCTGAACTACCAGTTGAATCACTCCTGCAGTCGTCTTGGAAGAACTCAGTTCTGTTGCTCACAAGTTTTGTCATCACAGCTGTAACTCCATGGGACTCTCCTCGCCTGCTTCCTCACTCACTTCAAGAATTGAAGTTGTAAGGTCTGTATGTTAACATACAATATCTCTCTTCCATTTGTATCAAAGGAGGAGCTTGTCCAGGTTAAGAGGGAACTCAAGTTAAATTTCTGTCTCCTTTAGGTTCTTTGCATTGCCCTAAATCTCAAAAATAAAGCGAAGTAGAAAAGCCTGAATCTGCACTGGAACAGCTGCAAGTTGGGAAAACATATCTGAGCTATCTTTAACTTGCTAATACTACTAGAAACATAAGATCTAGCACGAACCATAAGAATCAACAGGGAATTGATACTGCAACCACTAATTTTGGATGAACTTAAGAATATATAAGGGAAAGGGAACATGGTACCTTGTCTGCGTAACATGAGATCGGCAGGTGTTAATCCTTTTGTTTTAAAGTTGGAAAACTAAGGTCACTGTCACCTTAACCTCTTATGAAAAAGCACAAACATCACCTAACCTTTAACAAGCATATTCCTTGCTGGGGTAGCCTTCCTGCAAAAGTCCCGTGCTTAATTCTGAGTGCCAGAGTAAACCTGAGCAGCCAGAACATGTGGGCAGTAAGGATGAACTGTGGAGCTGTTGCAGAAGGAGGGGTTTCCTTTGCCCCCAGTGCAGTCCCCCATGAGTCATTTGGAAGATATTAACAGTCGCTTAGGCCAACCCAAAAATAATATTTATATCTCTTGTTTAAAATAGTGACATTTAATTACAAAAGAGAAATGTAAATAACTTCAAAATATCTCTAGCTCCAAATAGCTCCTTTAGTTTCCAGAATTAGCTGCCAGCTTTGTCAAGTAATATATCAAATAGTCACTTCTCTCCAAAGAGAGAAGTAGTAACCAGTGAATTTCTGACCTAGGCACTGTCAGACACAAGAATACTGTGTTTGGAAAGGATGACCTTAAACAAAATACCCAGTCATGCAGTTACCAAAATCCATTTCTATGCTCTGCAGAGGGTTGCGTTTGCACACTTCTGCACCAAAACAAATTTTCTTGTGACTTTCTTGTCTAACCTCCACACCAAAAAAGACTTCTGTCAGGAGAATGCAATCCTTCCCACTACCCTGAGGATGCCTCCTGTTGTATACTGCTGTGCATCTCTGACACCATACCCTGGGGCATAATTTTGTAAGCATTAACTGCTATGATACTGAGGGTACAGTAGATACGCACCCCAGATTTAAGTTTTGTGGTTCCTGCCTGGCTACTTTTTAAAGTTGTACTCTTACAGGAGGAATTCAGACTATGCCTCCAGCCAACTCTGTCTTGCCCTCTCCTGGTGCTAATACCCATTCACTTTAAAGCACTCAAAAAGGGATGTTACGTGCTACACTGGGATGTTAGGTACTTTTCACATCAGCAGACATTGGGATAGCTGCAAGAGAGGTTTCAACACAGACCGTGACTGTAGAATTCAGTAATTTATATAATGAAAACTAGAGCTCCAAATGGAATCAGTGGGAGATTGTCATTATCCACTGGGGACAGGGATTTAGAATAGGACTTGTTATATTTACTTTTATTTGTAATATTCTTCACAAAGATTATAATTATATATTCAATTTTGAATATACGTGGCCTGTGGAAAAACAAACATTTCAAATTACACCATTAACTTGTTTCTTTGTAAGGAAAGACTAATTTGCAGAGCACAGTCTCAATGTGATTTGTGCTGTTGTTTCTTAATTTTGAATTCCACATGAGATCCTATTCTACACAATGGATTTGATTGTAATCCATCTGGGTTTGTGTCGAATCCTTCTTCATATTCATTGCTCTCCATAATGCCACAACTACGACAGTGGTTTTATTACAAGGTGACGAGATTGAGTGTCCCATAATGAATGAATTGGTGGAAAGCAGCCAAATGGTAGGTAGGGATTAATATTTTAAATCCAAATATAATGCTGATATTAGGACTGTTGAATGTTTGGAAGTGCAGGAGGTTGTATTTTTCAGGTTTAGCATTAGACCTCATACAGTTTTTAAGTCTGGCTTCTGGAATATCATCCTTCATGATCAGACTCAATTATTTCTACTGATTTTAAAAAAAAACTTATTACTATTTTCTTAGGCCACAGATTTTCTCTATCTCTGATTAGGGCTTGCAAAACTTGGTTATTTTGTGAAAGAAACAAAATTTCCAACTTCAAACAAGAAATGTGCAATGACTTCAGAAAGCTTTGGTTTTTGCACAAAATAAGGAAAAATGTCCCCTATATGATTCCTTCTCCCTTAACACTTCTGTAAAAATCTTAAAAGCTCTCTCTTACACATATTCTACCTCTCACTGAAACAATCTACATGAAGAAATAGTGTTCCAGAAAGGTTTATTTAATATGATATGCCTTTTATTTTTCCCTTCTTTTTAATCCTTTTCTTTCTTTTTTTTTTCTTTTAAATGAACAGTGTATGGAACAAGGGCATTAAAATGATTTGGGAGCAGAGGGGAATAGATACTGGAGCTAATACACTTTATGAAAACGGATACCACACACAGTGTAACAGCAGTTTTGTACCCTGCAGTTGAAATCAGACAATGAATAGGAAATTGAGATTGATAGATTTGTGAAAAGAGTTGTGGGCAAGTCTTCAGTCACTTTCATCTTAATGAAACAGTACTCAAAAGGCTATTTTGGCTGCACTCTAGCTTTATTAAAACACATCTGCTCTTCTCAGTTTTGCTCCTTGCGGCTAAATGCTCACACATTAGTGAAACCACTTCCAAGACTGGTAAAAATTGGCTGCTTCAGTGAGAATATTGGTGATGGGACTCACAGACCTCAATTTGGTAAAGATTTCAGAAGCTTTTGGTGTGCTTGATGCCAAATGTTGAGTTGAATGCCTGAAAGGGAGTAAAAGCCCTTGAAATCCCAATTTCAGAAGGGTGGAAGTGATGAACTGGAAAGTAGCCTTCCCAGGCACTTTGAAACTTGCCCTTCTGCTGTCAGGACTAGGCATGTTCAGCAGTAATCAGACCATTCTGGTACTAGGACTGTCAAATCAGAACCTCTCACAAGAACTGAAGCACCTAAGTAAAATATCATACGTAGAGACACACACAGAAAGTTTTCCTCTCTTGCCCTTGACACATTTCATCAACTCTCTTTCAGGCTAAAGAAAAATTGCCATTCATTTCTTGCAGCCCAGACGATGACACCTCACAGCTTCTTGCTAAGCTGTACAGCTCACAGTACTAAGTAATGTTTTATCACCATTTGACAGTTGTAAGCTCAAGGAGCTTAGCTCTTTTAACTCGCTTCTCAACTCCAGCTGCCCTCTGCTCTTTGCCAAGGTTCTTGTACACATGCTGACATGCTTGGCTTCTGCCCTAGACAGACAGGATCTGGTCTGCTCTCACAGAAAGAAGCTGCCTAACTGTAGGAAAATACTGGATTTTGCCATATATTAGGTCTGGCTAGAACTAGCAATTCCTAGTTCTTTCATTTTCTGACTTCTTTTGTAGCTCTTCATGTTTTGGGCTCTATTTATCAATTTTTAATCTTTATGTCATTTACTCTAATTAGAGCAGATAAATATAGCTGAAATGGCAGGTAACATAAGCTCATAAAAAACTTTTAGGTGTGTATCTTTTTAATCATCACTTCAAACTTTTCCCAAAAATTTGTTTCTTCAGAAGCTATTAAGAATATCAGTATTATTGAAGAATAGTACTGGGACAGACAGAAACCTTAATTTTCTTTCAAAAATTAAGTGGGGAAAAAAACAACAAAATAAAATCTGGTATATTAACTGTTACAAAATGGAGAAAAATAATGACTGATCAAGCCCATCAGTTCTTGGCAGGCTGATTATCCAGGCAAGAGATTCAGACTCAGCCTGGGATACAGAGGACACTGAAACCCTTCTTTTACTTCCCTCCATAAAGGAGGATCAATGGAAATTATCACATTTCTATCACAACCAGAGAAATAGAGCACATCCAGTCAGAATGACAAAGGGCAGGTCCTGCTTGATCAACCTTGTTACTTTTTATGATGCCAGAACTGCATCAGTGGACAAAAGAAGTGGTGTCACTGTTCACTGAAGAGGGGTTGGACCCAATGACCTTTAAGGGACCCTTCCAACTCAAACAATTCTATGATTACATAAAATAGAAGATTCATGAAGAAAGCAGTTTTAGTGTTTGATCTAGAACTAGCATCAGCTGTGAAAGGAAGAGGCAAAGTTTGTCTAAATTAGTAGATCAGGCTTTCAAAGCTGTTTGTGCTGAACATCTCCGTTACAAATACCACCAAATGGCATAAATACTAATAAACTCCTAAGAAAAACAGATTGCGCACCAAACCCTTGTGTACCCTGACTGGCCTCCCCTCAGAATATGTAATTGGCTAAACATATTGTTTGACTACTACTTAAAGCTATAAAAGTTTGTTTTTTTTTCCTTTTTCATTTCATAGGTCAAGCTCGTGATGACCTCCTGAGCAAGTGTGATATTAACTTTACAGCCTTCATACAAACCATTTTTCTCCAATAGAACAAACACAGCCAACACTGTAACAAAAATACTCGAATATTAAATTCAATAACCCAGCGTGCGTCATTTAGGGATATTTTATGTTGTTGACCAACACACACACTGGAATGAGATCAGAGCAATTTTTAAAAACCTAATGTCCATTCGACAAAGACTTCTAGTTGTTGCTGACCTTAAATGAATGTAAAGCCACAATTAGGAGACACACAGGCTCTGTGCCTTTATAGTTCCCTTCATACATCTAGATTCCAACCAGGACCATTTATATCTGCCTTGTTTACTCTTTGTTATTTCTATAACTGAAGTACAAGTCAAATACCTAGTCTCCCAGACACCAAAGGGAAAAGCTTTGATTTACTTCTGATAACAAGCAATCAACAAAAGAAATGAAGTAAACAATACAGTCACAGGTGGATAAATATGTAAAACTGAGTATTTCCCCAGTAAGGTATAAACTCTAAATGAACTTTGTAAACAAAAAAAAAACTGGTGTGAGCTGTGGCAATTTTGTAGAGGGATTGAGAGGTAGATGAGCTCTTCAGAGATTGGCTAATTTCTAGAGTCAGATTATAAGCAGCCATAAAAATCCTACCTGGAAGAAGCAAAAAATCAAGATCTTTTCCTGCAAAGGTTAAACGGCTGACAACTGCAAGACTGAGATGCCTGAAAAAAGTTCAGTAGTCTTTACAGATATGTAAGTGCAATCTGAAAAATTACATTGGCTAAAATAATGGTGTTTTGAATGTGAGAGTTCAAATACAGAAGATAAAACAAAATATTTGAATTTGAAATAGAAATTCAATATTAAATTTGGAACATGTTTAAAAAAATAGATCAGAATTTGGGTGCTTTGGGTACAGTAAAAAAAAGTTCCAGGGCTGGATTGTTTGTCTCTGAAATCCTCCTCTGAGTTCCACATGCCATTTGAAAAGATAAACTTTCGCCAAATTGAGTCTACTAGTCTCAGCAGGAGAAATAGGAAAAGAAATTGATGGCCCTTGTTTTCTAAACTTCAAAACTGTAAGACCTGCTGATTCTCTGATCTATTCAATTACATGTGGTTCAGCTGTAGTACTGAATGAAAGAGGTTTGGTGCTTTATTTATTTATTTTCCTTTTGTAGGAGAGAGTAGTTACAAACTCCAAGGCTATTATTAGTGATTTCTCAGTACAAAGATTGTAATGTCCATAGACTGGTGCCATAGTTCTGCAGTAATGCTCACAGATTCTTTGTAGGCAGAGATGTTTAAAAAGGACCTTGCTCTCCACCTCTCGGTTTTACTTCTCATTTACTTGTCTGAAACTACCCTCCTGCAGCAAATACCTCTGATTGTGCTATTGTTAGAAGCTAAGCCAATAAATGTCAATATCACTGGATACTACTTGGGTAACCTGTAGATCTAAGAAGCAAAAAGAGCCTAACAATGAAATACAATCAGCAGCCCACTGGTCTCTCTTTCTAGCTGTACCTATATTACAGCTCTCTGCAACAAACCTTATCAACTTCTGACTTTGCTTGCCTACTTCTGCAATGTGAAATACACTCTGTTCTTTGACATGCACCTTAGAATTCTCTCGAGTTAAAAAAAGAAAAAAAAAAAAAAAGAAGAAGAAGAAAGCAAAGAAAAAAGCTCCTTAAGAGTTTACTATGATTCATAATCTGACATCCAAGATGTGAAGCACCAGACAGGAAATAAGTGTTACACAAGACATTCAATGTTCAATAAAAGAGTTTTGGAAAATTTCATTTACTGGCTGGAAACAAAAATGATAGATTGTAATCTCTAATCTTAATAAATGCATAGAGAAAAGGCTCTGCACCAATCACCAATCCCTGTCAGCATCTGTCACTTAGGAAGGAGTATTTACTTTTGCCTTGTTTTTCTGCTCTTTGGAAATGATGCAGCTAGGGTCCAAGGTATTCCATATGACACATTCCAGACAAACTGGCAGAGACGTGGATGAGGGTCTCTAACTGGCAGTCCCTTCTCTTCTCATGTGCAATCTCCAGACGAGTCTCTTCATAAATGGCCCATTGATTACATTTACAAGCCCATTATTTCGGTAGGAAAGATCTTCTAAAGCCTTCTGATTCACAGCAAAAAACCTTTGCTAGCTGGCCTGAGGGTAATTACTTCCTAATGTTTACCTCTCCTCGAGAGGCAGCAGAGCAAATAAACCAATGTCTAGAAATGGAGGAAACCTTATCATGAAATAGAGGGGGGGAAAAAAAAAAAAAAAAATCAAGACAAGGAAATAGAGCTTCAGAGCTGAGGTAGAGACAGTCACAATACATCATCCTTAGGTGCAAGCAGCACGTGTGCCAAGGAACGCACAAGTAAGGACATAATCCGTGATATAATCAATCACTTTTCTTTTTCAATTGTGGAAACAGACACAACACTCTGACAGTCCTGTTTAATTATGAATGCCTTTTGTGAGGGAGGAGGTGTTGCAGGAATGCATGGGAAGCTGGTGATGGAATCAGGGAGGCAGCATGCCCACTTTGCCTCTGACTTTTGCTAAACCCTTGAAGCAACCATAATCCATTAAGATGAAACTACATCCCTGCCTGGCCCAAACTGCAGCATGGACTAGATCAACATGCATCTCACTGGCAAGGTGTTTAGATCCTTCAGCAAAACAAAGGACTGCTTTTTACTCCTCTCCACAAATCAAAGCCCTACAATAGCTACGCTAGCACCTGCAACATCTTCTACACATGGAATAGAAATTATTAGGGACTCCTAATTGACACGAGTTACTTAGGATCATTATCAGACTTCAAAGAAAAAAAAAAAAAAAGACTCCACTGACAGCAAGAGATGGTGAAATATTAAGAAAAAAATCAGGTCCCTGGCGAGCCTTCTTCCCCAGGGATCTCAGTGAAATAGGACAGACTGTTTTGTTCTTTCCTTGAGATCCTATTGCTTGTAAACTTCAGCAGAGGACGTGTTGCAGCCTGGGAAGGCTGCAGTAGCCACTGACATGGTTACTGTGTCCCCACTAAACTCTCTCAGTGGGACAGGGAGTTACTTCCACACAGGCTCATACTGTCGCTACTGACACCACCCCTGAGCTGCCTAAATTCTCCTCCCCCCTTGCAAGTACCCTGAGGTATGAGTACAACAGTGCTGAGAGGGCAAGATCCACACTTCCCCTGGACACCCCAGCCTGGTGGCACTGAACCAAAGCATCTTATCTTTCCCTTGGGATGATCACCTGTAATCCTTTTCTTCCATCACATCTTTATGAGCTCCATAAAGACGCTTCCTGTGTCCGTACTTCTTTCTTTAAGCAACCTTCCATAGAAAACCTGAGAGACCCTTGTGTCTATTCCAAGCACCCAAGTACTCTGCCTCCCTCAAGCACACTATGCCAGCCTCTGCCCTCTGCCAGCCTCTCCTTCCCCTTTCCCAACTGGAACTTTAACAAAACTCTTTCCTATCAAAATACCAGATGTTGGGGTGGGGTTGTGATCACATTTCTAGGAAGCTGTGGGTCTATTAGGGGTCCACGTAGCCCTGCTACTGCTTTCTTTCATCCTTTATTGCTGCCTGAAATGTCTCACCCAAAGGTGAATGGCTTTATGGATACACATTCTGGTTGATCAATGGCAGAAAAGCAAACAGGGAAATGCTAACAAGGTTGCCAGAATTAAGCAGGAAACCACACAGCTTTGGATTTCTAGATCTAGATTTGTTCCAGTTGTCCTCCCTCACTAATCTCCAAGTATTCAGCCAAAGCTTAATGAGGAAACTGAGGCTTGGAAGTTAAAGGCACCTGGCAATGTGCAGGAACAATGCAGCTTGGAACAAATTGGACAGATTTTCTTAGTCTCAGGTGGCTCACGCAGAGCCCTGAGAAGGAAAGACCTTCCTTGAGTCAATCCACTTTCAGGGCAGAATTCCTCCAAGACGATGCTTGCCTTTGTTTGTTATCAGAGCCAAAAAAAAAAAAAAACTGGTTAACAAAAGCTATTAATGGCTGTAAGAATCTAATTTATTAGAACTAGCTTCTGGGTTCATTTGTTTAACAGGAACTTAACCACTGCTTGATTTAACTATCTTTGATACAACAGTAAGTTTCTCAGACTGTTGCTTACAGAACTGTTCCTGTTAGAATCTCCCTGAAAGAAAGAGGTTGAAAAGAGATCCTGAGTACAAAACCTCTGACCAAACTTTGCATGAATGCCTGTGTTAAGGTTTTACCGTTATCTTCTGAATTGTGCATATTTTGATAATTTCTATGGATTATCCTTTGAAGCACACATTGATTGTGCAAACTTAATCCAAGAAAACAAAGTCAGTGTTCCATAACTGGAACATCTAAAGAAGGAAAGAAGAGAAAAATCAATTCCCTGAAGGAGCTGGGGCCTTTTTCTAGTGACATTGTTTATGTAATGATGATATTCCCCACATCTCTTTTGCCAGGAAATTTGTTTGCTTGCTGGATTTGTAACCTTTTGACCAGCTGCTTTGAAAATGAAAAGGCAGATTAAAATCAGCCCACTTTTCAACATGAAAAGAATGACAGGTAAAACATGGTTAACATGAAATCAGATGTAACAATAATGTTACAGCATGCTGGAACTTGAAGTCCAGCACTGTTAGGAGTCATGGCCAGAGGAAATGAAACCATCTGGTATCTGCCATGAGAATGTGAAGAATTATTGTTCCTAGCCATACAGTTCTCTGAAGCTGGCAGATGGAAGGAGCAATACACATGCCAGCATATCTAATTAGCTCAGGGACTTCATTTCTCCGCTGTTTTTAAGAAGTGTCAGTTCTTCAAAGTCTGATCCAACATTCATAGAAGTGAAAGGAGGGATATTTTATTTGACTACAGTAAATGCTGACCCCAAACCTGCAACAGAGTAAAGAAATATCTGGCTGCTGGCCATTTGCAAGACACAGGCAAAGGAGTGGATCAAAAGAAAGGTGGAGACTGAGCTACTTCTGACCAGTAGGTCCAAGAAACTTCTGCCCCAGGTCAGCATTAGCCACGTTAATTGTGCCAGATCATTCTGGACTGGGAAGGGATCCAGTGCTTTTATGCCTGTTGAGGGGGCTAATCTGGTAGCTGCCAAGACAGCCTTTATACAGCCCAGTGTAATCAGTCACACGTGTTTGGCTTTAACTAATGGTACTCAGGGCTGGCTGCAACTAATTGATGGAGAAGGGTTAGTGACTAACATCTGACTTGTGGCTGGATTGAACTTCTCCTGAAATGAGATTGTGTCAGCTGCACAGAAGCATCATTTCCACCTTCATTTCTTACATGCAGACATACAGCTATGTGGGAGATTACGTGACTTAGAAAGCACGACAGGAAGTTTGTGGCAAAATGTGCCTATTTAGTCTTTTATATTGCCATCAGAAACTGCTTTTCTTCCAAGGAAAAAAAACACTTCACCAGTAGACTACTCAGTTATTAAAAGTAATATCTCAGAAGGAAAAGTCATTTCTTTCTGTCCCTAGAAAGAAAGCTTATGCCTTCAAGAATGACAGTAAATACCCCAGAGCTTGAATTCTGAATGGCAGCGTTAAGCCTACATCTTTGCAAGTCAGTACAGAATTCCTACTTTTAAGAAAACCCAAAATTTTGTGTTGAGATGTTGACTGGTAAAAACACTCAAGGAAGAAAAAGTATTTTGAAGGGCAGAATCGTCTCACCAACGAGAAGACATTTTTCTTTTGTTTTCCAGTTAGAAAGTTACCTAAATCAGTTACCATCAAAATAAACAATTCAGAGATATTTTTGAAGTGTTTGATTCAGATAGAATATAGGATTCAGAAGGATTTTTAGAGCACACTGCATTCTTCGTGTCTCTGTATGAGCTTCAACCCACCTGCAAGCAGGTCTGCAGAACATCCACACCAGGGAGCCTCCAAGCTACAGTGCTGCTGTCCACCCAACCTTCTGAGAAATCCTGGAGCACTACTTAACTATGAACAGATGGAGCAAGATCAGTTTCTCACTTGAACTGAAAATTACCTGTGCTTTTGAGGTTGAGTTTATCAGCACAAGCTGTGCCTGGTCAAATGATTATGAGAAAAAAAATAGAAAAGCTTCATCTTCTTAACTGCACGTTATCAAAAGATTGAACCATGAGTACTTGGTAACATCCTGCAGCTATTTTTTAGCATCTTGATCTTTGAGAGGATGTTTAGAATGTATTATAGCCTTCCACTTCAGATAACATACTACTCTTTCACTGATGAAACTGCTGAGGAGATGTTTAATACCAAAAAGCAAAAGCAATATTTTACTGCCAGAGTTTCTTGAAAACCAACAGAGGAAGTTAATTATCTGTTGGTTAGGAGAGTTCAAATCTTAAAGATCTCTCTCAAGCACCAGCTCCGGGATTCTCGCTCAATTCCTTTGGCAGTAAAGCAGCGATATTTCATTCATACAAAAAATGAATTATAGAAGCGATCAATGCAATGCGGCCCTGAAGTGGCTGGAGACCAGAACATAAAGTTCTATGTACAAGGCAGAAGTGAGGTCACCAGTGCTCAATAGTGGAATGTTTGATATTTTGATGCTACTTTGAAAAGTTTAGTTCATATTTATAAAACTTTATACTAATCAAATGTGAACAGCATTTGAATACATCAGGCAACAAGGGTGGTGATCTGAGTCACAGCAGCAGCCAGGACTGAGTTGGTGCAATGAAAGATGGCATATGTGCTGAGGAAGGACGTATTTTTAGATGTCACCTTCTCAGGAAAGGGCCTCAAACAGCACAAAGCAGGCAACAAATCTTGTCTCTGCTTATCAACCTGAGTGATTAATGGTGAATCATGGACAGAAGCGTATTGTGAGAAAGTGCTGGGAAGTCTGGAGAAGATGTTCGATTATTGCTATCAAGTTCTGAGACCTTCTAGAGGCAGGGGCACAAAGGGAACATATCTGACAGACAGCCTGCCACTCCAGACTTGCCTTGTGTGCCTGCAAATCACGTGCCACAATCCACATCTCTGCCAGTATTGAAACTGAGCTACCACATCAATCTGAAACTCAGAGGCTTAGGAGTTATTAGCCCAGGCATACCAGTATAGTAACATGGCCACAGGCACCCAAACATCTGGTCAGATGAGAATGTAAGTGAAGATATGCCAGCATTTGACATGAAAGTGCAGCCACAGAATATTGGATAGACAGCTCCCACTGTTGGATACGACATTCATCGCATTTGTGAATGTGTCCATCTCCTTTCCCTCTTCTCAGCACCTACAGTACTGCTGCTATCATAGCATGACCTCAGTTAAAGAAAAATCACACACTAAACTCTTTACATAAAGTAGAGTAAAAATGGCTATGCAGGATTTTTGAGTCTGGTTTTCATCAAGTTTGGGGCAGAAGGCCACACAGTGATAAAAGTTTCCCATCACCCAGTCACACTCCAACAGGAATACTGTTAGATGTCTTTTTGTTGCTCTAAAACAAAACAAAAAAAACAAAAACAACAACAAAAAAAAACACAAACAAATAAACAAAAAAAAAAAAAACAACTGAAAGGACTCAAAGAATCAAGATATCACGGGGACCTGAACTAACTTCTATACTCCAAATAGAAGTGACATTATACAGTTCTATGGTATAGAATTGAAATATATTGAAAGCTTCAGCTTTGAAATCCTCAAATATCTTCCCATTCTGGGACACTGGGTGGGGGGGAAATGTTTTCAACATTATGTGCAGTGTGGTGCACAGAAATTGCCTTGGATTGCAGGAAACACTCTTCAAGAAAGAAATGGAATTTGAAACATTAAAGCATGAAGAGGAAAAAAATCAACAATAAAAAACAAAGCAGAGTCTTAATTATACATTTTGAATAAGACAGCTCTCTGGCTGCTTTTGTTTTAATGTAATTTTAAAGCAAAGTCCTTCAAGCACTGTGAAGAGAATGTAGATGATAAATCAGAGGGTTCCTTAACTGCTGTAATTCAAAGACATTTCACATTTTCTGCTCAGATCACCTTCTGGGTCCTTATGTCTGTGTGCATTGATTAACCTCTGCAGGGAAAGTGGAAGGGGCTTAACAAATAAACCCAATTAAATATGACAAAAGCATTTATCAGTCCAACAGTACATCATTTCTCTTTCCTTGGGCAGTATATATTTGATTACTACAGGATGGAACCATTAAAAAAACAAACAAAAAACAAAACAAAACCCAGCAGGGCAGTAGGGTTTCAGAGCCACCTGATTATTAGGCAGACTGGTACAGCTGTTCAACAGGGCTCATCTGATGTCTTTACACTTAAGCTGTGTACCAGTTCTGCCAAAGACTCTGTTCTTTAGAAGAGTTAACAGCTTGGTTTTCTACATTAAGTATATGTATGGAGTACCACAATTACTGCCCACCTGTAACAACATCCTATTGCATGGAACAAAGCATAGGAGATTGAGGCAAAGTATTCTGACACTATTCTGATCACTGTTTGGAGATGTGATATCTTTTTCCTTTTTACAGTATTCCCTTGGACCTAGCAATTCTTTTTCTGCCTGAAAGACAACAAGAAGGAAGAAGGAACAGATAAATCCAAGTAGAGAGCACTACGTATTCAAAGATTAGCACCAAAGTATGACTCAGCTTCCAGAAAATCCCTAAGGTTTCACAATGAAGACTTGCAGTGAGGATTACAGATTAAATTTCATGACAGAGAAGCATAAAACAATAATAATGAGGATAAAGTCTCCTGGTATATGAAATAACTGAGAACTAAATAAAACACCCAACTCCTTTAAGTTTTCTTAAATATCAGTATTTAAGAAATTGGACAGCAGATGGTAGAACCCCTTGTATGCTTCCAGCCAAGGATATGCAAGTTGTCCTAAAGGGACTGGATCACATGCAGGGAAAAGCAATGTAGTTAACAGGAAAGTTTGCAAGCTACAGGAGTTCCACTACCAAGCCCTAGGAAGAAAATCTAAATCATCTCTGCCTTAAGCTGTCTCCTACATCTGTGCTGAGAGGCTGAGTCATGAGTTCATTGAGTCAGAGCAAAAGTGACTGATGTGATCAAACAGCCCAATTGATTTTCATGACATGTTGTGTTTTTTTGCTTAGAAATGACTGTACTGAAGCCTGGAACTTCTGATTTAAGTTTGGATGCTTTGGAAGGCCTGGCAGAAAATTAACAACTAATGTGGGTGGCTATAGCTGCTAAAGAAGCTGTCCAGACCACAGTGACTGCACCATCTTCCTCTGTCTTTAGATATTTTGAAATCCCTTCAGGAACTGTGGAATTTGCATATTTTAAACACTTCATACAAGCAGAATCTGAGTTGGCCCTTAAGGAAGTCACATTCACAGTCTAAGCAAAGATAATTCATCCTGCTTCTGCCTATAGGAGATTCAGGGAATTTTTCTTTTCTACAGGGTTCTCCACTGTGTGACCAGATGGTAAAACTTTGGGGGTAGTCCTAAATACCCTCCTTCACAGAAGCATACTACTGGAGGCTCATTTTAAACAATGTCAACAGCTCTAACAATGAAATGGTAAGACCCCTCTCCTTCATAACTGTTTCCCATCAGAAACAAATTCTCCATTTTCATGAGTTACATAGAGCACATCTGTTAGAAGATTTTGTAACTTGAGAATAGGCTTTGTATTGAATAAGATATTGGATTGATTTACAGACTTTTTTCCCCTCCAGAAGTAAAATATTTTCATAATTGTAAAATTTCTAAACATTGTTTTAAGATGAGATTTAATAATTTCAGAATGCATTAATTCATATAGCATAAACTTACATAAAAGTTCAGCTTATCTTACATTACATTATGTGCTATTTAAAGTGAGAGGTCATTTTTAAATCAGAACATTGATTTTTTTTTCCCCTCAAGTAGAAGATATTAGATAACAATAATCTTTATTACTACTTTTCAGTAAGCTTCTTGAGTCCAGATCCTGTTTTGTTCCTGCTGAATGTTTCCATTTTGCTGACAAGAGACAACAGCATTAAGTTGTGCCAGAGAAGTTCAGGTGGGATATTAGGAAGAATTTCTCCTTTGAAGGAGTGGAGGGGCACTGTCACAGGCTGTCCAGAGAGGTGGAGAAGTCACCATCCCCTGAGATGTTCATGGAATATGGAGACGTGGCACTGAGGCATGTGATCAGTGGGCATGGGTTGACAGTTGGACTAGATGATCTTAGAATCATTAAGGCTGGAAAAAAAAAAAATCTACAGAAAAGCATTTAGAAGTGATACTTATAGCCACCCATATTTCAGGGATCTACACATGCAGAGTAGCTGGATGAAAGTGAAGATCTTCAAAAAAAGGGCTTAAGGAACATAATGATGATCCCCTTGTATTCAATAGACTGTAACAAAGAAGCGTGCTGTCCTTTTTCAAAGCCTATTGTGAAGCTGCCAGTCTTCAAATCTTTGTGGGCAAGCTAGATGAGCATCAAACAGTAATGCTACCAAAACAGCCAATTCTTGTCTGACAACAAGGAGAATTTAATTAGAAGAGATCTTGAGTTCAATTCTAGTCCAAGTTTTTTTTTTTGATTTTGTCTGCTAGAGAAGATCAGGATGTAAGTTAACTCAGAATAAAAATCAAATAAATCTTGTGTTCAGCACAGCTCTCTGGGGAATGAGAAGCCAAATGGACTCTTGACATTTACAGCTTGCTACACAGATCTCTACCCATGTAATTACAAGGAAAAGTTGTATCAATTGAATTTATTTCTGGTTTTTATTCTCTTGGGCTCATATGTGGGGAATTTGGGATTGGATCTTAGTACTTTAGACGGAAAATAAAATAATTGTGATTTTGTTCTTTACCATCTGGTCTTGAATTACACAATAATATTGTTGCCATGTTCCTCTTATGCACTTCACCTCTGCAAGTCGTTTCAAGGGCACTGGGGCAGACTCAAATCTGAGCACAGAAGTGATGTTTATATCTATACACAGATTAAAGCTAAATGTCAAAGCAGAGAGGGAAGTATGCTAACGGGTAAGTATTAAAAAGTAATAACCAAAGAATTGCTTAGAGCAGGTTTCATTGAAATTCCCTTTGTGCTGAAATGCAGACTTCTGCCCTTTGCTCCAGAGGAAAAGAAATAAAAATCAGCAAGTACTTGAAGAAAAAAAAAAAATATAGAGAGAATTTCTTCATTTTATCATAACCAATATATTCTCATTTCTTAGGCAATGTGAACTGAAGAACTTCCCTCAAAGGTGTAGTATTAAATGCAGAAAGAAGTTATTTCTATATTTCACAGAAAATTTCAAAAATAAAATCAGTTGTTTTATTCTTGACTACAATGATTTAAGTAAGAAGTGGTACAATTTGTGAATGCAGACACAAAGAAACAGAAAGTAGGATCACAAGGATGGCTGATTTACTTTGTAGCATTGAAGAAGGGCAGCAAAGGAACACAAACTGATGAGTGAGAAGAAGAAAGGGGCAGGAAGTAGAGCAAGGGGAAGAGAAAAAGAAGCGGAGGAAGCCCTACTGAAACAGTCAAACCATCATTAGAAATAGTCAAACCACCATCGGAAGATCTAAGAATGCTTGGGCAGCATTTATATTTGAGGTATCCTCAAATATTCCTGAACATATCATATAATTCTCCTGTTTAAGAGAAACCTTTCAGAAATTTAAGACCTATTCACCTCTTGAGCATGAAACAACTCCGCATTAGGAGATACAAGAGCAGGTAAGGAACCTCCTGCTCACACTGAGAGGGTGTTTATTAGAGGAGGAGGGTGCTGGGTCTGTTTGCTAAATATATCCACTCTCAACACAGGAGAAAAGGAAGGCTTGCAATCAATAAGCTTTCCTGGCTCTAAAGAGCAGTTCTCTTCTCATTGCCCTGACACAGGATTTCCTTGATAACTCCAGCAAGAAACTTAGTCTTACTGTCCTATTTTTCCCCCATCTGGAAAACATCATCAGCTATTCTTTCTATTTATCTCTAGTATTCTAACTAGAAAAAGAAATCTGCAACACACAAACACCCTTTCTTTCACTGTAGTTAACTTGAGCACTATGAAATTCAGAATTCCTGGCTCTTGAACATTCAATTATTTTTCAGCTTTTCACTGTAAACACAAAGGCTATGATTTTTTTTTCCCCCCAGAAGATTGTATAATCATAAGGCTTCAAAAAGAAGTCAAAGATTACCAATAATAAACACAAAGCAAGACTGCTGGGTTTTTAATGTAATTTCTATCTACTCTAAGGCATGAAGCTGTTATTGAGAAAAGCTGCTAGGAAAGCATCCAGTTCAGCTCCATATTGTAATTCTTGATCCTAGATCTCCATTTCTCCCTCTTTTCACCTTCCCTTCACTGCTACAAATACATCCTCTAAAGAGTTAAGCTTTTAGTATAAAAGTAGTGTTTTCAGACAAGGGATTAAAAGCTACTGCAACAGAAAAACACTTGCACTAGTGCTTCCATGGTCTTTCAGAGAAAAAGATTTCCTCTCTAGCTTTTGGTATTCAATGGATAGGAGTTGAAATATCATGAAAGCTTTCTACATCTAGGAAAGGTCCTAATTATCAGCACACAAATTGGACTTATCATGGCTATGCTGTGAAAAACATAGCAGCATTAGCTTCAGGAGGATGCATCTATACAGATAAACAACTTCTGTAACAAAGACATTCTGAGATACTTCTAAAAAGGATTGGTTTGAATCAATGTATATACTGCCTATTGAAAACTAAAACTATAATGGTAAGACTGTATTCTTGAGTTTGTTGCTTGATTTATGAATTGAGTATTTTAATGTGAAGTGACAAACCAAACTCAATGTTGATAACTTAGAGCTAAATACTTTTCCAGGATTCAGAAAACAGAAGTTCATATTTTTGGTCTGAATCATGGACTTGTAATGTGATTTCTTAAGCAAATACTGTAACCTTGAGGTTATTTACTTTCTGTGACACATCTTCTGTTTCAGTGAGAAATTCTATCTTGGGTCAAGTTGTTAAATGATATTTTCCTACAAAAGACTCCAGTACATCAATTCCATATGTAATAGCATCTTTTGACTTCTGTGTCAATTGACTGGCTCCATTCTGACTCTTTAGCTGTGCAAAAGGTCTTCAGGATTCAACTAGGTCAACCAGCTCAGAATTCCCCATGGGGAGAAAAAGCTCAAAATAGTAGAAAAGCATTCCTAAAAAATTAATCACCAAGCCCTTCATGAAAATTGCTAGCAAAGGTACTAGCTGTAATTGTGATTTTTGGTGGGGAAGACATTTCTCCATTGATTTCTAGGGTTAGCTCACTTCATGTACCAAAAAGATACCAGATGCAGAACTAGTTAAACATGTACACCATCTTGATCTACAAACAGTTGATAAACATGAATAGATGCGTTTGCATTGTACTACAGGGTTTGACTTCCTTGACATTTTCAAGTAGATTAAAGGCCTTTATTTTTCTTCTTTTGAAATCAGACTTCACGTGAAAAGTCAAACTTAGTCAGTAAAGTGATTTAAATTACTGAAGAACAACTTTTGTTCAGCTTCTCAGTTTGACCATAAATAGGCTGCTGTGTGATCAAAGCAAGCCAAGGAGTGGTTCAAGTTTCACGAAGAGGCAGACTATAATAGAGGATGTAGTTATATTCTGTGATAGCTCTTACGTAAAAAGTAACTTCATTTCATAAGCTCATTGTTCCAACTTCCCCTGTAAACATCATAAAAGAATGTGTTTGAGGAATTTTTACCTGTTTACTTCAATCAAGCTTTCATTTCAAACAGGAGTGCCAGAAGTTCAGCACGAGGAGCTGCAACACTGTTACTTCTGAACTTAGCAGTTCTTCATAAGTTATTTGAAACAAAGCTGTGTTTATACTACTACATTAATTTAAAGGCTGATTAATCAAAATATTTGAGTTTCTTTTTTTATGGATTTAGTAACACAACTGGTCCAAAAATAACATTTCCTATGAGATTTGTACTATTAAGTCTTTTTTTAATCAGTGAAATTGTTTTGCTTCTTGAATTGTTTAAAATGATGAGAAAATAAAATAAGAAAATCCCTAACAACTTGACAAAGTTATAAATACAAGATTTTAGGGCTGGAAAAATCATCATAGAAACATTAAGGTTGGACAGAATCACTAGAATCATCTAGTCCAGCCACCTCCCAACCCCCACCATGCCCACTAACCACATCTCCACAGATCTTGACCATCACAGACAGCGACTCCACCACATCCCACTCTATCTCACCACTCTTTCTGAGAAGAAACTGTTACCAATATTCAACCAGAACCCCCAGTGCAACTTAAGGCCTCTCAACCTATCACATACTGCAAGCATATACAAGATTTAACAAGTGAATGGCTAGTCATGTTTTCTTTCCCAAGCTCTATCCTGCCGTGTAACATACAGACAGAAAACACACTGTCCTGAGACTGCTTCTTCCTGAATTTATGCCAATAGTCAGGAATGTATGGAAACTAAAAGCTGTGGAAGAGTTTGTGCTGATTTCTGAAAGAAAGCATGTGAATGGATAACTCCAGGCACAAATCCCAGCATAAAAACATAGCAACGTTACCAAATTTAAGCTTTTGCTAGAAAACATCAAAATCAAGCTTGTCTCTGAGATGTTGATTGAGACTCAAGTATGCAAAGTTTCTTTCCTGGGAGGGTGGTCAAACACTAGAGCAGGTTCCTTAGGTAGGCATTTGATATCCCCTTCCTGATAGTGCTAATGAGGTATCTAGACAATGTATTTATTAATACACACCAACTTTTGGCTAATCCTGAAAAGATTAGGCAGCTGGACTAGATTATCTTCGATAGACCCTTCCA